>NC_039367.1:165085799-165415798 GCF_003573695.1 Papaver somniferum
TAAACAGAATACTGATAGATTCTGGAAGTTCAATCGATATCTTATTTTACCATGCGTATAAGACTGTGGGCCGCAAAGATGAAGATCTCATCCCTTCTACTTATAAAATCTATGGATTTAACGGATCATCCAACAAACCGAAAGGAGAAATAACAATGCGAATCCCTCTCAAGACCAATACTACAGAAGTGGTGGTCATGTGTAATCGACGTTGAATCTGGCTACATAGCATACTGGGAGTTGTGCTACGTGCTACATTTTATACCCATATTTATATTAGTTAGGACTCGATAATTCGGTGAATAATATTATTTTAGTGCTTTTGTAGAAAGTACGAGCGAATTTGATCACGGGGAGTAAAAATAGCTAGATTGGAAGCTATATAAGGTGGAAGATATCATTTGTGCTACAAGAATTAAATTTTATCAGATATGAGTCCAAGTGATGACATCATTATTTTCTCTCTCAACAAAGTAATCATCAAGATACTTTGTTTCACATGCAAAATCTATTTTTTTTGTGATGTGGAGCTTTATTGGAAAGTGAGTGGTATTAAGAAAATGAGAAATGTCAACATCAAATGATAAACAAATAACTTGATAATCTTACCATTTGTGGAGGAGGATAATTGGTAGCATATGTATTTCTTTCGTTTTACACCGGAATTTGATTGATAAGGATATTTTCTGCCTTTATGTGAGATAAGAAGATTTTAAGGCGGCTATATTTTTGATTTCATCTCCATTTGGGTGCATGACTATATATGAGATAATGAGAACTATTGTTGTGGAGAGCACGGTTGGAGAGGCAAAAACAGAAAAAGGGTTTATTTTACTATTTTATTTTTCTCCATGTCTTGCTAGATTTTATATAATTAGGGTTCTTCGGTGGAAACCATTTCGATTGCGTGGACTCAAATGTTAATTCTCCATATAACATTTTTAATAATGATTTAAATGTTTAGTAATTTTCTTCAATATTTGCTTGGTAAATTATTGCATAAATAGTTGAATTGCTTAAATATGCTTCTGATTGATACGCCGTGCTTGGATTAGGTCTTTGACGGGGTATGCTTATAGATTGAAAATTAAAACTTTGAAACTTTATATCGGATGGATAGCTCCATTGTTTATTTATACTTTTAAATTGATGTGCTATGCTTAGTAATATTTGATGGCATATGGTTTGCGATTGATAAATAAATCTCTAGAACTATCAACTTAGAAGCGGAGGAAATTAAAATGGTAAAACAATTTTATGGAGTATAAAGTTTAGAAATCAAATAGTTTTGCATGATAAAATTGGTTGAAAGTAGATTCCCTAGTTAGCATCTTTCTCATTACATTTAACTAATTCTTTTTATTTTTATTCTTTTAATTCCATAATTCTTTCAAAAATCCATAAACAACATCTCTAGTTAGTCAGTCAAAATTATTAGTTACGGTATTTCCACTGCTCCCTGTGGATTCCACCCATACTTGCCTCTGTCTATTAGGTAGACACCGTGCGATTGCGGTTATCAAATATAGGATTTTTCCAAATCCTATCAATTTTTGGCGCCGCTGCCGGGGAGCTGTTAAGGAATATTGTAATTAGTATATTTGATTTTGTAAAAAGTTAGGTTTTTATTTTATTTATTTTTATTTTTATACAGTATTTTTATTTTAGGATTTATTTTTCCTTTTGACTAGTTTTTGTTTTAGAATTTTGTTCCAGGTACCTTTTTGAGGATGATGACTCTTTCTTAGGAGACGTAACCTAGGATGACACTGGCGGAATATAAGCATAGAAGTTAAAATTATCAGGCAACCTCATCGGAGATGACGCTTGGTGAATATATGGATAGGTAACGATATGGATTTTTTGCTCCACAAACTCTAACTATATATGAGAAGTATTACAAACACACACCACTTAGTTTGGAACAAAAATTGATAATTCTGGAATGTCAAAAATTATATGATGATGATAACGATCAGTCTTGTAGTGACTCTGCGTTCCAGACAGAACATATAGATGATCTCGTGGATGATTGTGTAGATGATTTGGATAATTCCATATATGAATCTATCTCGCAAGATCATTCACCCGACTTAGAGGTTGTTTCTGGACCCCTAAACTTCCAAAAGTTACCTAATTTAGGGTTAAAATTGTGTGCTTCTAAGATTTTGTTGGATCACTTTGCATCCAAATACGCAGAGGACTTGCCAATTGATATTTTCCCAGTCCAAAGAGTATCCCCATATGATGTTCTTTATGTACTTCATTGAGAAGTAAAAGACAAGTTTGGGGGTAACTTTTTCTTTTTGATAGTTTCACCTTCTTCAGGGAATCATAACATGAGTGCGAAGCTGTCATATGTAAATACCGTATTTGGGTTGATCCCCAAATTTTCAGGTTATTAGTTTATGGGGATCCTTTATTTATAATTCAGTAGGTTTCTATTTTCTTGTTTTATTTTTATTTGTTTATTTTCGCTTGTTATGAATTTTCCATCTTAATATTTACGTTGGATGACTCAATTACATTGAGGACAATGTAAAGCTTAAGTGTGGGTGAGTGGTTAAATTTTTACTTTTCCTTTTCAAGATTTTTCTTACAGTTTATGACCAGATGTTGACCGGGTAGGTTTGTATGCATATTATGACCAGCTGTTGAGCGGGTCTAAAAAACATAAATAATAAAATAAATAATGACCAGCTGTTGAGCGGGTCTATTATAGGGTTCTTATGACCAGCTGTTGAGCGGGTCTATTCTTTTGTTTTCTTATCATTTTCTTATAAACAGCTATTGAGCGGGTCTATTTTTATGCATTTTCTTATCATATTATGACCAGCTGTAGAGCGGGTCTTTAAAAAAAATGTTGACCAGCTGTTGAGCGGGTCTATTCTTTTCTAATCATTTTATGACCAGTTGTGGAGCGGGTCAATTTTCTTTTTTGTTCGAGGACTAGCAAAATATAAGTGTGGGTATGTTGATAAGCACGGAAGTGTTAGTTATTGAAGACTAATTAATTATTTCCTAAAGTTAGCCGTGGTAATTTAGGTAAGGGGTTTCCTAAAACGGCTAGAATTCTTGGTGGCCAAGTTTGTAACCTATATAAATAGGTAATTAGGCCTTGTAGAATTACATTGTGTAGAAAACGATTAAGAGATCGGTGAGAGATTTCTTGTATAGATTTTAGGGTTAAAGATAGGATTTCGTTGCGAGAGCATATTGGTGAGGAACAAGAGACAAGGTTATCGTCTCGGGTAATTGTTGCGGTGTAACCAAGGGTTTGCTGGGATTCACACGACGTTGTAATCGTTTTTCTTCATACTGGATTTGAGTTGGTGCGGCTCAAAGTGGACGTAAACAATATATACAAGTTGTATGTATTGGTCGAACCATTATAAATCTTGTGAGTTGATTTATCTTTCTCGTATTATTATAGTTGCTTGTGCTTGGTTTACTTATTATTCATCATAATATCTCAAGATCCGTTATTCCGCGGTTGTCAGTGATTTCCTAAGAAAATCCTGACAGTAAGTGCTACCTTTTATACCCATATTTATATTAGTTAGAACTCGATAATTCGGTTAATAATATTATTTTAGTGCTTTTGTAGAAAGTACGAGCGAATTTGATCACGGGGAATAAAAATAGCTAGATTGGAAGCTATATAAGGTGGAAGATATCATTTGTGCTACAAGAATTAAATTTTATCATCTATGAGTCCAAGTGATGAAATCACTATTTTCTCTCTCAACGAATTAATCACCAAGATACTTTGTTTATCTCTCATGCAAAATATATTTTGATGTATATGGAGCTTTAATGGAAAGTGAGTGGTGTTAAGAAAATGAAAAATGTCAACGTCAAAGGATAAACAAATAACTTGATAATCTTACCATTAGTGGAGGAGGATAATTGGTAGCATATGTATTTCTTTTCTTGTACACCGGAATTTGATTGATAAGGATAGTTTCTGCCTTTATGTGAGATAAGAAGATTTTAAGGTGGCTATATTTTTGATTTCATCTCCATTTGGGTGCATGTCTATATAGGAGATAGTGAGAACTATTTTTGGGAGAGCCAAAAACAGAAAAAAGAGTTTATTGTATTACTTTATTTTTCTCCATGTCTTGCTAGATTTTACGTAACTAGGGTTCTTCGGTGGAAACCATTTTGATTGCGTGGACTCAAATGTTAATTCTCCATATATGAATAATGATTTAAATGTTTAGTAATTTTCTTCAATATTTGCTTGGTAAATTATTGCATAAATAGTTGAATTGCTTAAATATGCTTTCCGATTGATACCCCGTGCTTGGATTAGGTCTTTGACGGGGTATGCTTATAGATTGATATTTAATTCTTTGAAACTTTATATTGGTTGGATAGCTCCATTGTTTATTTATACTTTTAAATTGATGTGCCATGCTTAGTAATATGATGGCATATGCTTTGCGATTGATAAATAAATCTCTTGAACTATCAACTTAGAAGCGGAGGAAATTAAAATGATGAAACAATTTAATGGAGTATACAGTTTATAAATCGAATATGAGTTTTACATGATAAAATTGGTTGAAACCAGATTCCCTAGTTAGCATCTTTCTCATTACATTTAATTAATTTTTTTTATTTTCATTCTTTTAATTCCATAATTCTTTCAAAAATCCAAAAACCACATCTCTGGTTAGCCAATCAGAATTATTGGTTACGGTATTTCCACCGCTCTTTGTGGATTTGACCCGTATTTTCCTTTGTCTACTAGCTAGACACCATGTGATTGCGGTTATCACATATAGGGTTTTCCCAAATCTTATCAAGTTGCATCCACCTTTCATCAATGCATCAAATTTCCACTACTTCAAAGCTTCAGAATAATAAGGGGAGACTCCACATAGGAGAAACACATGCAATGAAATAAACATTGAGAAAAATTAAGGGTTTGCAAATAAGAAAAGAAACTGGAAAGAAGAGATAAAGGAAGGCAAAAGAAAGGAAAGGATAATTGTTGATGTCATAAGAAAAGGCGGAGAAATGAGTAATATTAAAAATAAGGCGACAACATCGAAGTCCAGAAAGATGGAATTACTGCAGTAAAGAAAAACGAAGGCGCCGAAAATATCGTCCCTTGATGGGCGAGGATTTAACAACTAAACGGAAAGAGGCAGAAATGTAACAACTGTTAGAAGACTAATATTTATTTTGACAAGATTATGTTTAAGATAAGTAGTTACCATGTAGAAGAATATTGAAGAAATAAGACATCATCATTGTATGGATCAGAAATATGAATGAAAATAAAGATTTTATTTCTTCAAACAATCGAGTATTTCATAAAAAATAAATCATGAGTTTTTCCTATCACCATGGCCATAATATCTTTACAGTCACACAGTTTGATTTAAATGTAGCTATATTTTACCTTAAAGCCACATGAATTTTAATTTGACCATGGTCTATGTTATCAATCAAACATATCTGCAATGGAATCTCCTGATAAATGTTACTACAGGTTTTGTTAGTTATGGGCTTGGGTTTACGGTCCAGTTGAGTCTGTTTTTCTTTGAACGATTTTTTAGAGACCATATTTTTTTTGAGGGGACCATGATTTTATTAGGCCACCTTCCCTATAGTTATAAGGGGTGTCCTAAAGCATTGAAATGACTAACCTACCCTTAACCTAATTTAATTTAAAACTAACCCAATAACCACCTATATATATAACCACCACCTCCTCCCACAACCACCTCCCACCATCGCTGATTACCACCACCACCACCTCTGATTATCACCACCCCAAACCACCGATTACCACCACCACCACCGCCGATTACCACCACCACCACCTCCGATTATCACCACCACCAACCACCGATTACCACCACCACCTCCGATTACCACCACCACCACTATATATATATATATATATATATCTTAATTTAAAACATTAACAAATATATTCTCACAAACCCATTACTTGTCATTCGTTTTTGGTTGAATAAATGAGAAGTAATCATTAAAATGAGTTGAAAATGGAAGTTGCAGAGAGGTTTAATGGAGGGCTTTTTTTTCATAAAAAAGTTCGGTTATCACGAATTAATTTTTCTTAACCGAACTCAGAGTTCGGTTGATTCGCAAAAAAATACTTTTAACCGAACTCCTTGTATTAGAACAACACAAGTCCATAATTTCGGTTCCTTCGCAAAATAAGGATATCACCGAACTTTAATAACGAGAAGTCCACAAGTTCGGTTCGTTCGCAAAAATGTTAAGTTTTCTTTGTAACCGAACTCTACCTTTGAAACTTCGTAACCGAACTCTACCTTATTCGCCAAGAAATAAATTTCGTAGTAATCGAACGTTTGCCTAATTGCATATATGCATATATAATCCCAGTTCGGTTGATTCGCAAAATATGTTGAAGTTTGCGAACCAACCGAACTTCTAACACGAGGTTACTTTTAACCTGCAGTTCGGTTGGGAGCTTGGTTGCGTTGAAGTTTGCAAACTAACCGAACACACAAGATGTACCCAAATAAATTGTTAAGTTCAAAGTTCGGTTACCTACCATTTTATCCTAGGAAACCGAACATTACACTGTACGACCAAAACCTCCATTAACGAGCGAGTTCGGTAACCTGTGTGTTTGGAAATCGTAACCGAACTACATTTTCAGGTGTGTTCGGTTACATGTTCTTGACATATGATAACCGAAATGGCCCAAATCTACATAAAAAATTTCATTTTTTTTTGAAAGTTTGGAGCAATTCAACCAACATTATCTAAATTTGAAGCATACCTGGGTACCCAAATACCCTTCCCTCGGTTGTGGTTGGTAAAATCCATCATTTTTCATGTTTCCTTCTTCATCTTCTCTAACTTTAACCATCAAATAAAGTGAAGGGTTTTTGAGAAGATTCAATTTCAGATTTAGGGGTTTTATTTCTTACACTAGGAGAAGAGATCTTCAACCCACTTGAAGACTTTTTTGCAGGGAAAATACATAAGGAAACATCATTCTGCAAAATCGAGAGAAGATGAACATAAATTAAATCATTAATGATACTAAAATTCTATCACATTTAGCAAACAAGGACAAGATTGATAATACCTGATGATTTCAGGAGCAGAAATCTAATCTAGGGTTACAAAGTTTTCTTTAGATTTCTATTGATACATGTGTTTTGATTTTGAGATAGGAGTTACGACGAAGCTATGATTTGGGACAGTAAGTTTCGATCTTTGATATGAGAGTGAGATTCGTCTTCAATTTCTAACTTTGATTTCTAATTATTGATAAACGAACTGGATTTTGAATCTAGGGTTCTTGGAGTTTTTGTTGAATTTGATTAATGGAACAAAATAATAATAAAACTTGTTAAGATTGAGTTGTCGGTGGTGATGAAAGTGAAGAGTTTATGATTTGGGGACATGATCTGTGGATGAAGAAGAAGGGGATCTCGTGTGCTGTGAATGAGTTAAGAAACCGGTGAATGAAAAGATATGTATGGGTATTGTAGAAAGTAGTTGCTTCCACAGTTATTCTTATACTCGATAAGAGAGCCATGTTTTATTATAAAAATACCACCCAATATAACGACTGTGGCTGAAGCTTGTTTAATTTTTATCAAAAAAGCTACTTTTTCTCACAGCTCATATAAGTACTACCAGTCCATGGAAGTCGTTTCTTTAAAACCTAGGAAGTCGTTAAAAATCATTTTTCAACTAGTGAGGGGTGATATTAGGACAAAACCCTGCCATTTGATGTATTTTCTTCTCAAGAATATGCTCCATCTTCAATGGAGTAGTTTGCACAAATTTTGACCAAAAAAAGGTATAATCCGTAGACTTGAGCTCCATATTGATGATCTTCAAAATTCTAGTAACTAAAGTACGATAACTAATAAAGCTAGAGGAGAAACACTTAAAAGTGTAAATAGAAATGCGATAAAGATGCAAACAAACTACAGATGACTGGAAGAATATATGGTCGGGAAACGACAAAAACCTTCACAAATCTAAACCCTACCTTCCAATCCAAAAGAAAACAATAAAATCTAGATACTTATACTGTTCAGATTTGCTCTAAGAAATCTGAGTAGTTTAGAGCTCGCCGGAAATCTTTTCCCCTCGACGTAAATCATCGCTGTCTAGAATGGAGAAAAGAGAGAGGAGGAAAAAGTTTTCTGGTTCTGCTATTCGTATTTCACAGTCACAGAAATTCTAAAAAATACGTATTTTTATTTTAAATTGACCAGTGTAGATTTAGTTTGCATCCATTAATGGAAATCAATAAGATGAATGCATCATAGAAAAGTTGGTTAAGATGTTATTCAAGCTTTATGAAATGAGTAATAAACAAAGCATCCTTGACAATTTTAGAACGACTGAATGTGTCACATTCCAATGGACTATATGTATTTTTTTATTTATTTTTGAAGGATACATTTTACACGTTAGTATATGCTACCAAAAGATTAGTTTTGTGGACCATTTTTTTTAACAGATCATTTGTGCTCATTTTAACATCCAAGTTCGTATGCATTTACATATTTCTATTTTTGATAAACGAATACATTTACATAAAAAGTGCCATGTTTTGAACAGGTCTACTAGTCTCGTGTTCGTGTCAACAAGAAAAAAAGGTCGTGGTACAATACTACAATGGGTCACATGAAACAAGAAGAATCTAGAAAGTTAATCTTAACTATTAATTTTACATTTAATCCTACGGTCCGCAAAACTTACAGAAACCCTAATCTTTCCCTTCAACTCAAGTGGCCGCTTTTGAATTCTTTCTATCTCCCCCTCCCTTTTAGGCTCAGAAACTGTATCCATTTCTCTTATCCTCTCTTTGATTCTTTCATTATTTTGCTTTGCTAGATCTCGCTGATGGATCAATGATAGGAGAAAGGAAAAGCATTCAAGATTTGATGATGATGATTGATCAATGCTTGAAAAAGCCATGGATCGAAGAACCAAACCACATGTCCTCTGTTAATTAGTTTATAGCTTGTGTTGGATTGATTAATGTTGGGCTTGATTAAAGTTTGGATTTTTATGATTTGGATGCTGTTAATTTGGTCTTGTTTTGGGTTGTAGTGGTTTATTAGGCTAATTCCTTTAAAGGGTTTTGGGGTTTTAATTTGGGGATCAGAGGGAATTGGGTTTATTTTGATTAGGTTACTATTGATTTTGTATGATTTGGAAAGTTCATGTTTGGGTATGTTGTCTTGCTAACTGATGTGCTCTGCATTTGACAGGTGTTGTTCATTGGGAATATGTGATTTAAGATGCGTGAAGATTGGTTGATGTTTATGTTCACTGGTAATAAAGTGTTTTGATGTTTTTAGAGTCTTTGCGGGTAGTTTTTATCGATTCATGTCTCAGTTCTTACTCAAAGGTAAACATATGTTGCCGAACTCGAATATCATTTTTTTTTAAAGTATAATGAATTTAAATTAAAGTTTCTTCTACTCTGCATTTTCTTATATGTGTGCCTCTTTTTCTTTATAATCATGTTTTCCTTGATGATTCGTGAATAATCAAGACTAAGCTTTGATGTGTAAACAATAATTTTGATCTGGAGTTTGTTTCTACACAAATTGTACTTTGAAATTTTATTCTAGATTCGGACCGTAAGACACTTTAAAATACATATGGATGTCATCTTCTTTCTCAATATGACATCCAATTGTACTTTGAAATTTTATAAATATGGTTGTCATCTTCTTTCTCAATTTCTTAATTTTCTTTGTTTTTTTTTTCCATATGGATCCTATTTTTGCTTAAATTTTTTGTTGTTGGAATGAATTAATCAGGTGAGGTTTACTCCAAATTGATCTGATCTTGAAAGCTATTTTTTCTCAATTCACAAGGTTTATTATTTGGTTTTTGATTCAGTTCTTTATGTTGTATATCCAATTTAGGGTACAGTCTATGTTCTATGTTCCTTATTCATTTGTTTGTATATGCAGGACCCAAGTTTATCATTTTTAGGAGGGAGCGATCCGGAAAGATTAGTTGTTACAAAATCAGAGCTAAAATAAAGTAGAATGAAATAGTAGGAATTTAATCCTGTCCGGCGTGAATGCGATTAGGTCGCATCAGCATGAACCTAATCTTGTCCAGTGATATAAGTTGCAGCACTGCACTATCACACTGTGTTCAGCGCTCTGTTTTATTTTTTATTTTATTTTTCCTTTTATGAAATGCTTTATTTTGTTGTAATTCAAATAATAAATGTAATGTCGAAATGAAAAAAATCACTAATAAATGTATTATTAATTATAGATAAAAAAAAGTCCCTTCTAAGATAATTTTTCTATTTGACTTTATTGGTGGTTTACATTCCAACCACCTCTCGCACGGCAATCTAAAATTTTGACCAATTAATAAATAATTTTGTATTAATATAAATTGGGCGGCAGCACGGGAGCCTAAAAAGGTTTTGCATTGGAGTAATAACTTGACAAATTAATTAGGCACTGCAACAAATGAAAAGTAGATTGGTTTGGCACGGCAACCAATAAAAGTTGCATTGCAACACATAAAGCAACTGGATAAAACGTTTGGCAACGACCCATGTTATTTGTAAAATGATTCGGGAACCGTCTGACAACTATCAACATTAGTTGTTGAACAGTTTGATAACTATACTTGGCAACCAAGATATTAATTGCTAAACAGATTCACAACAAGACTAAGAGTAGTCGCCATAATGTTTAGCAATTACCTGACAACTATAAAATTTGTTGTTAGAATGTTTGGCAACTAACTGAGAACTACAAAAACTAGTGGGTCTAAGCTATTGCATTTAACAAAGAATGTATTTGGATATTACAAACTAAGTTGCCAAAAGCGCACATAGCAACTAGAAATTTTTAGTAGTTGCCTTTGCATTTGGAAACACCCCATACGGCAACTATGGCCCCGCAACTACCATTAGTTGCCTTTTTGTTTGGCAACTCAAAACTAGTATTAGGCAACTAAATTAGTCTCGTTGCTAATGCTCGGATTTTTTGTAGTGTTTACTCTCTCAATAATTCTACTTCTTTAAAAAAAAAAAACCATCTGATATTTTAATCTCACTAATTATCTTTAACTTAATCATCTCACTGATCATTACACTAACTAATCATCACCCAAAATTAATTAGGAGGATAATTTAGGTATTAATATAAATATCTAGATAATGGGTGATCTAGATTTACTTCTGATGTTTTTACCCAAAATAAAACCATGATCCCAAAAAAAAAATCATGGTCCCAAAAAGTCGTTCTTTTCTTTTTTCAGTTTTATGTTTTGAGTTCCTTAGTTGGGCTTTATCCTTGTATTTTTTCAATATTTGAGTAATAAAATAAATTGATTAAACAAAAAAAAAAATGTTATCAATCAAACACTCAAAATTTATTTTATCATTATCTTCATGAGGTACTGTCACACAAATATCTTCCATTGGGGCTTTTACTTACTCGTATCTTTTAGATGCAATGAATTAGTAAATCATGGCACTAAAGTCACCACAGACACTGAATATTCAACCATGTCTACATGCATAGTGCAATTAAAGTCCCGTGGTTTCAATTTATTCATGGTCATCCTTATCATTTAAACGCATGGAGTGCATTTATGTACGACCAATGCACGATTTATAGTTCCAAACATTTTTGTTTCGACGTGGCTAATATTTGCTCATATGCAACATACAATATAAAATACGAACACTAATGTGCGTCCCAAATTAAAAAGGAGGATACTAGAATATTATTGCACAAACCAATATCAACATTAAAATAATATATAGTACAACAATGATTGATTTACTGATCAACAATGGTTACCAACGATGTTTACACCAAAAAATGTCTAGAATTACACACAAAAAAGCATCAACAAGTATCTGTGTATGAGGTAATCTTTCTGTCAACAGAAAGAGGATTGGTTTTGTGCTTGGACCTATACTACATTCCACATCAAAAATTATCATAGTCGATCGTTATCCATATACGTCACTAACAACCTTGTGGAGTGCCTTTTTTCTCTCCGGTGGTCAGATGTCATTTGAGCTTTATATGTCTTTTATATAGTCTTCGTTACTTGGCCCTCAAATATCCTCTCTTTCTAGGGTTTGTAAATCTATTGGGACTAAATTTCCTTGATTTTGGAGTCCAAAACGCCACTTCTTCTTTTCTACTGGTCCAGGCCAATAAGGCCCAACAACGAACAAAAACCAAGTCGAAGTTGATTTCAGTGATTTCCTAATTCGTACCATCTCACCTCATTGTTCTTGAGTTGTCTTCATCTTTTTATTCTCTTCAAGAAGATAAAAATAAATCCTGAGTTTGAATGAGTTACTAGTCTTTGATTCTTCTCGATTAGCAGACTTCCCTTCCTTTTTCGTTTAAAGTCATTTCCACTTTTTCTGTTGATATATCCTAACAAATGCTGCAAAATACGAACACACAAAATAACAAGGTAGAATGCAAGAGATATAACTAAAAACAGTGTGAAATTTACACTCAAATTAAACATGTAGAGTTTGCGTCTATCGCATTCCCGTACACATGTAGTAATTTTGGACCTGCACATCACCAAAAAGGAAGAAAGATCGGATTGGAAAATAGGCAGGTTAACCTTCTATCCATGTGATTAAATTTGGGTCTTTTCCTGGAAAAACTCAGAATTGATCTGTTCATATAGTTATCTGTAGCTATTCTCCGGACTCGTTCACTGAAATTTTCCTGTTTCTTTCAAATGAAAAGCTATCTTTCTTAAAGTAGTTAGAATAAGAAGTTAGTCAAACATGTTGTTGCATTGGCATCCCCCTCCTCTCTTAAACTATGACGATGGTGCAAGTGAATCCCCAAAGCATACACAAAGAATCAAATGGAACTGTAGCTAGAAAAGAGATGTTATTTCCACTATTTGGCGAGGTAAGAATGATATCTGCTAGAATTTTCATATATTATGATGTTATTTCCACTATGGATTGGACATTCCTAGCAAACAAGGTTTTAGTGAACTTGGGCATGTCTCTGAGTCTCTGACTCATGTAATCCAGACCCGGTATTTTGAGGGATACATATCGAGGGTTAATTTATTTAACATAAACTAATCAGGATCTAGCATTGATGCAGAGATCTGGAATATAAAAGTTTCATGTGAAAGGAGTTTCTGCCTTTATAGGGACATAAAAGTTTTAAACATACAAGATAACACAGTGCATATTCAAATAGTCAAAAGAAACCAACCTTAGATTCATGTGGAAGGAGTTTCTCCTTTTCAAGTTTGTCCTGCACCACAAACCTTCTCAACTTTGTACTTAACAATCTTCTAAAGGTAGACGGCACTTCATGCAATGCATTTCAGCAAACATTCTTTAGATCTGTTTTTAAGAAACATGAGTAAAAGCAACCATCTTAATGTTTAAACGTGTATCCTATTCTATTCTAGATGTTTCAATTCAACGTGTTTTCCACTGATCTAATAGAAGTACACATGGATATATAGCAAAATATGTTTCTTCAAAGAGCAAAAACAGATAGATGTATGTTGAAAGCAGTGACATGACAACAGATGTCTCTCTAACCTCAACAAAGTCGTTGACAGAACCAATTTATGCTCCATTGGGATCTGTAATGTTAGAAAGTGCTTCAAGGATCATTGCATCGCACCTGTGAATGAAGCAGCAACAGCATCAAGCAACTTATGAGTCATGAAACAGCTATGACCCAACATATAAAAGTAGAATAAAAAAGAAAGAAAATAAAAGAAGGGCAGATTGAGATAAATATATGTTTACCTAGAACCGTAAATGTATTCAAGAAATAGAGATTTCTACGATTAGTGATATACAGTTCGGGTACAATTTCTTGCTGTCGCTCATACACAGCAGCAAATGCTTTCAAAACACAGACATGACATCCATCATGCATCTTCCAAGATTTTACACGAGTTTCTCATGGTTTTGTTATAAGCACATTACATTCTTTTAAAAGGGCAGAAATACCAAATTATGGCTAGTTTCCATAGATACTACTGGTACGGATATAATACACTTATATGTGTGGATTTCAAGGCTCCTCTAGAATACATTGCTCAGAGCACACTCCACTTTTATCCTTAAAATAGACAAATGATACTCAATTTCAAATCTCAATGTACTAAATTCTGCATCTCTAAATCCTCTAAATTCTGCATCGAAGCCTTGAACTGATAGTCACTGTATACAACATGCAAAGAGAGTAGCACCATATGGTGAACACAAATACGCCTTAAGACTTAATGATTACCAAACTTATTCAAGTACATAAACATAGAGCAAGCAACAGGAGTACAACACAAAGAAGCCACAACAATAGTTTGAAGTCTCACAAACCAAACATGATCAAATCTCTACAATGTACGGATCTTCATTGTAATTGCACTAGGAAGGGTTCCTTTTTTGTTTAGCTAAGCAGTAAATAACAGAATGAACAAGACACATAGAGAAATGTTTGGTGACATACCCAAGAAGGGTACGGCAGACTCCTGCTTGGAAGCTATGGAAGCACTGATTTGTAGGTGGAGATTATGATTCTCTGCATAACAGCAGTGAAGTATATGCTGGCATGCTGCAATCTTTTGCATTCGTTTTCGAGATATCTACTTTGCATCTGTAATTCCATCAAATACACCTTTTTCCTCTCTCTTGATCTCAAAGCATGATCTCTATTCCTAATCTGTCTGTATAGACAACAACACCATCACCAAAATCAACATCCCCACACCACAGAAATTCAAAATCTTTTCTCCCAAAATTTAATTACATTGCTTACGAATTTATAAAGTCTTAATTAACTTTTTAACAAATTCAACCGTACCTTTTGCGTTTCTTGCTGATTAAATCATCATTGTTCTCTCGTGCTTCATCTTCTTTATCATTAGGACTTCCTTTTTCACCACTATTATCATCAGATACATTAGATTCGGGGATTCTATTTGTAGGATCCAAAACTTTATCTTTTTCCCCCTCAGTAGTAGTTTTGAGAGGATGAAGGAGGAGATTGAAAGATGGATGATGCAATCATCTTTGGCACCTTTGGTGTGCTTGCTACTGCCTTAACACTTTTTGGCCTAGAACCCTCCCCAGTTGCACTTACACTCATATTCCTCCATTTATCCTGTCCAAAGCATAGAATTAGCAGAATTAAAAAAACATCCACAATCCTAGTCCATAAAACACTTCCAAAATCAATAAGAGTATTCCTAGGGTTTAAGCCCTAATTTTGAGCACAATTTCTTCTTAGCTAGGGCCTGTCGTTTCTTCCTAGTTTGTATAGACAAACAAAATTCAAGCTCTCAACTCAATTTAATAACAAAATAAAAAGAACCGAGACTCTAATAAGTAAAGATAAACAAAACCCCTAAATAAAATGAATAAAGAAACACCTTTAGGTCGATGTTGGAACGAGCAGCAAGAACATGACTGAATTCAGGATCATTTTGTATGCTTTTCCATTTTCCAGTTCCGTGTTTGTTGATACCAGCGACAAGTGCTTCTTCTTCTGCTGCTGTCCATTTCTGCTTCGGAGCACCCATTCTCTTCTCCCTCTTTGAGTCTCTCTCTCTCTCTGTTTCTTTCTCTGTCAATTTGGTGAAAAAAGAGAACCTAGATTTAACATGACAGGGATCACGTGAGACTCACGTTGTTAATTGGTAGTTACAAATCCAGTAATCTTGGTGGCATCTGCGATTACAAAGGATATCTTCTACCTAAAGAGTCACCCATTACAATTTGGTTAATGCAATATGGAACTATATGATCCCAAACCAAGGTTAAAAAGTTTCCTACGTGGCTACGGTCCGCAGCAAAGGTCTGCAGCAAAGGTTCGCCATCCCGTCAGCAGCTTGATTACCTTCCTTGTAGATGTGCGTAATGATGCATTGTGGTAGTTGGCTCATGATTTGCTTGGTTTCCGAGATCATACCAAAAATGTAGCAAGGCAGCTCAGCATCTGAAGATAGGAATGAAAACAGGTTTTCCGAGTCGATTTCAAAATGAACTTGTGCCCAACTTCGTTCTTTTGTTGTTCTAGACACTATGAGCATGGCCCAAGATTCAGCAATCAACGCAGTGGAAATTCCGAGCGGTTGTGTTACAGCTATCAGGGTGTTGACAGATGAATCTCTACATATGAAGCCTGCTCTACCTATTCTAGGATGTCTTCTCGCTGCGCCATCTGTGTTGATCTTGATCCAACCCAAAATTAGGTTTTGTCCATCCTACCATGATTGTAGTGGAGGCCCGTGGTACATTTCCAGGGTTGATTGAAACTAGCATTCCAGGTAGCACGGGAGGGAGGTTTGTTTGTGCCCAAGAGAATTCTTTTTGATGACTAAGAGCCATATGTGTTATGTTTCCCGGGTTTGGTTGCTTTTGACGATATATGTAATCATTCCTAGCTATCCATAAGGACCAGTAAAGGAAAATAAATGCAGTATTGGTAGAATCGTGTACCTTTAATTGTAGGCTTTGTGAGATTGTCGTTTGAGGGTTTGAAAGGGTTTGCAAAATTTTGGCCGACACTTGAATGATTAGGAAATCCCACGATGAGAGTGTTCCATGCGGCTGTAGCTACTTGACAATGAAGGAGAATGTGATCAGCAATTTCTGGATGATAATTGCATAAAGGGCATATGTTTGTGTTGGTGAGGTGGATATGGTGTAAAATGGCGAGGGTTGAGAGGCCCTCATTAATCGATTTCCATAAGAAAAGTTGTATTTTTTGAGGAATGGAAGTTTCCAGAGAAACTTTGATGCTGGCAGTGGGTGGGCGTGATCTGATGTGCTTACTAAGCAATTGTATCCAAATGATGTAGTGTACTTTCCAGATTTGGTGAAAGGCCATATGATTCTATCAGAGGGATTGTTTTGGAGGAGGTGGATATTTACGATTCTCTGGGTTATGTGAAGGGGAAGAAGGCTTAGCTTGTCGTGGTTTTAGGTGTGACTGAGAGGATCAATGAGGTCAGCGACCATCTGGATAAAGTAATTGTTCATCGGATCCAAGTATTAGTGAATTGAGGGATCCAATTATCTTGGATGGGGGTTGTTAATGCATTTCTGATTCTGTAGAAAAGATGTTGTTTCATTGTAGGAATGAAAGATGCTAATTTCCTCCATTGATGGCTGGTTGAAGAAGGGAGTTTAACTAGAGTTTCTACATATATAGGTTATTGTTTCAGATATTTTCGTTGTAGAGGGAAGCCAAGATCAAATCTGGTTTATCATAGATGTTCCAAACCCGCTTCATAAGTAGAGCCTTGTTATGATCGTTGCTTCTACGTATGCCTTGCCCTCCTTGTGACTTGGTTTCTAGTCAGCTTATCAAATCTCAAGGGGTGAAGCTTCTTGACGGACGAATCATGCCCCGTTAAATGTAGCCCTCCTCGTCATCAATTCTATATTGTATATATGTGAATATAAATGGTTATGGTTATATGAAATAACTACACCACTTTTTTCTGTACAAAAAACCAAACACTTGGTAAATGCTAGCAAAATTTTCTTCTAAATTCATCTTAAATGCTAGTACATTAATTAAAACTGAAAAGAAAGATCCTCCAAAAATTGTTAGAAGGGTTTAAAGACATCCCAGCAACGACCATGAACTGAATGTCATTAAGTTCTTTGATAACATGTATTACTCGATAACTAGCCATTAATGTAGCAGAAAGTTCTACATACAAAAGTTCGAAAAGAAAATATCCTGAACTTAATGACATTCTTTTGAAACGCAACGAGTGTTAGTCCCGGTATTGAAAGAATTTGTTGATGAGTCGTAAGAAAAAGAAGACATGGCTGGACTTGCGATTTTTTTTCCCTGAAGCTCACTCTTAAACTATACCCGTATAAGTTTACCGGTACGAATTATTGATAAAGATTCTTATTCAACAATATTTTAAATTTTCCCCACTACTATATTCCTTATATGGTACTCTCTCCGTCCCACTATTAGATGACCTAGTGCAAGTTTACACAATTCTTAAAGCAAGTAAAGGAAAATAGTTTTTTTTTTCATAATTATATCCTTATAGATAATAACTTGTAAAATTTAGAAATGCTTTATCTTTCAAATCATACCATGGATGTTCACAAACTTTACACCATTGAAAAATATTTTAAAACACCTACGTAACAAATATAAACATGCCTATAAAATTATACATATTTCTTACACTAAGAATAATCAATTAACAAAATAATTTTAGAAGTATCCCCTTATTTAATGAAATAGGTCATCTATTATGTGACAAAACCTAAAATTATAGTTCATCTAATAGTGGGACAGATGAAGTATGATTTAATCTATTAATGAAATATTATTATATTTTGTATTTTATATAAGATGTTATTCTTCCATCCAGGGTTAAGATTGTTTCGCATCTTGGTTAGAATATTTTGTTAGGTTGGTTCAGTTTTGCAAAACTTTCCCGTTAGAGCTTCATCAACACCAGCAATAACGATGCCAGCTGTAGCCAATCCATATTAGAAGAGTCACATGGAACTAGAGTTAAAATTAGGAGCACTTCTTTGATTTAATTTCAAGCTCATTTAAAGTTGGGATTTTTAACAAACTGCCACACTTGCAAATCCCGATTCAAGAAAATGCCACCGTTTTTTTCAGAGTTAATTAAATGCCACAACCGTTAAATATTCCGTCAGGGCCTACCAAACCGGTCTATATGCGTTGAACAAGTCAAGAAAATATGTTATCATTCCCTATTTACCCTTCACAATCCTTAAAGACTTGTGAATCGCTAATTAGGAGAAAGCAGAACAAAGAATCTGAGAGAGGAGAAAAGCAGCAGCTGCTGCTATTATTGCCGAGAACTAGGTCGAGAAAAAAACAGAGAAATTGAGAGATGAAATCGAGTAGAAAATGAAGATGGGTCTGAGAATTAGATCTGTTGAGATTGTGAAGGTTCAAATTGAGGATTTGTTTTAAAATTGGAGGTGTTCTTGGTGATTCAGATGAACATTTGGAGTTGATGTTGTTGTCGATCTCTAGAAATAGAAGATGAAGAAGAATTGATAGGGTACAATGATGAAATTGAACTGAGCTACAGTCGTGGATAATTGAGAATAAATTGAACATTGGGTTTGATTTGCCGATAGAGATCAAGATATTGATCTGATGGATGCTGTGATGATTGTGGGTTTGAATCAAATCGAGAATTGGTTAGAATTTTGTGATGAAGCAAGAACAGTGATTAGATGGTATCAAAATCAGTTTTGTGAAACCTACATACAGGATTTGTCAAAATTCTTTCTTAAAGTTTTGGGAAATAATTTTAGGGTTCGTCAAAATTATGTTTAATTCATGAAATTCAGGTTGTTTTAAGAATAAGGTTTAGCTTGATTTTCATTTTGTTTCCAGTTTCGTATGTTAATTAGGGTTTCTAATTGTTTTTTACTGTAAATTGTTTTGATTATGATGGTTGTCGTGATGAAGCAGTATTGGTGGCTGATACTGGTGGTGATGCCATGGCTTGGGCCATGGTTGCAGGTGATGGCAGGTTGAAGAAGGAGTTGCAGAGACTGAACTGGTTGGTGGTAATGGAGATGTATGATGTTGGTTCCATGGGTTTGGTGACATTTTTTCTGATAGGTGTTGAATGAAACTGAAGATGGTTTTCCAGGGGATATATGGCTATAAAATGGTAGAACTGTCATGGGATTAGATTCAATGGGTTTGTTGTGAATTGAGTTTGCAGGTGTTTCGGTGAGTTTAGAAGCGCTAGAAATTTCAATGTTATACCAAGATGAGAATGGCACATTAGGTGTTCGATAAAAGTCCTAAATGGTTTTTTCTTCACCTCTTCAAGCTCAGTTTCTACCAGTTGAGTATGTGTACAAGGTGGTTTGTGCTTGGTTAATGTCACAGGAGCTGCAGGGAGTTGCTGTAGGCTCTTGAGATGAAGCAAGAGAAAATGACTGCGATGGTTGGTGATGAATTGCCATGGAACTGAAGTGTTGCTACAGAGTTCCATGGGTATTTGGTGACTTAGATGAATGCTAGGACAGGTGACATGACAGTGTTGATGCTGGAGAGTTTTACTGGTGGATGTTGCAGGTGCAGTGAACCCAAGAACAAGGAGGAATCGGTGATGGATTACGGATGGGTATGATGCTGTTGAACTGGACATGGCGAGTTGGTGACAGATTTGAGGGTGTATATGTCTTTTACTAATCTGGATAAATTCCACCTATGCACTAACTGATGGCAACAATTTTTTTGGATGGAAAAGGTCAAACGTGCGGCATTAAATAAACTCTGAAAAAAACGGTGGCATTTTCTTAAACTGCAAATTGAAAGTGTGGCACTTTATTAAAATCCCCTTTAAAGTTTCTTCTACAGTGTCCATGGATAACAGATTACTTAGTTTACAACAACATCCACTTTGACTTTGGAAGGATTTTGTCTACCCCAGAATGGATTAAAGTTAATTCAAAAAAATAATACAAGGTCATTTTACATGAAGAAAAACCAGATATCAATATTTGACCATATAAAAAGAACAACCGGATACTCTTACAAGTGCAATTAATATACCTAATTTAATTGGGGCCCCCTAAAAACAATTAGGGGCCCTGCACTACAAGACAAAAAATGTCATGAAATAGCAATTGTGGGTTATTCCTTATCCCAAATTTTTCAAATGGCTAAATTACCCCTAAATCATTAGTGTTAATTAAATTAATTAGATAAATTAATTTGTTAATTAGTTTAGTTAGATTAAAATCATATTTTGGGTAAAATTTATGATAAAAGAAAAATTGTGTTTTTGGGAGGAGAAGTTGAGTTTTTTGGGGAAAAGTTAGGATTAATTGAAATGAGTGATTCTAGTGGAGGAAATGATGTTGGTGAAGCTTCAAATAACGAACATGATTATGTTGAAGGTGAGATTGTCTCAACTAATCCTATGGATTGGATGTTTGATGAAGCGATGTTAATAGAGGAAGCCGTGAATATTGGTGCAAATTACCATTGGTAAAAACGAAGGAATCAACCCTAAAAATGAGGAACCCCAAACTCAAAACAATCAGGTAAACATCGTATACCCTTTGATTTGTGTGTTTGTTGCTCCAAGTATTCGAATCATCACCACTATGGAACAACTCAGTATCAGAGTCGTTTTGTCGGGGCTATATAACCAAACGACTCTATGGAGTCGTCATTTTATTAAAACCACCAATGACGACTCAAACCTGCAACTTTATCAGGTTATGAAAAATCGTCATGGTGGTGTGATAAACAATGACGACTTCGGAAAACTAGGTCAGCTGGAGTCGTTAGTCTGGTTTGTTTATACCCAAACGACTCTATAACCCCAAACTTTCTGTAAATATAACTCTTAGAGTCGTCATTTATGTATTCCTATTCAATAACGACCCTAACCAACCATTTAATATATACCTTGGAGTCATCATATGTGTAGTGATACTCAATGACGACCCTACCAAACACATTTTTATAATTTTTGATTTCATAGAATCATTTCATTGAATCGTAAAAGGCATACATCTTGCATAGCGTTTCATTCGAAGGAAATGGAATACAATAGATAAGAACGACGCACTTAAACACTTAACCATAAAGGTTGTAATTATAGGAATGGACCGGCAACTAACTATTTGCCGTGCCGGGGAAAGAGGAGTTGGGATGCATTTCTTGTCTTTCTTTGGCCTACAATGGTAACAAACACAAAAAAAAAGAACAAATGAGTTAAGTTTTTCATGTTTTCAGAACAAGGATCGTCATCATAATCGTTAATATACGAACGACCCTCACAAACTGTATGACGACTCTAAGCAACAAGGAGACGACCCTAATCTAAGTAATGACGACTGCGTGTTTAGTATGTGACGACCCTATCAATAATTTGGACAGTGAGTATGTTCTTTTTTGCACCTAGGATCGTCATTTTTTTTTTTTGCTGCAAAAGAGAACTTTGATTTAAATAGAAACTGATACACTGTCTTGAATCAACAGATTCGCAATGATCAAAATCACTACAGTTACACACGCCTAAGAAGAAATGAGAATAAAATTTTGACTCGGTCACTTATTCCTCTCCGAAATCTCTCCTACCTATGATCGTCATATGAAACTATAAAAAAGTAACGACTCTAATCTAGGGCAAAAGAGTATAATGACGACTCGAATACATCTAATGACGACACTTCCAATATTTGTGACAGTGGGGATGTTCGTATTTTATCAGGGATTATTACAAACCAAAAAAATGGTCGTTATCTAGGGCAAAAATTTGTAGTAGCAGAATTAGGGTCTTTAACCTAAACATCATATACCTTGACGATTTTTCATCGTGTATACATGCATATGAAAAATCGTTAATGTTTAAGACAATACAGAGTAACGATCCATATATTGTATCTTAAATTTTTCGTATCTGAAACTCAATTTCACGATGAAAACCTCAAAGTAACAAGAAAATATCAAAGCGGAAATGGTCTTTAGTTCACTTACTTCCTAATGATTGCGACGATGAAAAAGATTGGGTCATCAATGGGGAGAAGATATGAAGAGAGTCAGGTGGGAGAGGGAGGGGAGGGGAGGAGTTTATGATTATTTTTTTTTTTTGGAAATGAATTGGAGGCCTTATGTTTAGGGTAAATAGGTTATTAAGTAGAAAGGGCATAATGGTATTTCCACCGCTTTTTGAACTCCCCCTTTAATTTTTAGGGTGGGTATAAATTGGTCAGGGCTCCTAATTGTTTTTTGGGGCTCCAATTAAACGAGGTTAATATAACCTCAATAAACGAATAAATTAACATCTACATATTTTAATATCAATTTGTACGCTTAAGCGATAATATTCTTCGCAGATGAATGTCTGATATTAAAACAACTGGATTTTTTGCTTAGATGAATCAGATGAATGTCTGATATTAAAACAATTGGATTTTTTGCTTAGATGAATATATGATCTATGTCACAAGATCGAATTTAACAGATGAAGTTTTACAGGATCTTTACTCACGAGTTCAATTATTTAGGCTGTTGAACATACCACTTCTAATATTTTAAGTATAAATATAGACTATAATACATAAAAAAAATAGGACACCGGAAATTTTGTTAATGAGGAAATGAATGTACCACACAATTACATCAAAGTCTAACAAGAAACAAAAAAAAACATTTTTCTATTTATATAAGTATGTAAAACTAATGAAATCATATCACTTTCTCTTAAGGAGACTTAATCAATCCAAAAGATTTCTCGCACTGACTAGGACAATCCATGACATCTCTTGGCGTTCCATGTATTCTTTCGTCATCCATGCTTTTATTTACTTCCTTGCATCTCAAAAAAGAAAAAAAAAACTCAATTGTTAAATAACAATTGTTTACAATTTGGACTTCCAAAAAGAACCTAAATTGTTAAAATATAACACTATATAATCGTACTTCCCAAAATAACTATTACATTTTCGTTGTTTCATATTTTCTTTCTAAATTTTATCAATTATCTAAAATACCTAAAGATTAAAGAAAAAACTTTCCTTGTAATTTTCTTTTGGAATAAAATTAAACACAATTTATTTATTTTTGTGATTTCTAATACAATGGTGATCACATTGATAATTTTGATGAATGGGTTTACTTTGTAATAAATATAAGTTCCTTAAAAAATTCAGACGAATAAGAAAATTCTGGAAGAAACATTCCTAACAAGGGTTTGAGTCGGATTTCAAAATATTGTTCATTTTCTAAGAATCATGTTCAGGAATTCAAGCAGAGAGACAAGTTATCGTTTATTATAACAATCAGTTACACAAAGTTAATCGATCATATATACAAAAACACATTTTGGAGCGGTTGTTATATCGATAAAAAAATAGCTCTTGTCTGGCCAATTTGGCGGCAGACAAAGAGACAACTGGAGAACCTTATAATTTTATTTTGGGACCATATGATCCCACTGTGCATCAATCAAATTGTAATGGATGATTCATAATTGGGTATACCTACCCTCATGTAATTGATGATTAATTCTAATAAATTTGTCATGCTTAAAGAAAAATAGCACGTGTATTGTACTATACTCTAGAAAAAAAAATTTATAAACTTTTAATTAACATAAAATTTACATATAACAAAAAAAGAAAATAAACACGCAACTTACATTAATAATATGGAGATAGCTATACAGACATTATGACTATTATAACACATAAGATCCACACCATTTGGCAAAAACACAAAATCCATGTTCAAAGATTAAAAAAAATAAAAAAATTAAGAAAACCACGATGAACTAAGAAGAAAATTCATCAAAAAATAGACAATAATGCAAGTTTTAGTATATATGTTTAAAGCATTGTAGTAAGCTTGAATACTGTAAAAGAAGTACTAACACAAAAATTAGGAATAACTAGTTGAAGACATCAATCACCTGTTCTCATAGGACAATTTACTCAAGCCATCCTCTTTGCGCCCCCCTTAAGTTTCAGGCTTATGGTTGTCTATTTCAGAGTTGAGAGATATGTTCAGAATTGGTAGGCTTGTTCCATGGGAGATACGGAAGAAGATAAATTTCCTAATATATGATGTATATCTGGGAAAAAATCATGTCCATCCATGATTTCCTTGAGCTCTGTTGGTGGCAAACCCAACCAGACCATCTAGGTGACGTCTTCCTGTAAATAACTAGATAAGTACTGATGGAGCTGACGACAAAACCAATGTAGCAGTAATAAGTGATAGTCTTAGGAGCTTTTTGGGGGTGCTAATTGCACCCACCTGTATTCGGAGAAGTAAATCTCCTCTGAGACTCTCCTCCATCCTTTTTAGTTCATGTTCTGTTGGCCAGGGCCATTTCCTATCAATTTCTGTTTTCTTTTCTTCCCCCTCTTGTTTGCTATCAAAATCAAAAGTATCAGTAGCATCCCCATTTGGTTCCCCCAATCATTAGGTAAAAAAAGTTGTACATGTCCATTTTATTTGATGTCTTTCTTACATTTACAGTGTTACTAAGCCTTGACCATAGTCACGTATTCTATAATGGAAAAGCAATGCACATATGAGAATAATCCGCTCACTGACTCATACTTCAAGTACATGTGTTGTGTGTGGTTCACAGACACAGATTTAACATTATTAATTATTACTTTGACGGGGTTTTACACTTTTACTTTTACTACATTTCTAGTTTGAGTCCAAGGAGTATTATTTGAGGGCTATAGATTTTTTCTCCCAACTTTTGGAAATGGCTATGGGGTGTTTAAATAGCCAAAAAGACCGACCTAGCCTTAAATTAATTCCAAAAACTAGCCCATATAAATATAAAATACATAACCATTTTCAATAAAAACCTAAAACAAAAAACAAAAAAAAAAAATCATCTAATCTTTCTGAATTCCATATGCCCTAATCAATTGTTTTTCTTTTGATCTTCACTTTCGACGATCTCATATCCAGCGAAGAAAAGGTATATCTCCATCAATCCCATTCTGTTATTAACATTTAATCATTGATTTACATGTTTAAAGTGTCAATTTAGAAGATGAAAATCTTTGATTCCCCAGAATCGATCTATGTAGATCTATCGTATCAACCGGTTCTGGGTTTTGTTCATCGTTGCATGAAAAGCATGCAGAGGAATCAACTTACAGGATGATTTGCATCGACGGATTCTGGGTAGAAATCGAAGTATAAAAAGACTTTACCCATAATTGGTTTATAACTGCATTAGCGTAAACCGATTCTGGGTAGTAATTTTCTTTGATCTCGGTGCTCCTACAATCAATATCCAAAATACCGATTGTAGGAAAAGGGAGAAGCATTCACAATTGATGATATCTATTACTTCATAGTATCAAAAACACCAAGCTTTATGTTGGGTGAATCAGCCTCGGAGTTCTCGGACAAAGATTGATAGTTTTAGGAGTTTTGTGGGTAGATCTCTATATGTAAACCCTCACGAGACTATAACTCGTCCACTAGGGTTGCTTAGGGGTTCAAAGGCTTGATGCACGTGCTAAGTGCATCATTGATTTCTACGAAAATGAGAAGATTTGAAATGAATGAAAGTATGAATGAAAAAAAAAATCTTACGAAAATGAAACAATCGGTTTATATATGAAGCCAAAAAATTAGATCATGAGAATCGGATTGTATCTACGCATATTTTAACCGATTATTGATTTCCTTCGTGAATATCAAAACACCAACCTAGACTTCATTGATCACTTAAACACTTGTGTGTGCATCATAATTAAATTCTTAGGTGTTAAAATGAACCTCAAATTGCTTTAGATATTTGGCATACTTGCTAAACTGAACAATCATTGCACACGGTTCCTAGTATATATTCTTTTATTGTATTTTCAAAACCTAAAAGTGTTTGCTTGATTGTGAAATTATCTTAGCTTGAATTCTAAGCAACCCCTGGTATTTGAAAACTATAAACATACATGCTCTTTGAACTAGGAAATTCTTGAAACTTTGTGTCCTAGTTGATTCTAGAATCGTCCTCTATAGACATAGGTTTCCTCTGAGAAACATAATTAGGTCCACGACTAAAAGACTTCACATTGAGGATTCGTGAACCCAGGTTCTTTACCTTGATAGTTGTTGTATCCTAATTTTGCTTTTTTCTTATCGAAGTTTATGTAATCTCTTTCAGGAAAGATAGATAGTAATCGCAAAGTTCTCTTCGTCTCAGACTTTGATTACTCAAGATTGATATCTGAAAACTGATCTTAATTGATCTTTTGAAGATTTTTCTTGAGAGGTGGTTAAGAATCTAGGCTTCTCTTCGGGAGTTGTAAGTTCAGAATTTGTGAGGTTTGCTAGCTTTGTCTATTTTAAACAGATTTCCTCACCTTGATCTCTGATTAAAAATGAAATCAAATAGGCTTATCTGTTGTAGGCAGAGTGGTATCAAAAGTCTTCACTTCGGCTGAAGCAACTCTTACGTCGTAAAGGATGTCAGATAAGGGAATCAATTTCGTAGATCCTTGCGAGGTTCAAGAGATGTAAGAAGCGCGACTATAAATTAATCGCTTTGAGGGTAGCTTGAGTCTCAACAACATTCTAATTCGAAGTCTGATAGTAGGCTAGTGTTAGTAGCGGTTTGACACAATTTTGTGTTCAAATCTGGACGAGGTTCCCGGGTTTTTCTACTAATGTGGTTTCCTCGATAACAAAATTTCTCATGTCTTGTGTTTTTCCTTTTCCGCATTATATTGTTTACCTTTATAGTTGAATTTATACAAGTTGTACACATTTAATCTTAGTTGATAGGTTCATCTAATCGTGATCGATTAAAAGACTTGTTTCTTGTAGAATCCGTATCTTGAACAATAGATAACAAGTTTAATCACTTGGAAGAATTTCACAAGTGGATGAATATAAACCGATTCTGGGTAGTGTTCTCGAAAACAAAAATCAAAAATTTCCAGTTGCTTGTTACTTTAAAGATCGATTTACATTAGTTGACTCATATCTAATACGGCTAATTAATGCCTAAAATGATTAATTGACACTAAATAATTAGGAATAAAATAGATAGTAAGAGAATAATTAGTTAGGGATTTTTGGGAAATTACTTCCTAATGATCCTTTTGTTTGTTAGTGACATGCCTCAAAATTTGAAGAGCTTTTATCAGATGGTGGTATCTAACCAAATACCGAACCAATAACACAATCTCGACATTGGTAGCTATTTTTATCCTCAAATTGATTTGTTTGTAGAATGATGTCTACCATTAATTATATTTGAAAAAAAGCGTCCAATCACTTTTAATTTATGGGCCATACGAAAATTAGCTTAAATAAGAACGATATATTGGACCAAATATCCCAAGTAATGGTCCCAAAAAAATCATGGACCCTAAAAAATCATTCTTAAATAACTTGCACAATTGGTTTTTGCTACGACAATTTATGGGCCAACTGATAGATGTTTACTTGTCCCCTCACCAATGGTGAGTTCAACTATTTGTGCCATCTACATAACTATTCCTATCTCAACTGCTGGCCATAATCCAAAAACGCTAAAAGGATGCAATTCGAAAATGATTAAAGGATGAGTAATTTGAAAGTGATTAGTATACAGCTGCTTTTTCAGTTGAATTTATCCCGACTGTGATAAAATGCCGGGTTCCACTTTAAGCCTTTTACCATCGAATAACGGAGAAATGTCGCCAGGTTCCACCCTCGAGGACCTGAAGTTTAATAATGAAAAATCCTATTCCTTGGGGACGAAACTTTGAGAAACTTGACAGCGTGTTTTCCAATAGACATCAATCGTTGATATCTCCGCTAAACAAATTCGAACAATTTCAGCTCTTTTATTGGTTTCACATCTGCCTTCCACCAAACCTTCTCCATTCAGATAACGCCACGTGACACTTATGATTCAAAAACTGGACTTTATTTCTGATCTTGATTTGACTCAATTGGTCCTACCCATAAAGGAACCATATGATGCCCCATATGGACCATATCATAGGGCCATATTCCTCTCTTAAAATGATTCTTACAACTTTGTGATCTCTTCAAAATCTAGAGGAGAAAGCCATTCTTTTCATTCCTCAGATCTTCATTCTTGAGCTCTCTTCTTCTTCTTCTTCTTCCACTCCGATTCATTCTCAATCATACGATGCTCGAAGAAACAATACCTACGATCTCAAGTTGGTTTACACCAACTTTTCTTTTTCTTGCCTTAAACTTAGTCATTGGAATCATTGCTGTAACTTCTAGTTTTGGATCCAAACACAAACAACAACATCAACCACTACAACCACAACATGACAGCAGAGGATTTCAGCCGCCACCACCACAACAACAAGAAAGTAGAGGCGGAGGAGGAGGAGGATCTAATTATCAACACCCACAACTAGTTAGAGGACCATCAACAGTGATTGAAAGACTCAAATCTATAAATCTTTACCATTTTAAAACAGAAGATTTAAACCCATTTTCTTCCATCCATACTTTTCAACAACCTGATCCGGAACCAGTTTCTTCTGGCTTTGTCTCATCACAAAACCACTATGAGCCACCGCCACCACCGCAGCAGCAACAACAACGGCAACCATTGGCTAGAGCTCCGTCGATTTTGGACCGGTTGAAATCGATCAATCTTTATCATTATAAAGCAGATGATTTTAATCCATTTCATTCGAATAATCATCATTTAGAGCATCATGAAGAGGAAACTGCTCAATTAGAGAAATTATCTAGTTCCAAAAACTCCAAGAATCGTGATTTTCTTGATCATAGAGCTCTTGAGAATAAGAAGAGAAAAGTGAAAGTAGTCCAACAACATGACACTCAACAGAAACAATCACCAAGATCACCGGCTCAAAAACAGCGACCAACGGCCGCCGCGGCTCCATTAGCTAGAGCACCGCCGCCGCCTCCGCAGTTAGCCAGAGCTCCATCGATCTTAGAACGTCTTAAATCCATTAATCTCTATCAAGATTTCATCCCTAATTTTCAAAAGCAACCTGTAGATCAACTCCCTGAAGATGATCATGATTTTCTTGATCATAGAACTCTTGAGAAGAAAAAGTCCGTGACGAAGACTCCGATTACAAAGAATAAGAAGAAATTGATGAGTGCAAAATCAGATGTTCTTGGTCATTTTGGAGAGTTCGATGCTCGTCAAGAAGAAGAGGAGAGGAGATTAAACTTGACTGCGAAAGAAAAGAAGAGTCAATCAATGAATGATCATCATAAGAAAGAATTTTCAGATGATGAAGAGGAAAGAGCTGTTGATGAAGAAGTTGATGCTAAAGCTGATGATTTCATTAATAGATTCAAGAATCAATTGAAGTTACAAAGACTTGATTCAATTATGCAATACAAAGATTTGCTCACAAACAAAAAATAGAAGTATTAATTATAGATATTATTGTTAATTAATTTCAATTATTATCATTGGGTTAATTTTGAATAATTTTTATTATAGGGTAATTAATAAAATTTGTTTATCTGTTATTATTGTTATTGATTTTTACTGTAATGATCAATATATGTAATCAGTCTTTGAATTTTAATAAAAGTTTGTTTTTTTTTTTTTTTTTTATTAATTGAAAATGTCTCATCCTTACTAATTAAGTCCTTGAGGATTGAGAAAGAAGATGAACAGTGAACCAATTATTGGATATGGTAGGAGGACAAAATTACCCCTTTCATTATTTTAATGAATGAGGTCCTTTAGAGCTTCCCTTCATGGATCCGCAAATAGCCAATTCCCACCTCGGATCCGTAAATATGGAACTAAATACGTATTTATTTTTTTTTACAGTGAACTAGTAGTATGATGGTACAGTTGTTTATTGATGGCGAATTAAGAATCAAACCTTATAAGAGCTACAATAGCAATATGTTAATTAGCCAATATGTTAATTAGCTTCATAGCATTCTCATGGCAAGGATTGAAGTTGGGACTTTGCTGAATGAGCTGAGCTGACTTCCGATCCTTATAATTTAAACTTTTTACCTACTATTTTCATTTATATGTAAATTCCCATAAAAAACACATATTTGTTTTACCTGACAATATTTTTTTTTCCGGTAACAAGTTTTTTTAGCTAGGCCACGGATACATGGCCTAGCTTAACCAGGCTAGCCAAGTGGTTCAATTCATTTTGTTGAGTTCCTTTTAGTCATGGGTAAATTAATCAAAGAAAAACTAACTGTCAAAACTTTTGAGTATTTATTTTTTATTTTTTGTTGAGTGTCAGTTGTGAACAACAAATCACTTTATGAGGTTTTTAATGGTCGGTGTGTGGACTTTCAGTTAAGAGGTTTCCCATTGGATGCATGATCCAATATTTGTGCAGGCTCATGTGCATGCAGGGTAAGTAAAATGTAGTTTTCCTATTTGTATATAGTTGAAATTCTTAGCTCATTCTTACTTGTATGTATCTTAGTTGGAATTTAGTTCATTAAAAATTTGTTTGAAAGAAAATAGGTTTTTTTAATTCATAATTAATTAATTTTTGTCAACATCAAGGTCAATCCATCCTTTTTTGTCTACTGCAAGGAAATGTAGTTCAGTGATTCTTAATTCGATAGGTAGAGATGTAAAACGGGCCGGTCCGGCACACGAAATCGCGTGCTATGTGCCGTGTTGAACTATGATTTTGGGCATACCAAAATCTTCCAAGGCATACTGAATGAAGACAAAAAAGGTTGTGAAATAGCAAAATCAGATAACCCCTTAACCCAAATTTTTTTAATGACAAATTTTTCCTTTACGTATTAGTATTAATAATCTTGATTAGTGATTAAATATTTTGTTTAATGATTAAAATAATTTTCAAAGTTATAAGAGTTGTTTAGATGAAAAATTTGGGGAAAAAAAAGTCAAAGTTTTGGTTTGGTTAAGAAGGAGAGAAAGAGAAGGAGAAAGTGAGAAAATTTTAATTCTTGATTCAATGGAGGATGAGGAGGGTCATCATTCATCTAAAAAACCTAGGAAAATACATATCAACTGCAACAATGATCCAGAAATGGCTAATTTCTTAGATTATGGGAATGATTTTACACAAGCTCAAACTCAAACTTAAGATGATGATTTTTATGAGCCAAATCCAGATGATGAAGACATTGATGACGAACCCAATGCTTCTAATACACATGTACACTTATATCCTATACTTAATCTCACTTCTATAGCTCTCAATTATCAAAAGTTAGGTTTTTTGAATCATGGTTCAGCGAAACAGGTTGATGTGAGCCGAACCTACCAATTGATGAACGGTTCGGCTTACTGAATCTGTTTACTGCATGCGCCGAACCTATAATTTCCAATTCCAACCCTTTTGTTAGATACTAGTTCGGCTTATATGAAAGTTTCATAGTAAGCCGAACAACATCCTGAATAGCCCGGAATAGAATCATTACTAATTCGGCTTATATATCCAAAATCGTTTGTGCCGAACATAATTTTTTAATTTCTGGGTTGAAATATTGTTACTGGTTCGGCACATATGGAGAATATCGTATCAGCTGAAACCTCTTATGTTCAAGGTTCGGCACATAATATGATTATCGTCTGAGCCGAACATGAATTTTTTAATTTTTGGGTTAAAATATTGTTCGTGGTTCGGCACATATTGAGGATATCGTATAAGCCGAAACCTGTAAATGTTTATATTTCGACAAATAATGTGATTATCGAATGCGCCGAACCTTGTTATTATATTCCATTTCTAGTGTTTAACCTTGTGATATTCTTTCTAGATCGTGCTTGGACCCATGGAAAATCAACCTGATCCAGTAGACAAAATTCACGAGGATACCGAGGATCACTTCCAAAATGATTTGGTATGTAAGAACCTTTTGTTTACCTTAATGTTGTCGGAATATTCCAAAGTTTTTCTTACTAATTACTTGTTTTGGAATGAACATAGATATGGAAAACTAAACCAGAAGTTCTGGATTGGCTTGAGGAACACGCGATGAAGATAAATTGTGTACTAGTTAAAGGACAACAAAGCCGATGGGATCGTTTTGAAATGATTTGTGAGGGTAGTGGAACCAGCGCTAGCAAGGTTAAAAGGTTAGTGCTAAATAAACGATAGCTGGGCAAGAAACCAGATAAAGAATAGGACGAAGACGAAGAAAAGAAATTCCCTTTCAAGATCGTTTTCAACCTCAAGAATAAGTCCATGAACAAAGAAGATCAATATTGGATAATGAATAAAGATATGGATTGTCGTCATAACCACCCACGTCCCAAAGACCTTCATGGACATGCGAAAGTAGCGCGACTCAAACCCGACGAGATGCTAGAAGTGGATAAAATGACACGAGCACGTTTGCCACCTTCTAGGATTCTTAGCAAATTGAAGGCGGACAACAAGAATAACAAGTCGACTATGCAAACTATCTACAATGCAAGACAAAAGATTAGAAGACTCAATTTGCAAGGTAGGATGGTGATGCAACAAGTAATGTGGTTAGGGGTGAAGAATAACTACGCTTGCCAAAAGAAGTTGGATGACTTCGGTCAAGTCACACACCTTTTCCTTGCCCACCCGGAATGCGCCCAATTGGCTCTATGCTTCCCACAAGTTATTATATTGGATTGCACGTACAAGACTAATAAATATGAGATGCCGTTGATGAACATTGTGGGGCATACTTCGACAAAGGCACCGTTCACCGTGGCTTTTTGTTTCATGAAAAACGAGAAGAAAGAGAGTTATGTTTGGGGGTTAGAACAATTGAAGTTAATCTTCCGGGAGGGTGCTCTTCCTAAAGTGTTCGTTTCCGATCAAGATTCATCGTTGATGTATGCTATTAAGAAGGTATTTCCGGATGCATTCAATTTTCTTTGTACGTTTCACATATGGTGCAATGTGAGGAAAAAATGCAACCGATAATTCAACCACTTAAGTTGAAAGAATTAGAGAATATTGCTAAGCTACCGTTGGAGACACGAGTAAAGAAAAAGAAGGAATTCTTGAAAGCATATGAACATAATGAGATGTTGTGGGCTTCTTTCCAAGGCGAATGGGAAGCTTTGATATGGTCAATCACCGAGGATGTCTATGAAGAAAATTTTAAAATGCTTATTAAGCATTGGAAGACCGCCTACCCCGATGTCATTACTTACTTGGTCAAAGATGTGTTGGAACCTAATAAAGAAAGGTTCGTGAGTTGTTTCACAAATCGGCACAAACACTTCGACAACCAAGCCACAAGTATGGTAGAGTCGGCTCATTATCGGTTGAAGAAGAACCTTTTTGGTTGTGTTGACACTTTTGTCACGGTTTTTGATGCAATTGATGAATATTTCAAAAGTGATGTTGTGAGAATTAAAACCGCGTTCGAGCATGACCTTATGTTTAGACACAAGAATTATGGTACTAATTGGCTACGAATTAACTTATAGAGTCTCCCATCTATGCATCGACTTGTTGATGAAAGAAGTGGATTTGATTAAGACATTAGGCGCCACCTTGGAGGAAGAGTGTGTTTGTACAATGAAGAAGAAATCTATGGGACTTCCATGCCGCCACGACCTACTTCGGTACAAGGATGGTATCATAACATTTGAGGATATTGATCATTTTTGGAAACAATTAAGCTTCGATCCTCTCCCAACCGAAGACGACGAGGATGATCTAGAGATATGGGACACGACAAATGGGAAAAAATTGGCGGAGATGTATAGGAATATGTCCCGACCTCAAAAGAAATTCCTACGGGACAACATGATGCCGGTCATGTATCCTTTCACCCAAGAAAATATTTTGGAACCGGAGAAGAGTGACCCGAAAGGTAGGAAGAGTAAGAAAATGAATAATTTTCAAACTAGACAAGCCAACAAGGAACTATTGGCTAATAAAAGTAATCTATCTGGCGTTGAGTACCATGATGCAAGGTTTGAAAAGACAAATAAAGAAATTGAGAAGTTGATGAAGGAGGAAGAAGTCAAAGTTCCAAAAAAACGAGGTCGTCCAAGTATTCAAAAATCGGAAACAAGTAACAAAGAGGTGAAGGATAATGATTGTCCGTCACAAGCTAAGGATAGTAAAGAGGATGTCAAGGGGAAGGCTAAGATGTATCCTTCACACACTAAGATAAAGTAGAAAAGGACCGTACATGAAATTGGTAGGATGAGAGGACCCAAAAGAGATAAGTCCGGTAAGTATATGAGGCCTATCAATTTTATATACGATAACTACTTGGAAGATCTATCGCCAATAATTCATGAGCATATTATAGCAATGGACGACGTGCAAGGCGATGAAAATTGTGGTTATTACGTCACGGCGGAACAACTTGGTCCTTTTATGGAAGGGAATAATCCGGTGCCCCCTGAAAATGAAGTGAACTATATTCGGCAACGATTGTTACAAACCTCAGGAATCACCTCAGGAACCTCTTCATCAAGACTCCATTCCGATGCCCTCTGGTGTCTCAATACTCGGACTGCACGGTTGTGATCAGGATTCTCATAAATTTTCTTCGCCCAAGAATCGACATAACCAATCAACACAGTTCCTCCATCTTCTGGAAGACCATGAGGCAAACCATCTGATCGAGGTGTAATTACGTCATCTTCATCAGGAATGTGTAAACCAGTGATCCGTCGATCATCATCGTCCTTCTCTTTCTCGGGTTCTGCCACCTTCTTACCTTTCTTGTCTTTCTTGGGTTTTCCTTGGGGTTGTGTTTCTTGATGAACTTCTTGATTATCATCAACTTCTTCATCTTCAGATATTCCTTCTTCTTGTCTTTCAATTCTTACTTGTTCAGCTTCTTCTTCTAAAATTCCTCCTTTACCTCCCGCTCCCAATTTTTTCTTACCTCCTCCTCTAGGATCGGGAGTTTTAGAAGTAGAAGGTGTTACCTCCATCTTCTTCCTCTTTGTAGCTGCATTGGTCCTGACACAAGTATGAAAGTTATAAGACTAATTCGAACAACAAAGGGATTTGGAAAGCCAAAAACTTGTAAGAAAATAAGAAGGCTCGGCTTACCCGAAATAACACATATGAGCAGAATCATATCTTGAAATTTTTATTAGCTTACACAGAGAGTGGATCGTCTCATACCACAAAACAATTATAAGCCGATCCTATATATTCGGCTCACAACCGATACTGTCGAATAAGCCGAATCTATGATTATGAACTCAAACATGTATTCGGCGCAACATGATATCATATAAATAAGCCGATCCTACTTGTAAAATTTATGGAATTTTAACAATGATATTCGGCGCAACCCTAATACTATCGAATAAGCCGAATCTAGACTTATGAATTGAAACATTTATTCGACGCAAAATGGTTTCATACAAATAAGCCGATCCTACACATGAAGAATTCATGAATTTCAAACAACATTAATCGTCGCAAAACTAATACAACCCTACAAGCCGATCCTAAGCACATGCAAAAATTCTGAAATTCAAACAACATTTATTCGCCACAAAACTAATACTACCATACAAGCCGATCCTATGCACATGCAAAATTTCTGAAATTCACAAAACATACTCGGCACAAAACTAACACCATCGAATAAGCCGATCCTAAATATAAGTCTCTGTGTCACTAAGTTCGGCTCAAAACGGATTTCAGATTTACGCCGAGCCGTTCATATGCGCTTTCAGGGTTCAGTTTCAAGAACAGCTCGGCGCACATCTAAGATTTGTTTTGCGCCGAACTATACACTGTAACCGCCGCATAAACATGATTTTGACGAATTAAATCGACCAAACCAATCTAAAACATCAAATACGAGATGGGTTTGTAGAACTAACCTTCTTATTCTCATTTCCGGAGTTGGTTCTTCTTCAATCTCTTCTTCCGGTTGATTTTGTGGGTGATTTTGAGTTTGTTCTTCACTCTCTAAATCTTCTTCTTCTTCAGTAGGTTGTTCAGTCGATCGATTTGAACGAGATACTAGCTTACGAAGACCCATTATATAGATGAGTTTAATCGTCGACTAAATTTTCACGAATCGACGATTAAATTTCCGCGATGATACGATGAAAAAAAAAGGAAGAAGAAGAAGAAGGGTTCGGCTGTTGTGGAGGAGAGAGAAGAAGGGGTTAGGGATATGAAACTGATGTTAGGCTTATTGATTATAGGTTTTTGTATTAGGATTATGGATAGATTAGTAATTTAAAGGATTTAAGGGCATATAGGTAATTGAACCACCCCATAGGTTACCCCTTATAAGGTCACCCAAGTTAGGACTAGTGCTTTGTATGCCTAGGAAGATTTTGGTAATGCCCAAAATCAGGGTTCACCGTGTTGTGCTGTGCTGTGCCAACGATTTAAACGTGTTGTGCTGTGGTGTGCTTTAGTAGTCAAAACTTAGGCACAACACAGCCCACAGGCACATCACACGAATAAACGTGCCATGCTGTGCCGTGCTGGCACACGTGCTATAAACAATTTGGATTCACTTAATGTATACATAAGTCGGAAATTATCACAAGAATTTAATTAGAGAACATATCATTTGAAATTATTTCAAGTAAAATTAACAAGTTTATTCAATAAAAAAGATATAGCCCATTAAGTATTAAATTGAATTATTGTCATATAAATTAATGTTGTAGTTAAATATAGGTGACGACATTATAACAACGATATTGAAATATATTTTCCAAATATTAAGGTATTATATGTGTTGTTATAAATAAGCGAGCATAAAATATTAAAAACTAGCTAGAATAGTGACTCTTTTTTGAAATGTACAAAAAAAAATGATGTATTGTGTCTTGTTAGATGGTGAATTTGTACATGTTATGACGTACAAATGATGAAAAACTGGAAGAAAAAAGTACCATCCGTTTGGCTTTAATTTGTATGTGTTATCTGACTAATCTTTGTCATGTGAAAATGATGAAACTTCCTGGACTAGTCGGGTTTATACCGACAACGAGGGTCATTATCAATTACAAGGCTTTCTTTGATCATCATCACCATTGTCATCCCATTGTCTTTACCTAGCATTAAAAAAGAAAGATTATCATCGAAGACAAAGGAAAAGAAGTAAAACTCACTTTCTCATCGATATACATCATGGTCAATATCGTGTCAGCGCTTTCATGCTGGTTGCTCAAAGCGGTTGTTGTAGTGTTCCTATCTTACGTAGCTAGGAGTAGATAAACTAATTCAACTCACAAAACTATTCACTAACCGAGATTTAATTTAGAAACCGTAAACTTGACTCCCACATGGTAAATGATATCGAAAATGGGTCATTTGTCCAAACTTTTTAAAACATGGTTCGAATGGACGAGTAAAAAATTAGTATGGGTGAAATGGACATCAAAAAAATAGAAAGGATGAAACTGGATTCATCCTGACTTAAACTTAAAAAATAGCAAGGATGAAGTTGGATGCATCCTGATGTAAATTAAAAATAAAAGAAATATTTGAAAATTGATAGGATGAAACTGTTTACATCCTTACTATTTTTACATTTTTGTTCATTTAAATAGTGTCAAAATCTAAATGTCCTTTTCACCCAGGAATTGTTGATTTTGATCTTTTTAACCAATTTTGTGTAAACGATATTCGGTTAAAATAAAAATATTCCCAGAAAATCTTATATTCTAGGAATATATATCTCAGATCATTTGAAAATCGAAAGAAAAAAGGTTAAATTCTATTTTTCCCATTTTCCTGCCTATTACTCAAAACTTGGTAATTCGATTTACTTGCTAATCTTGTTACTCGTGTAACTTGAGAAAAGGCTAGTCTTCCCCCACTCCCTTCCCCCACCCCTTTCCTTCATTACGTGTCAAGCAGATAGTGGTGTGATGCCACACAAAAGGGTTCCCTGTTAACTCCAATCCAAGAGATCAAGGCCTAAGATCGCTGCCAACTAATAGGGGAAAGGGATGGAGAAGGGAACGGGGGAAGTGCAGCAGCTTCGTGTAACTTGTGTGTGTCAGAACAAGGACAGCTCCTTTCTGGCAACAACATACCTCGAAAAGAAGAAAAGGTTGGGGGTTGAATGGGCCGTTGGACATCCCTTGGGGCAACAACTATTTTGTCTTTAGAATTTTGCATTTGTCTTTAGAATTTTGCACTAGAGTGGACAAGACAGCAACCTTGTATGTGAATTTATGCTTTTGCCGTACCAGGATTTCCAGATGGGGAAATTGACAATTCGTTGAATCCAACTCCTAACAAGAATCCACTACAAAAGCTTGGAAGTTGGATTGCAATCCCAAACAAATTTGAAGGCTTCAATGGCAAGATAAGCATGTGAATGATCCCCATTAACATGTAACAAGATAAAGTATGTGAATGAATCCCCCTTAACATGTAACCAATGATGCTTCTTCACCAATGACCTCCTTGATTCAACTCTATTACATTTAAAATTAATAAATAATGCTTGGATTTTGGTTTTCTTGGACCTCAACCCCAATTTTGTTGTAGGTTCAAAGAATATATGTATTTAAAATTAGAAAATTAAAAATGAAATAGAAATTTATTATTGAGATGATAACTTGGTATTTCGGAGACAATTACTTGTAAATCAAGTCATACTAAATATAACCCTAATACTAAATTTTTCATATAGAATATTATAACCAATCCTATGATCGAACACCCTCCCTTGATCATATGGGAATTGAAAAACCATATGGGATTGGCCATGAAAACTCTTGTCGAAGTTCGGTGTCAATAAAACCCAAAAAGTATAAGAACAAAAACCGATTAGGAGAACCGTTAAAAATAGCGAAATTCACAAATTCGCTTATGGGCATATAAGAACCATCTATAAGAAATAAATTATAAAATAGGGATTAGAAAAATTTGACGAAGGACCACACAGTCATAGGAAAAACATAATTGATTACAAGAACCCCATGCGGCCATGCCAAGAACTGGATTCACATAATCATTAAAAGCGATCCACAAAACGTATCAGAACCATTAATAAACAAATAAAAACTACTGAAAAGGGGCAAAAGGAGCAAAAGTATGCCGCTACGTCTTCAACAAAATTTGATAACTTGAAATACTGGAGGTTAGATTTAGGATTTGACAAAAATGGATGAAAACCTAAAATAAAACTCCTAATACTACAACGGATGAAAATTAATGTGGCAGACGATAGCATTGAAAGCTACCGCCGCCGGTTGACAAATAATGAAGTGGGCACATGTCAGGATTGAACTTGCTCTGAACCAACTTAGATCTAGAAAAATAAAATAATTTTTTTTATTATTAAATGAGATGATCAACCTAGAGACCCCATAATGCTAGCGTAACTTTAAATTCGACAAACAATTACTCGTAAATCGAGTCATACTGAATATAACCTTAATACTAAGCTTTCCATGTAAAATATTACAACAATCCCATATTCTAACGTATGTCCTTCGTTTTTGTAGTTGGCCGACACCCATCTTGGTTTCAGCCCGAATCTTGCTACTTCCACAGGGTTAAAAATGCATGTCGGGAGCATCAAATCAACTACACTACACACCTTTTTTTTGTTCAATTTTATTTCCAAGATAAAATTGGAAGGATTATTTTAACGTCCTCATTTATTTATTTTTTTCTAAAAATATTATTTAAGGTATATATTTTTAGGATATTGTTGTTGATTTCGAATTTAGGTACCTTGCTGAAACAAGTGCTAATTGGTACCCAAATTTTGGTTTAATGATGAAAATTGAATCGAATTTAGGTTCGGAGAATTAAAAGTTCTAAACATCGAATTTCAGATCAAATTGAAGAGAAATTCAAAGAAAGAGTTGGTTGCGTGGGTGGTGTTATTGTGAAACAACAAGAGAAACAACGTCGGAAGTTATTGTTACAGGCAAAAAGTCAAAAGAAAAAAGGAAAAAATGAGAGAGAGAAAATATACGACTCCTTCTCTCTCCTGAATTGTATCTTTTTTTCTAATTCCGATCATATGGATCACCGAAAGAAAGAGTCGCAAATCGAAAGAAGGTTTGTGGATATAGAGAATAAATCTTATGAGATCTTAACCCACTGGGATAATAATAATCCAATAACACAAATAATCGAAAGATCAAAGGGTTTCTCTGTATGTTGCTGGGCTACTAAAACAGGGGTGTCATGGCTTATTAATATTTTGTGGGAAGCATTATCTGGGATCAGAAATCCAACAAAAAAATTTTTCTGGAGAAAGCCATTTGATAAAGATCTTTTCCATGTAATCTATTGCCAAAATTCTCATGGTAACTTCCTTGCTATTGACTGGTACACAGGGAATCATAATGATAGACCACATCATTTGATTGTACCTGAAGGCAAGGAAGGACAAGGGTGTAAGAGCTTTAAAGCTTCTCTAGAACTGAGTCAGAAGAGGGAGAAGGCAGCCTCATTGAATCATACATCATAAAAGCTCTTGGCCTAATCTCTCTTACAAAGAATCTGTCTTGAATGAAAAACAAATGCAAAATGTATCTGTGCAAAGAGAAGTCTACAGTAGTAGGGGGTTAATGGCATTAATTTTAACTCTAGAACATCAAAGGGGGGAGCTTTAAATGTTCATGGTGATGATGGAAGAGTACTGGGGCGGTGGAAAACAGCAATAATATGTGAAGTTCAACCTTATCCTGCAGAGTGGAGGATGGTAGCATACCGGATCAAAGCTGTATTTCATATTGGTGGTGTTTTAAAGGTTAATCCTTTTAAGAAAACGATGGGTGTTTTTTGGATTAAAAATCAGACCAGCTACAAGACTATTATTGAACAGAAGACAATTCCTTTTCTTGAAGGTACAATTTCTTTTCAAATTTGGTGGCCATCTGTTAATGAAGAATCTGTTTTTCTTGAACAAAATGAGTGTTGGGTCAATCTTAGAGGTGTCCCTTTTCATTTATGGGCATACCAAATAGCAGAAGAACTACTTCGCCCATGGGGAAAAATTGTCAAAGTGGATGATAGATGTTTAGTTGGGGAAGATCTCACAGGGATTAAAGTGCTAATTAGAGGGAATTCTCTCGTTGATAAACTTCCTAGAGCGCTGGAACTCGTTAAAGATGGTATTAATTACAAAATTGCAGTCTCTATTATCTTTCCCGGTGAGTTCATCGATCATCAACCGTATAAGAGCGTCGGAGAAGATGAAGTATTTCAATTGCACGTGGCAGAAAATCATCAGTCCAGGAGCAAACAAAAGGTGGTAGAGCACGAAATCAATGGTCACTCATCACAAGTTGGGGGTGAACATTTAAATATGGGTGAACAAAAGGGTCATTTAATGCACAAACCTACTCCATCAGGGAACAATGATAGTACTTCTGGCAATAAGACCGTTCCACCTGTTCGAAACAGTTTGACTTCAAAAACCAAAGGAAAAAGGATTACGAGACAAAAGAATAATGGGACACATCGGCAAACTAGTGGGACACCTGGTTCATTCTCAAGCAGAAACATCTTCACGTGCAAACCTAGTGCTACTCAAGTTTGGCGACAAAAAGAAACGGGACTGGGCATTCTTGGGCCAAAACCAATTGAATTTTTTAACTCGTCTAAGGACCCAGAAATGAGGAATACTGAAATTCATCAAAATCTGGTTAAAGGAAAATTTATTATCAGCGAGGGTTTCAAAGGCATACTCAATTCCTTGTGTCTAAGTACTTCGATACCAACTATTTCTTCTCCCATTGATCTCCATAATCGATTTTCTGTGCTTACGCCTGAATTACAAAAGAATCTAATCGAAGATGATAGTATTGTGTAAGATGAAGAGAGACTCTCGATAACTTCGCTCAATCAGATGGATCCAAATAACTCAATTGGTGAATCACACAGGGTGATTGATGGGTTTTCTGATAGAGGGGTAACTAGATATCAACACCAATCTTATCAAGAACAAAACAGTAGAGAGGTAAGTATCATAGAGAGTGAGGAAGCTCGATTAGAAAAAGAACATTTGATTTTCGTTGTCCAATCAGTGATGGCACTTTTCGGCATTGCACAACATGAGAAGGGGAAGGAAGTTGATGAAATTATTAATCGTCAAGTGAGGGAAATAAAGCAAAGAAAATTAGTACGGAAGGAGAAAAAACATCAAGCTATAAGGGAACTAGATGAGGCGATTCTAGATGAGGGACTGGAAGGGGCAAGATTACTTCTTATGGATTCTGAAGAAGTCATACTAGAGAATACTTCCCCGGAGGAGGACGGCACAGAGTCACCTAAAAACACGCCAATCACGACTAGCGCTACAAAAGTGCAGCGAGAGACAAACAGGTTAGTGTGCTCTATGAGTAACCTAGTTCCTTGCAGTTCTAAATTGGGCAAAAAAGTGGGCAATAGGGGCAGGAAAGGTTATATATGAATGCAAAAATTGTTAATTGGAACATTAGGGGGGCAGGGGATGCGATTAAGAGGGATATTATTAATGAAGCATTATTGAGAAGTAAACCAAATATTGTTGTTTTACAAGAAACTAAGACAGAGGTTATTACACAAAGATTTTGTAGAGAATTATGGAACAAGAATGGAGTTCAGTTTTGTTATGTTCCATCGCAAGGGGCTTCAGATGGTATGTGCATCATGCGGTTGGAAGATGAGTATGAATTATTAGACACATTAGAAGATCAGTATACTCTTTCATGTATGTTTAAATCTAGAAGGGATGGGACAGAATGGTTTGTTACTGGGGTATATGCACCAAATGATAGAGTGCAAAGAAGGAGAGTTTGGAGGGAGATTGCTAGTTTTTTGGGAGTCTGGGATATACCAGGGTTTGTTGTAGGAGATTTCAACACAATTCTCTTTGTCGAGGAGAAGAACAAAGATATTACCACTAACAGAGGTATGGCTAAATTTTCAAATTTCATCTCGGATTGTGATCTGTTTGACCTTCCATTATATGGTGCTCAATACACTTGGTCGAACTTTCAAGAAGACCCAATTTGTTGAAGGCTTGATCATATGTTAGTTAATAGAAAATGGGAGGAGATGTTTCCTGACACCACACAAAGAGCAAGACCTAGACCCACTTCTGATCACTACCCATTGCTACTTAATACTCATGGGATTACTGTTGGTCATTTACCTTTCAAGTTTGAGATCATGTGGATGGAAGACAACTCACTTTATGATTTGATCAAGGGGTGGTGGGAAGGGTACGAAGTTTCTGGAAATCCGAGGTACATCTTCTGGAAGAAATTACAATTGCTCAAAGGATATTTAAAGAAATGGAACTGGACACATTTTGGCAGTACTAAGAGAGTGATGGATGAAATTTTGGCCAACATTCATATTATTGATCAGAAGGATGAAGCTCGTTAAGCGACATTGGAGGATAGATTGGATAGAATCAACCTTAGAAACGACTTTCAGAAATGGGCTAGACTAGAGGCTTTGAGGCTGAAAAGTAAGGCGAAAGACAAGTGGGTGGACGAGGGCGATAACAATACTGGGTATTTTCATAGGTGTGCGAATCGGAGGAGAAGGCGGAACTTCATTAGTTGTTTGGTAATTGATGGGGTATTACATGATGATGATAATACTGTAATTAAGGGCCACATTGATGATTATTATACTGGGTTGTACAAGGAAAATTGTTCTCAGAGACCATTTATGGAGGATATTCGCTTCTCATCAATCTCTCCGGACGAAAATGCCAGATTAGTAAGACCAATTACCGAGGAAGAAATTCTGGGAACTATTAAGGAAATGGAGCATGATAAGGCTCCGGGACCTGATGGGTATCCAATAGAGGTGTTCACTAGATATTGGAAGATTTTGGGGGAGGATTTTATGAAGGTAGTGAAGCATTTCGAGTTAACTGAGTCATTGGATTGGAGAATAAACAACACCTTTGTTACACTAATACCAAAAAAGGAAACAGTTGAGGTGGTTAAGGATTTTAGGCCTATTAGCCTGATTAATACATCATATAAAATCATTGTTAAGACGTTGGCGATGAGACTAAAACAAGTACTTCCTAGTCTGATATCAGACACCCAAAGTTCATTCGTAGCTGGGAGACAGATTACTGACTGTATATTACTCGCTAATGAATGTATGGATACAAGGATGAAACAAAATGAAGCTGGATGGGTGATGAAGTTGGATGTGGAGAAAGCGTATGATAAGGTGAACTGGAATTATCTACTTAAGGTAATGAAGAGGATGGGGTTTGGTTTTACCTGGAGGAATTGGATTCGTTCTTGCATATCCCATGCACACTTTTCTGTCTTGGTTAATGGGGTGTCAGGTGTTAATTTTAGTAGCTCTAGTGGACTTAGGAAAGGGGACCCCTTGTCCCCATTCTTATTCACCATGGTCATGGAAGGGTTCTGTCGGATGATCGCTAGAGCTGAAGAAAATGGTTGTTTATCTGGATTTAAGGTCACTCTGGATGAACCTGTTGTTTCGCACTTGCTTTTTGCTGACGACACTTTACTCTTTAGCGCAGATAAGTCTCAAAGTTTACATACTATTAGGGAAATTTTAACCTGTTTTGAGTTAGTGTCGGGACTAAGTATAAATATGACAAAAAGTACAGCAATTAATATTGGAGATACTACACATGACGAGTTTGTGGAAGATGTTCTCGGTTGTACACTCGAAGATTTGCCTTTCAAGTATTTGGGAATGCCAGCAGGGGCTAAATATAGGTGCAAGAAGATTTGGGACATGGTAGTAGAGAGTGTGGAGAAAAGATTAGAAAGCTGGAAAAGAAGTTATCTCTCGTATGGTGGTAGATTGGTACTTATTAAGAGTGTTTTATGTGCACTTGCAGTCTACTTGATGTCTGCCTTCACAATTCCTCCTCCCGTAGCAAAGAAGATCGAAAGAGCAATGCGAACTTTTCTTTGGGAAACGAAAGATGGTAAAAATAGAACTGCACTGTTGGCATGGCACAAAGTATGTCATAGTAAACAAGAGGGAGGGTTGGGGATAAAAGTTATATCAGTGATGAATGATGCATTACCGTGCAAGTGACTATGGAGATTCTCAAATGAACCGGAGACACTGTGGAGAAGATTTGTTGAGGATAATTATGGGTGTGATAATAATGGGTGGGATGCTAAGAAAACTAAGCGACCATATGGCATGGGGGTATGGAGAGGTATTTGCAACAGAATGGATAAATTCAGATTGGGAATAATGTACAATGTTGGAAATGGGAGAAGAACTCGATTCTGGTTGGATAGATGGATGGGTGGGGAGGTGCTAAAGGACAAGTTCCCAAATCTTTATGAAGTTACTAGAAAGCAAGGGAGTTGGGTAAGCGAACTAGCTACAAGCAACGTAGAAGCGGGTACTAGTTGGGACTTGGATTTTAAAAGAAGACTCACTGATACGGAGATCCACGAGGCAACAACTCTATCTTTTCTATTATAGGGGGTTATCTTAAGTGATGTGGAAGATATCAGAAGTTGGAGATGGGAGATTAGTGGAGTCTTTTCAGTGAAGTCGTTCTACCAAGGTCTGGCGAAGAACTCAGCTATCATTTTCCCTTCTGCAGAAATATAGAAACCATTAGTACCAACCAAGGTCTGTTTCTTTGTTTGGTTAATTCATCATAAGGCTATTTTAACTCAAGATAATCTACATAAGAAGGGGTGGCAGTTAGCAAATAAGTGTATATTTTGCAAGTTGAATGAAGAAACCATCGGTCATCTCTTCAGTCACTGCCCTGAAATGTATGTTGTTTGGATGTACTTCATGAAGGAATTTCACAGGGATTGGGTTATTTGTGAAAACGCTACAAACTTGTTTATCGAGCAACGGGCTCGAGGGCTCACTGAGAACGGAAAAACTCTTTGGGAATTACTACCCTTTGCTTTCGTTTGGGGAGTGTGGAAACAAAGGAATAAGTGCATTTTCCAAGATTCGGAATACTCCCAAGAAAACTTGATTAGGAGGATTAAAGCTCTATTACTATATTGGACCTCTACTACCATATCATTTAGAGGCATTACTTTTCAGAATCTATACTACAACTGGGATCTTGTAGTTAATAGGAAGTGTTGATTGCACTTTCTTAATGGAGGTCTTCCTCGATTTTGGGGCAGTTCTGGTGGTTTAGGTTCTTGATAGACGCATTTATGTGTCTATTTTGTTCTCAATTTTCTGTATTTTTAGACTCGATTAAGTACTTATTGTGTTATTTTGTGTTCTTGTAGATGTTTTTAGAGAAATAAGCTCTTGCGGCGATATTGGCTCAAAAAGTGGTGTTTTATACCCCAGGATAGAGTACTAAAGGCACCCCAAAAATGCACCGGAAGCGTCCCAGAAATGTGCCCGAGGAATCCAGAAAAATTATTATTTCCACCCCAATTTCTAAAGGGACCCCAGGGATGGATTAGGGGGAGGTCACTTTCTTCCCCGAATTTGAAAATAATATTTGGCGGGAAAATTTCTTCATGTACTGGTAGATTTGCCAATCGATTTTTGAAGGTGTTTTAAGGTGATTAAATCGCTGAAACTTAATGGGTATATGTGATATGTATATAAGAAGATATTTTGGTGGTTGGGATCGATCAAATTTGGCCAGATACTCGATTCTCGATTAAAACAGGAAAGAAGAGATATCGGTTAAACTTGGAAAGAAAATTACGTGAAGATGCTGCATGGGTTGTGGAAATTAAGTGCAGATATTCTCCTAGGTTGCATATCAACATATTTTGGAAATTTTCAAGACAATTAACGCATGCATAGAAAGAAAATAGGGAATTATTCCCAAGAATAATTTTCCTTTACTGTGAAGATTTTGAGGAATTAATGGAGAGATTTGATGCGCCTAAAATGTATAAATAGTAGCTACATGAGTCCTGGAAGGGTGGTCGAGAGTTTGGGGTCGAGAGGAGAGCTCAGGAGGCGTGAATCAAGAGTTTTCAGAACTCTGTTGCTGCTGCTCCTGCTTCTCGTGAAGAACAGGGAAACGACGACGGTTTATTCATCCGTCGTAACAGTTTCTTCAACTGGATTGCAACGTTTATCTTCATTGTAACAGTTTCTTCATCCTCGTTTGCAACATTTATCTTCAGATTTGTAACGATTATCTTCAGTATAACAGTTAAGACTTAAAACAGTCGGTCTGTAACGCATATGCGCTGTTGCAGATTTCCTATTTCATTGTTTTCTCTTCTTATAAATACGAATTGAGCTTAATAAAATATTTTGAGAGGTATTTCACCATGATGAGCTACACCCAACATTGGGACAACAGGAGGCGATTTTCGTCAGTCTGATAAATTTAGTTTATTCTTTTTATGACTTTTGCAGTGATTTAAAATTGAAAAAATGATTTTGATTAATTAGTTATCATTTTATTTGATGCGGCTTGCTTTCTTAAATGTTTGATGTCACATGCTTACGATTTATAACTAATATTCTGAGAATCTATATTGGCAAAATAAGAGTCCTTACATTTTATGTTTTGAGCGATAATTGTTAAGGATAAATAAAATGTACCATATGCATGAGAATTGGCCAAGTCCTTAGTCCCAGTAACTCTCTACCAATTTGTCAATATATTTGTATATATTTATTTTCTAAAAAAATTATCCTTCACAAATCCGAGAGTTTGAACCTCATTACTACAACCCCACGAAAAATCTTTAATCATTTTGGCGCCACCGACGCGGATTTGTGCTTAGGTAGAATTTTTAGGTTTTTATTATTTTATTTGTTCCTTTTTACGTTTCTTTTTTTTGTCTTTGATTTACAGGTTCGAAGTGGAATACTAAGGAGAAGAAAAAAAAAAGACATAATTTTTTTTTAGGATTTAATTTTTATTATTTTTTTTTTTTTGTATATAGCTTTTATTTATTTTTTTAGAATTTATAAATAGGCTTTATTTTTCATAATTTTTGTATTTTTTTTGGACTTTTTATCTGGACTTTATTCTGGACAATTGGACTTTATTCTTTTTTTTAACCCTACGGAAGGGTATTATTAAAAAAAAAAAATTTTATATAAACTGTGTGCAGGGAAGGACGACGATTACTATATCGTCTCGGCCCCTCGGATTCGTACATGACATAGGAGTCGTGGCCCGAGTCGACTTCAACGGTTCATCCCCCGTCTGGTACGGGAGGTAAGTCCATCGAAACACTCGCGAATCTCCTGTAAGCGAGTTACTGTGTTCCTTAAGGTGATTCATTGATTGAGGACGAATTTGGACTGTTTTAAATTCCTAGTAAAGGGCAAAGCCTGGACAATACAAGATAAGGGTTCGGATTTCATCACCGCTCCCTTCTTGCCCGCCTTAGGCAAACGAAACCAAACGCGAACCTAAGCTTTAAAATTTGGAATAGAACGAGACCGATATGGTAACGAGCTTAATAGGAAACTCGTTCGGAAAATATTGGTTGCTCTTTAAGCACACCAAAAAGTTCATGATGGTTTCTGTGAGTTGAATGCGTGATTGCGTCGCCTTGTGATAGCGGTGAGGCCTTGGGTAACAAAGCTCCACTGAGCTTCCCTCGCCTCGGTTCAACTTACATTAGCTCGGATTGATTCCAGAGGGGTGTGCTCAAATTGTAACGAATTCCTTTTCGAAGGAATAGAAGTTGGTCTAGAAAACAATCTAAGTGGATCCATCATGCTTTTTGTTTGCTAGATTCTATAGGTTTGATTTGGTCGAGTCATCCTTGTTTGTGATTGTGTAGAATTCCTTTGCAATTAAGAATGTCGAACTGGTGTGATAGAAGCCAATACAATGAGTATCGACCTGAATTTGAATATGGACATCATCCTTTTTATGACCATGTTGGGAATAGTGGTTGGGAACGCAATCCTTTGGAAGGATATGGGTCATACCCTGGTGAGCCCAATTACTATCCACACATGCATCAGTCTTACGAGCAAGAAGATTATAGTACTAGTTCTTCGTCTCTAGAGGATACAATCAAACTATTGAAAACTAGTCCCTATTATGATCCTTCTGTACCTGTTCTTCCTCTAGAAGAGTCTCTCAAACAATTAACTGAGAATACAAATAGGTTTGTGTTAGAAATGAATAAACAAAATGCACCCATGAGTGAACCTTCTATACACGATTACGTCAGGAATTCATGTGAGTCGGCCCAAAAGCTTTTCTTAGAGACCCAGAATAGAACTTCTCTAAAAGATCTAAATTTCCAAAATAGTGTTTCCAATTTTACCCTTGATGTAAATAGTGAATATTTTCCTAATTTAGAGGACGAGGTTAGAATAAAAGACACTACTTATTTAGATAAGGTTCAATCATCTTCGTATTATGATGATGAGGATAGCAGTAATGAAGAATCTGAAATATGTAGGCATAGTGATCAGGAGTCTAGGAATCCAATTCAGCTGTGTAGTGATTATATTATTTCTAGTTCAAATCCAAACAATTTTTATGATTATTCACCTATTCAAAAGGACGAGGATTTGATTAGGGATACCACCGTTTTAGACGATGTAGTTTTTCCTTTTGATTACGAAGCCGATAGTGGTTTAGAGGAACGGGTTCATTTCGAAAATACTGTTTTAGAGTCTCGCGACTTAGAAACAATAGTATTGGAAGAAGAAGATAGACCCGTAGAGATGAGTAAAGATGCAATACCTGATAATAACTTAGAAGAATCTCTTGAATATTTTAAGGACTCTGAAGATACGGAAATTCAAGAAATAATTAGAGGTCTATCTAGAGACACTGAAAACTCTAAGTTTGGGGGTGATTATCACTTCCCTAGTGCCTTACCTTTAACTCTCAGAAAGTCCCTACACTTAGGACTTGATATCTGTGCCTCGACTATTTTACAAGATTACCTTCATACTCGTTTTCCCGAGCCTAATGATGTCCATGAAGGAGTTCAGTCGTTAGAAACCCATCCTCTGGTTGATGTGGTTTGCCCAGGATATGATCCCCACATTGACTTTGTTTTCCCACCAAATAGTTTTCTTCCAACTGTGGGAACGTTTATATTCCAAATGTGTCGAATATTAAGTTGTGAGACTAGACCTAAATGCTTTAGGAAATTAGAGTGGACACATTTGCTTAAGAATGACCACTACTCTCACTGTGGTCAATTATGTAAGTCAAACCTGATTGACTTAGAGGATCCTCAGTTATTTAGATTATTATTATTTTGTGATTCTAAGTTCTTATTTGAGTTTTTCCAGACTCTAGGACCTAATAATTTGGATCCAACCTATGAGGAAATGCATCCGAGGAAAATATTTTATTTAGACCCTTTCATAAAACCTGAACCTGAACCACAATTAGATATAAATATCTTAATCAGGAAACTAGATAAGGGCATGTTATCCTTGTTCACTTTCTTGGGTTATTGTAGTTTCCTTTGGTCAGTTCTATTTCGTTTTGAAGACCCAAAGTTATTTCGACTGTTATTTTATGGTTCGAGTAGACTAATCCTTTCCGATGTCTGGCTGAAGACTTTAAACTTAGCGCTTCTTGGGAGGTAACCCGATCTCATGCAACACGGTAATATCTTTCCTTATCTCTTTTGCTTCAAATGGTAACAGTTTCTCCTTGTTCATGCTTTTAATTTCATCTTTAGAACATTGAGGACAATGTTAGATTTAAGTTTGGGGGTATGGGAGAAACTTTTTAGTTGAAGTATGAATAAATAAACTCCAGAGCCTAGAAATTTATGCGTATTTAGGATGGCACTAACCAATCTAAGTGGATGGAAGCATTTTGGTTGTAGGAGTTGAGGAACCAATCTGACTAGATGGAAACATCTATAGAGTCTATTCATAAAAGCACAGAGCTCAGGTGTTAGAAATAACATGATAGTTTCTCCATATCTCGTCGATTCCTTTTCACTTACTATTTTCAGTTTTATTTTATTTCAAGTGATTTTTTGGGGCACACGATTCAAGTTGTTACCAATGCTAGGGTGAATTAGAGTGACTGAATTACCAAAAAAAAAAAAGACCGGACCAGTTAGACCAATCGGAATAAATATTAACACTTGGATAGCAATATGCGTGTGTTCTCCCTGTTTCCGTCGCCTAAGAAAGCGTGAAATGCAGGACCTGTGGGAACTATCGTGTAATCTGCTGACAAGAAGCATGCGCTTGGATCAAAAAGATCTATTCATGCCGTTAAGTTAAAAAAAATGGTTATTGTTATGTGTAGTCAACTGCTGGTTCCCTTATATTTGCCAGTTTGTTGATCTAGATTTAAGTTATTGACCACTGGTTCCCTTGTATATGCCAGTGTGTTAATATTAGTCAGACTGGTATCTCAGTCATTTAGGTTAGGTTCATCTTGGCAGAGGCCTTCAGACAGATATGGGAAACACCGTTCGCTTTTCAACCATCTACATTTTTCTTTTTCCATCTTCTTAATCTTTTCATGTGATTAGTCTGACTCCGAGTATGATGTCCATCGGGAAACTATCTTAGTAGAGCTATGTCACTTATATGAATTTTAGTATGCTTGAGTGCAAACTCGTGTACAGCAATTGGAATTTCGCATCAGGGTTCTTCCTCTTAGAGTCAATAATTGTATGCCAACCAAGGAGGTTCTTTAGTACTTTCCAAGGTTCTGCGTAGATAGCTAGGGTCTGGAGTATTGGTTTTTTGGGTACACCTCTGGTAAACCCTCCGGAGACAACACTCCGCCACTAGGGCCACCTAGGGGTTCAAATGATTTTCCTTTCTAAAATAAATTTGCTCGAGGACTAGCAAATAATAAGTTTGGGGGTATTTGATAGACGCATTTATGTGTCTATTTTGTTCTCAATTTTCTGTATTGTTAGACTCGATTAAGTACTTATTGTATTATTTTGTGTTCTTGTAGATGTTTTTAGAGAAATAAGCTCTTGCGGCGATATTGGCTCAAAAAGTGGTGTTTTATACCCCAGGATAGAGTACTAAAGGCACCCCAAAAATGCACCGGAAGCGTCCCAGAAATGTGCCCGAGGAATCCAGAAAAATTATTATTTCCACCCCAATTGCTAAAGGGACCCCAGGGATGGATTAGGGGGAGGTCACTTTCTTCCCAGAATTTGAAAATAATATTTGGCGGGAAAATTTCTTCATGTACTGGAAAATTTGCCAATCGATTTTTGAAGGTGTTTTAAGGTGATTAAATCACTGAAACTTAATGGGTATATGTGATATGTATATAAGAAGATATTTTGGTGGTTGAGATCGATCAAATTTAACCAGATAATCGATTCTCGATTAAAACAGGAAAGAAGAGATATCGGTTAAACTTGGAAAGAAAATTACGTGAAGATGCTGCATGGGTTGTGGAAATTAAGTGCAGATATTCTCCTAGGTTGCGTATCAACATATTGTGGAAATTTTCAAGACAATTAACGCATGCATAGAAAGAAAATAGGAAATTATTCCCAAGAATAATTTTCCTTTACTGTGAAGATTTTGAGGAATTAATGGAGAGATTTGATGCGCCTAAAATGTATAAATAGTAGCTACATGAGTCCTGGAAGGGTGGTCGAGAGTTTGGGGTCGATAGGAGAGCTTAGGAGGCGTGAATCAAGAGTTTTCAGAACTCTGTTGCTGCTGTTCCTGCTGCTCGTGAAGAACAGGGAAACGACGACGGTTTATTCATCCGTCGTAACAGTTTCTTCAACTGGATTGCAACGTTTATCTTCATTGTAACAGTTTCTTCATCCTCGTTTGCAACATTTATCTTCAGATTTGTAACGATTATCTTCAGTATAACAGTTGAGACTTGAAACAGTCGGTCTGTAACGCATATGCGCTGTTGCAGATTTCCTGTTTCATTGTTTTCTCTTCTTATAAATACGAATTGAGCTTAATAAAATATTTTGAGAGGTATTTCACCATGATGAGCTAAACCCAACATTGGGACAACGGAGGAGGCGATTTTCATCAGTCTGGTAAATTTAATTTATTCTTTTTATGACTTTTGCATTGATTTAAAATTGAAAAAATGATTCAACCGTTCATCCTAAAAAAAAATATCTTGAAAATATTTGAGACAAACTTCAGCCAATCAAATCTTGATTTCTAGTCAAATCCCTTCTACATGATCTCTATATTTTAGGTAATCAATAACAAAAAAAAAGAAAAAAATCGGCTTCTTTATTTTTAGGTAAGAATGAAGAAAACTTCTCTGAGTCTCTGAGATTTTTTCGATAGAAAAAAGGTTACAAGGAGAAGCGGAAACTATATTCTAGGGAAGTTGTATCATATACTTCACGATGCACTAAATTAGGATACATCAGACCATTCATCCAATGGGACTTTCCAGGCATTATTCAAAAACCAAAGACCAATGCTTTTTCTTTTTTTAAGCAAATAATTTTGTTTTTGGTAGTAAAGACTAGCTTTATAATTTCCAAAAAATTCTTCTTGACCTCGGCGGGCGTTGCACCCGGCGTTGCACCCGGGACCCGCCAGCGCGCCTTTGACGCGTGAACGTCCGATGATTAACCTAAATTCATCCTCAAAGTAACCTGGAGGATCGCTAGCTATTTAAGAAAATGCATTCTAATACTAAGCAAATGAGCTTGTGCAAGGATTTTAAGATACCCGGTGCATTTTAGGACGGGATAACAAAATTTCAAGTGCGCGCTGATAAATATCGAGTTGGGAAGTAAATTTTTAAATCAATGGAAAATTATATTGCACTTGAGGTTGAAATTTGTATTAGGTGGCGAATTCACAAAAGAAAATTTGTTCAAGAAATCTTGAGATCCAGTCTTTACCTTCATAAGTAACTGAATTGTGAAGTATAGAGGAAAAACACAAATGACCCTCTTTGTCCTTACAACTCAGTTACTTATTGCGAGATTGTAAGATTATAGAAACAAATGAAAAGATATCACACAAATTTAAAGTCGGGTTAACAAATTTTAGTTACACTGGAAATTTTAGGGTTGGTATTTAAATTCTTGATTCACAAGATAAATTTTAATGTGGTAATACATTTATGCTTGTATTTAAATTTATATTTGATGGAAAAAACAAGTCACGAAGAAAATTTTGGCTACAAATAATAATATACTCTGTGTATATGTATGCATAATGACCACTTATAGATGGGAGGCTCTTGAAGCACTTAACTTCTCAACCAAAAGAAATTTGGACAAATTAGAGCGGAATTTGGGGAAATTTTACTGAGATTGTAGGATATTATACAAAGAAATAAAAAGATACGGAGCAAATTTCAAGCCGAGCTAACAAGATTTTGTCACACAAGAAAATTTGGGATATACAATTAATATACTAGATGGACACTTGTAAAGTTGTAAGCCAAGAACTCAACTTCTTAATAGGAACAAAATTTGGAAAAATTAAAGAGAGCATGAAAAACATCATAGTGATATTGTAAATTTATTGAAAGAAATGAGAAGATACCGAGGATATTTCAAACAAAATTGGCATGTATTGGGATTAGATTCTTGGCTTACAAAACGGAATTTTGGTACAATAATTAATACATATATTCTTGAATTTAATTTGAACTTGATGAAAATTTTGAGTCACTGAAAAAAATTGATTATAGGTAATAATAGTATTTCGTGTACATATGCATGCTTCAACCAAATTCGTCACATCTTCTTCATTCGCTGGATGGCTTAAGGTGAGGTGTACTGCCCAAAAGTTGACTGTCTAATAACTAAAACTAATACTATCTAATAACTAAACTAATATTTACAGAAGTTTCTCCTTGATATTTTCAGTCTTGATCCATCGCGTATTCAATTTGTATATATTAAAAGCGTTAGTCAATTGAGATTTATAGGGAATTTTGGAAACATACTAAATTGTATATATTAAGCTATAATAAATTCCATGCATATATATATAAAAAAAACTATTATTTTCCAAAAACTCCACATTACGCGAGATCTCAACCCATGCATTATATTCGTGTTCAATTTCGTTTAATTTTCGGTTGACAAAATAGTTACAAATTTTATTAGGCACGCGTAAATTTATAATTTTTCATTGATTATATTCTTCCATTTTCTTGTATTAAATCTATGAATTATTTATTATATATTAATTTTATAAAATGATTTTTGAATTTTTCTTATTCTTATATGATGTACGTAAGGTAAAATTCTAATATATTTTTGTCTCAATGACTCACTGAGATTTCTTCTTCTTATATAGACTTACAGAGAGTCTCCCCAAGTTTCTTACAAAAAAAATTCTCTCGATATATCTAAAAATCTCAATTCACTAACCCCTGTAAATGATCGCTTTCATGGTGGGAGGCCGATGAAAACGCAAATTCTCAGTCAGAAGAAACTGGAACAATTAGAGTAAAATATGAGAAAATTATAACGAAATTGTAAGATTATAAGTGTAACTTTTATTGCATAAAATAATATATATTCAATTAGTTTCAATGAAATTGTTTGTTTTAAACACGATAGTTTATTTTCTAATATGACTTATTTTTAAATTACGTGCGATGTAACTCCAAAAATGCTTAAAAACTTATTTATGCAACATGGAGTAATTCACTAAAGAAATAAAAAAAAATGCTTGAATAAATAAATCCTAAAGGAAAATATTTTGCACAAGTAAGAATTTGCTACGATCATATTACGATACATCCAAGTTATTCACCCATACCAAGGCTCCACGTGGGTCTCTTGGATAACTAAACGGTTTAATAACTATGGAGCAATTTATTATGCTAAATTTGGCTACACCATGTTATAACCCAACGGAATCTCCCATATGCGTAGTTTCTAGGGCATTCGATAGAAAAAAAGGAAAAATGGAAATCTCTGTTTCGTCTATGTTCTTCCGTAAAATAAAGAAAACGAAATCGAAATTGATGATGAATGGAGTAATTAATGGGTAAGATGGGTAGGAATTGAAGAAATTCTGCTGACTTCAGGTATGATTCGATTAGTTATGCGCTTAATTTTGATGAAGGTGTTTCTGATGATACGCATCCTGATTATTATCAGTTTCATATGATAAATTTTTCTTCACGATTACCCGCTTCTCCACCGGATACTCCATCTGCAAAGAAATCTTCTCTTCTAATTCTTCAGTTCTTGTTTCGTCTAGAGAGATCACTGCCTATAGTTAGGGTAGGGATTCATCTCTCTCCGTAATTCTTGTGTGAAGATTGAAGAATCATAGATTTTGAGTTATTTTCATTTCATTCTCTTCTTTTATTCTATGTTTAGTTAATGTCTTCTGAAAATACGTATGTAATTTCTTATTCTTTTTTCTATGTAATTTAAGATAATCCGCTGCTAAAATGTGCCAGTGAAAATATATACCGTCGGTGAATGGTGCTTGTTTGTGTAATTTCGGTTTCGTTTTCTTTATCAACAGTTTGAATGGGTTAGGAATTGAGTTCGACTTTCGATTTCTAAAGAAGGGATAGAGACGAAGAAGTGTTGCAAAGAAAGGTTAGTATTCTTCTTCTGTTAACAACAGTTATCCTGAATGGAGTTGTCAATCATATTTTCCCCTAAAAATGTTGATAAAATTATTAATTGTGTGCTTCAATTTCAGTTTAGGGCTAATGATAATAAATTCAATTCGTCCCGACTGAGACTACTATTTGAATTAATTGTATTGATGCTGTTTAATTTTGCACTTTGGTGATTGCTGAAATTCTGGAAATATATGAACTCATGCTTGACTATTAGGGAAGTCAGATCGGATAAGACTCTTGATTACTTTGGCCATAATTTGTTAGTTAGCTATTTGTGGATTTAATTGTATGCTAGACCAATCTAACTATACAGGCTTCCTTGAATAATGATTTGGAAAAAAATTTGTTGTACTTATCTTTATTTTCTCTATCTCGTCTGCTCACCGCTCCGTTATTCTGATCATGATTATGCAAGACAAGCTTATGAATTACAAATTATTGAGCTCTTGTATGGTTCCATAGAATTGGTGTTTGAGGCTCTTAGAGTCTGTAGTTTTGGGTCTGAGGTGAGGCGGATTAGCAGGCCACCTACTAACTTGGTTGATGCCCAGAAAAAATCCTAGGCTTAAATTATAAGCAGGTATCACTTATACGTGTTACTTGTTTGGCATTGTTAAATTTTCTTAGATCGAAACAAGAAATGTTGAATACGAAACATTTTAGCGTAGCACATGCGTACTTAATCCACTTTTCTGTATATCGGTTCTTACATATTAGCCTAACATATTAGGCCCCCATATTATATGCTAATGAAGGACTAGTTATAACATAGTTTGCAATTTGATAGATGAATGTAAAACACCCTGGTCAATTTTTTAAATCAGAAGGGGAGGAAAACAGATGATCTAGACTGTGTTTGCTGGTCAGGAATATCGAGACCATGTTTCAAGAAAGTTAACACACATGAAAAATGTTTGTGCAAAAAGTTCATGGTTGTTTGCACATTTATTAGTTTTGAGGCTTATGGTGGCTTTTGTCGGACCAGGCACAAAGAAATAAAATATATTTGGTCGTATTGGTGTCTGAGTCTACAAGGAACTGATTATGATTATGCAAGACAAGCACTTGTTGTTACTCTGAGTAAATTGCAGAGGATTACATCATTAATGAATGTTTGACATTCATCTCAATGCACTTCACTGAAACTGAAAGTAAATTTAATAGGAAAGAACGAAATGATGATGAATTAGATGGCATTCTACGACGCCAAGGAACAATATCTGTTTTTGCTCAAAAAGTCCGCCCAACTGGTGCTACAGAAATAAAGTCATTGTCACTAGAAGAACGAGATCAGATACATTGGTACATCCTGAACAATTGCGAAGAGGTGCAACCTTACATGAAATAAGTAAAACTATCAAGTTGTTTCTAAGATTATTTTTAGTAAGGCTGATAGTTTTACTTACTTCATCTAAGGTTGGTAAACATGTACACTCTTTAGTATTTATTCTAGGTAGGTTGGTAGATAAATTCCATATTTTCTTTGTAACCTCAGTTGTTTAAGTGGTATCTACCAAAGTGACATCTCAATTTTAGTATTTGGTCACTATTTTGGAAATTTAATCCTATAATTGGGTATGAACATCTTTTATTTTAATATTTAATCTTAACTGAAAGAACTTCTTATAGCGCCAGCAGTCTCAGACAATAGTTGAGCCATAGCGCCAAACACGTTTATTACTTGTAGTTGAGGCAGAGACAGTGTGCCAAGTTCGTGTGCATGTGTGTATCGGTGTTTGTTTGTTTTTGTGAATGTGTGTGTATTTGTTTGAATGAGTTCAGAGTCCATGCTTTTATTTAAAGAATGATAAAAACAAGTGTAGCTCATTGAATGAACATTTCAGAGAGGGACTCCACTGGAGTGTCTTATGTGTATTTCAGATTCTATGCGATTAACTTTTCTGTTTTAAAATATAGGGAACACTTGAAGAAGTTGAAAGAAGAGACGAATAATGATAACTTGCTGTCACAACGACAACAAAAAGAGTTTCCTGATTGGTTTAAGAATCGGGTATGTGGAAAATTTCATTATCTCAAATTTTAATACATTATGATCATCTGCTGTATATTTATTCACGTAGTATTTTTCAAACAATTTGCAGATGTTTGATTTGTGTTTTATCAATTCACCGGAACCTACTGACGAATTGTATTCATTGGCTTTGGGGTTTGAGTTAAGAGCAAACTCATATTCATCTTGCAACCTGAATGGAATTCGGTATCATACGAAACAACGTGAAGCTCGCCGAACAACCCAAAATAGTGGATTGGTAGTTGATTCAGTATTTGAAGGCAAGGAAATTGAGTTTTATGGTACATTATGTGATGTTATTGAGGTAGAATACCTGAAAAATTATAGGGTTGTGTTATTTAAGTGTGACTCTACGGAATAAAAATCTTAAAACAGATTATGATTTGACATGTTTAAATGTGAGTAGTACCTGGTATAAGAATGACCCATATGTTATCGCATCGGACGCGCGACAAGTGTTTTACCTGGATGATCATAAATTCGGAGCAGGCTGGAAAGTGGTTCTAAAGATGCATCACAGACATATATGGGATGTGCCTGAAATGGATGATGATGATGAAGAAGAAGATGTTTATCAACAGACTGGAGATGTAACAGTATCATCAGTCATACAAGAAGATAATAACGTTGGACTAGATGAACTCCATAGAGATGATGTGGAGGCAGAGTTGGTAGATGCAGAGATTGTACATGCAGATGATATTGACGTGGATGATGTTGATGTCGAGGAAGAAGATGAGACATTAGTTGATTATAATGACTCAGAGGTGGACGAGGAAGACATTGAGCCAGTTGACGATGATACAGATTTAGAGGATTAGTTATTTGCATTTTATTTACTAAAAAAATAGTTGTTTGGTTTGGTAATTATTTTGATTAGAACAATAGCTCTTTATCTTTCAATGATTCAGAGATTGGTTTTTTATTTTTATTTTGAACAAAGGGATTGGTTATTTTTGTTGTCGGTTGGATTTCAACAATATTCTTTGTCTCAGATTCAATTTTTTTTTCTAATGCAGTATGGGAATCCACTTTCTTCATGTGCTTTTTGTGTCTTTTCTGTTCTCCTTGTGCATGGTGATCTTTTCTGGTGGTCCTGCCAAGTTTCCCCGGTTTAAACTTGAAATGGTAAAACACGAAATTGTTGTCCAGGAAAAGGAAGGCTGGTTGCACCCGACACACTTTTAATTCAATCTTATAGATTCAATCTTTAGTCTATAGAGCATTCTTTTCGATCTTTTTCCATTAAACAACGTATACAAATGACGACTTGTATGTTTTCCCAATGAAAAATTACTTCGACAAGTGAATTGATTCTCTGTAATTTATTACATTATATTTTAAGTATTATGTTTTACATGATAAAATATATCGTTAGCAAAAACTTATTCTTTAGCAGCTACGTATTTTTTTTATCACCATAAAGAAATCTTTGTGACAACATTTCAGTAATCACTGAAATCACGAACTGCGACGAAGTTATACTGTCACTGAAAATGACTAAAGCGACAAAATCTAGTTCGTTGCGAATGTTCTGTTTTGTGACGATTAGAAGTTGTTACTATATAAATATTTGCAACCAAACAAGTTGATGCTCACTAAAAATAAATATAGCCTCAAACATTTAGTTTCGCCACTATAAAATTAGTTAGTGACGAATTAATTTTGTTAGTATAAACTTCTCTTTTATAACGAAATTTAAAGATTATCACCAAAAAGATTTTATGTCTATGTTTTAGCATCATCACAATAGCATTGAATGGTGACAAACATATATAATCACAACAAAATCATTAGTGACTAGCAGTGTAGTCAATATCGGCCGTATCGTCCGATATATCGGGGATATTTCGGATATCGGCCCAGAACGATACGATAAGAAGGATATCGGGGTTACGATATTCGCCCGATAATATCGGCCGTATCGGTCGAATATCGTCCGTTTCGGTCAAATATCGGCCGTATCGGTCGATACGAAATTTTCCTACATTTCCTGATATGAGACGGTATTGGTCGTTTTCTATAAAGTTTAAGGGTAATTTTCGATCTTCCAGATGGTAGTAGAGGTGCATGTAGCTCTCGAAGCAAGTCTACTAAAGTTACTCTTTTGTTTTTTTGATAAAATTGATGTTATCTCTTATATCTTATCCGAAAATGTGTGGAGAAATGTTTAATATAAAATTATAGTCTCTAAATCTAGAACCGATATTTCAACGATAATATCCCCGATATAAAATCGTACCAGTGTATCGGTCCCGGCCGAGATGAACCGATATCCGATATTAACTACATTGGTGACTAGACATTTTTTCGTCTCTAAATAAGGTCACTAAAAACTTATGAGTGACGAAACCCGAGTCTCGTTGCTGAAAACCGAACAACAGTGACAAAAATTATTTTGATCACAATAACTAAGCTTCAGCGATGAAATATTCTTCGCCGCAAAAACTGTCGTCACCAAAACCATGTTTTCTTGTAGTGAATTGATTTCCATGAACTCGCCAATGAACAGATTTGGTGATTTTGTATGTGGATTGAAATTGGGGATTCGCTGTGGTTAGATGTGGACTGAAGTTCAGGGAATAAATTGGTGTTTTGGCCGTAAGGGAGAGGTGATGGTCTGAAGGCTGTGTATATATGAAACAAGATGGAATCAAACTCCATAAACAGTTGACAATTTGATTGTTATACTGGCTGAATTAGTGACGATACAATTTGGGAGTTCAATGTCTGTTGCCGGAGTTGGGAGATATATTCTGGAACGGGTTATGGCCGGAATTGGTGGAGATGATTGAGCTGTTGCAGTCGGTGGACGAGAGTGCTTAGAGGGACAGAAAATGAACTTAGGTGCTGTAGCCGAGATGGAGAATGAATCGGCAGTAAACTAATTCCCTGAGATGCTGGTGTTGGTTGGATGGTGTGACGGCGAGAAGAGAATGGTGTTGTTGTCGGACTTTGAGGGTTTAAATTTAGAAGTCAGTCGGTGATGGTCAGGCAATAGAACCAGTGGTGTTGGTTGAGAAGTATGTTGGCAGTTGGCTCTTAAAAGTATGGTTGTGAAAAAGGAACGGCACATGATGATGTCATGAACTCAAAGAATAGAACAGCGAAAGTATGGTTTGACTGAGTTAACTCAATGATTGAGACTGAGTTAACTGTGAAACTTAGTGATTTGAGGACTTAAACGTCTTTTTATCTTACCCTAACGGTGAGAAGTATGTTGGCTGTATGGTTGTGAAAATTACAAGGAACGGCAGATGATGATGCTATGAACTCAAATAAGAGAAGAGCGAAGTATGGTTAGACTGAGTTAACTCAATGATTGACACTGAGTTAACTATGAAACTTAATGATCGGAGGACTTAAACGTCTTTTTATCTTACCCCTAACTGTGACAAAAAGGACGGTTAGCCCTTTTTTCAAAAAAAAAAAAAAAACGTTTAAAATCAGGCTAGAATTAAAAAATAAGCCTATAAAAAAAATAAGCCTGTTTATGTTTTTCACACTTTAATCTTTTCTTGTAATATTTTTGATCGGCGAATAAATTGCTTCAATTAATTTCAGGTGGTTGGAGGTTGCTGGTACGAAGTTGCCGTAGGACGTGTCGCCTCATGCGTCATAGACCAATGCCAGGGAACGGAAAATTGCACTCTCAAACTAGCATGTCCACGGGAAACTTGTCATCATCTATACTGTGAAAGTAATTCAAAAATATTTCCCAACTTATATCCTCTTTGCTTGAATCCAGTCGGTTACTTCCGCTTCGGTATCTACAAAGAAGCTTTACAGGTCATTTCTAGCGATTCAATCACCATGAAAATCATATATCCATTTTACTGGGGTTTCGTGACTCTCAGGTAAGTAAATTTTTAAAAGTTTTTACTATAAATATTCGTTTGAATTAAAATTTACTGCTACATTTGTTTTAATTGAAATTCAGATTTGGGTGCAATACTTAAATAAATTTATTACTGTATCGTTTTAATTTATTACTGTACTTATCCAGCACTCTTGGGAACGGCCTCCAACCAACCAAGAATTTGTTAGAGGTCACATTCTGCATTCTTGTCATACTGTTTCGGTTGGTGCTTGTTGCTATGTTGTTTGGTAATATTAAGGTGATCATCCTGAAATTGTTCTCTTTTAATATAAACCTCGTTTTCAATTCAATTAAATAATAATGGAGATTTTGACCTCAAAGTTTTTCCCCTTTCAGTTTTAACCTTATGTAAAAAAAAATCTGTAGGTAGTTGCTGATACAATTCGGATGAGGAAACAGACAATTCATCAAAGATGGAGAGACGTGGAGCTGTGGATGAGAAGGAGGCAGCTGCCCACGCCACTAAAAGAAAGAGTGCGTGGTTTTGAACGCGAAAGATCGGCGGCAATTGGAGGGGACGAAGAAATGAAGCTGCTTAACACCTTGCCTCACGGACTTCGACGGGATATTAAGCGGAGTCTTTGTTTCAATCTAGTTTAAAAGGTTAGTTACTATTTTTTTTACCTTTTCTTGTAAATTAGATTTACTTTTCATTACATTTGGTATTTACTGACTTTTCTCTGAGCATGTGTAGGTGCCTTTCTTCAAGAGCCTGGATGACTTTATTTTGGACCACCTATGCGACCGACTTAAACCCCTTATATACACCAGCGGTGAAAAGGTAAACCTTTACTACAAAACTAAATTTGCAATCCATTTCCTTTACTACTACAGTATCTTTTTCTCATTAGTTTATGTTTTTTTCTTTACCTTAGTAAATAATTTAGGGAAATTGGGGGTTTTCATTAGTTTTTTTTTTCTTTTTTTTAAATTATGGGTTTTAGTCAGTTCAGATCATACATAAAATGAAATTTGATTTTGTTAGTCATATATAACTAATATATATGTAAGTTGAACAAATCAAATGCGGAAGCGGGTTATTAGTTCGTACTTTGTAATCGCTCCAAATGAGGATGACGTCGAACTAACGGATTACTTGCGTTTCACGTTTTTGAACCTTCAAACTCGGCGGTGAGTAAGTGCCACAAAAATGAGCACGAACTATATTTCCACAAACTAAATACCGTATAGAACTTCAATTTTCTCTCTAAAAGACACTAAGAGATCAGTGTTCTTTACAACTAATGTTTGAATACTAGAAGACTTGCTCACTAACTTGAATGCTCACATAGAACTCTCTAGCTTAATCTCCATACTTGGTTTATCTCTAGCTAAACTCACTAATATTGAGTTGTAGTATTTTCTACTTCTTATTCTTGTTTCAACAAATGAAACTAGAAGCCTATTTATACTCAAACTTCAAGTATCTTCTCTTGGCAAGTGTCAAGGAAGAACCAAACACTTGGAGCAAGTTCTAACACTCTTTTAGCATGGAGTAAACACATGGAGTAAGTGATCAAACACTTGTTAGCTTCATGCAAATACATGGTGGCAAGAAACAACACACATGTTTCACCATGGCTTGTTTAGTTGGAGAAGGATTTCCCCTTTGATAAAGTCAAGCATATGACTTTACTCATCCACCCAAGATGGACTTCGGGCATGCACATACACAATGGGTGCCCATATTTCCAACATCTCCCACTCACACATAGTGTGTGTAACGCCAGCATGCTTCCCAATCAAAGTCTTAAAAGAAAAATGTTCATATTAGTAAATAGTTTGTGCGACCGCCGAGATACCTTCATTTTGGGAGATCCATACTAGAACCTCATTACGAGTCAGCATGGAGACATCAACCTTTTACAAAGAATGTCTGTATCTCATTACCTCAGATAATTTGACTACACCTGACACAATACTCTTAATCCCTCTATCAAGCAGTATTGCACCCATGTACATTTTATCAATTGTACTCATGATTTTCGACAGACGAAAAACGCTTGCTAGCTATGAGTCACAATTCATGGTGTATCATCAAATTTTCTTCCAAGAAATTCATATCGTTCCAATTCAACTTAACAACTTTCCTAGACATGTATCATCATACGGGAAGTTGCATCGTATTAGAAAACATTCTAAAGTATCATCATTAAATATCCTCTTCATGACATAAACTCAAGTCAAAGGGGTAAATAAATTGGATATTAATACAGTGGCTCACACAACAATGAAGCAGGGAATCATTCATTGCTCTCACAATTGGTCGACTTAGCAAATACATCACAAAGTGTATGCTATGGCGTTTCTCCCACTCAAATGGGCATGTCCAGCATAAAAGCATACGCCATACAATCTTAGTCTAGTCTTCCTTTAAGGCCTAACTTGACTTTCTGTTCCAACATCATTCACAAGTAACTGTTCATAATTCACATCTGCTGTATACAGCTTCATTAAATGTGGTTACATTTAATGATCGATCTCTTTGTAAGATCTCATCTTAAACATATTAAGGCGACTTCTAGTTGTATAGAAAAGTTTGCCATTAAAAGCACGTGGTTTTTCCGAAAAACATATATGCTATACTACCCAACGCAAGGCGAATCACCGTGTGAGTAGGCCGATTCTTGCCTGCTACAACTTTAGTATCCGTGTACGCATCAAAGTATATGATTTCTATAAACACGATATTCATTTAAGAAAGCATTAATACTTATAATAATAATGTCTTATCACATGTTCTATATATCAAATCTGTTTAATCCATGTTCTCTACGTGATTGAAAAGCAATTTTCGGAATGGGCTTAGTCAAAGGTCAGCCAACATTCTATTTGTGGAGATATGTCCTAAGAAACCTTTCTTCGTGTGCAACCATATCGCGTATAAGTGGAATCTCCTACCAATGTGTTTGGTTTTTCCATGTATTTGGGAACTTTCACATATGCTAGAGCGGATGTGCTATCACTGTGAAGCAACACCGCTTCTTTTGCGTTTTGAGACACCGAGTCTCTTAAGAATCTCCTCAACCAGACAACTTCTTGGATGGCTGCCGCAAGTGCAACATAATCTGCTTCCATTGTATACAAAGCAATACACTTTTGTTTCTGACTAACCAAGTGATTGCACCACCTCTCAAGTTTAAAACGTATCCTGAAGTGGATTTAAACTCATCTCTATCTTGCTCCAATCGACATCGTTAAATCCTCTGAGTATAATGTCTTCACCATGGTTACAAAAGGGAGATTAGCAGTCCTTTAAGATAACGAAATATCCTTTTTAACTGCTTTCCAATGATCTGTCAAGGGTTACTTTGGTACGACTTACCATCCTTACTGCAAACTGATGTCGGGTCTAGTACACAACATAGCGTACATAGGTTCCCAACCCGCAGATGCATATGGTACATTGGGAATGTATTTCTTTTCTTCTTCATTCTTAGGGCATTGGTCTTACTTAGGACACATGCTTTGTCCATAGAGTGTCATGGGTTTGCAATCATGCATTCGAAAGCGTCAAGTATCTTTTTTATAATATTTTGAGACAACTAAGAGTCTTTCTTGAGCGGTCTCGCATGATCTTAACACTAATACATAATTAGCTTCACCCATCCGTCATTTAAAATTAGAGGACAACCACTTCTTAGTGGCGACAATTCCTTCTAGATCATTACCCGCTAATAGAATGTCATCGACATATAAGGCTAGGATAAGAATGCTTTCCTGGGATCGTTTTATGTACACAAATGGTCTTCCTCATCATTTCATAACCAACAGAGGTGATAGATTGATGGAAACACATATACCATTGTCTAGACGATTGTTTAAGGCCATAAATGGAATGTTTGAGACGTAAAACTTTGCGCTCTTGTCCTTTGACCTCGAAACCCGTTTGTTGAGACATGTAAATCTCTTCGTCTAGTTCCCCGTTAAGGAATACAGTTTTAACATCCATCTGGAACAATTCTAAATCCAAATATGCAACAATAGCAAGGATGGGGCGAATTGAGGCAAACCTTTACCACAAGAGAAAGGTTTTCCTCATAGTGTCAATACCTCTGTTGAGTATATCCTTTTGCCACTAGACGAGTTTTGTATTTTTCTATTGAACCTTCCGCCTTGCATTTAATTTTAAAGACCCATTTGTTTCCAATGGCCTTTCGCCCAGGTGGAAGATCAACCAACTCCAAAACGTCATTCTTATCCATTGATTTAATTTCCTCTTGCATTGCAAAAATCCATTTATTGCAATCAACTGAAGAGATGGATTCTCTAAAAGAAGTAGGATCATCTTCAATACTTGCAGCATATATTAATATTCCCCCTTCAATCTCAAAGTGACGACGGGGTACTTTTCCACGCTTACTTCTGCGTGGTTCAAAAACTCGTGTCTCTAGCGGTTCACTCCCACTAGGATGTAGACCACTCCCACTATTTCAGCGATTATAGGTTGAGAAACTAATTCTCTACCTTCGCTCGAAGATGGTAAGATATCTTCACTCTCTTTTATTTAAAAGAGTTCCAAGTTTGTTAATGTCAGTGATTCGAGGAAAATCATTTTCAATGAAAACAATATCTCGGGACTCTATCTCAGTCATCCCTCCACTTGGATGTTCACCATACATCACATATCCTTTTGAGCAATCAGAATATCTTATAGAGACAAGCTTTCTTGCTCTAGGACCTAGCTTTCCATACACATGAGAAGCATTGTGAACATAACCAGCTGAACCCCATGGGCAAAAATTACCTAAATTAGGTTTTTCGCCTTTCCAAAGTTCATATGGCGTAGAAGGAACCGATTGAGTTGGGACACGGTTCAAAATGTAGGACGCAGTCATAATAGCATCCTCCCAGAAAGATATTGGGAGGTTGGCTTGCGCCATCATTGATCTAACCATATCTAATAATGTCCTATTCCTTCTCTCTGCAACATCATTTTGCTGCGGAGCATTTGGAATAATAAGATGTCTAGTTATTCCCTTGGTCTTACAAAATTCCCTGGACATATCGGATAAATATTCGCGTCCACGGTCGGTACGGAGATTCTTCAAACTCTTCCCAGTTTGATTCTCAACTTATGCAACAAAACGCTTGAAACAATCCAAGGCTTCGTAGCGGTGAGCCATCAAATATACATAACCAAATCGCGTATAATCATCAATAAATGTGAGAAAATGAGAATAACCATGTCTATCTTTAACATTCATAGGTCCACAAATATCAGAATGTACCAGCTCAAGAGGTTGAGCAGCACGTTTGGCCTTGCCAAAAGGTTTTCTACAAGCTTTTCCTTCTAGACAAGGTTCACATACGGGTAAGGAAACCTTAGCGAGTGAGCCAAGATGGCCTTCTCGAGCTAACCGAGTCATCCTATCTTGCCCGATATGTCCTAGTCTAGCATGCCAAGTCACACAGTCAATAACACTACTACTAGCATCAGACACTAAAGTCTCAGAAGAAATAGAATTAAACAAGTCTAATTTAAAGAAATTATTACGTAGATAACCATGTCCAAATAAAGTACCATAAAAGAAGATTTCCAACCTACCGTCTTCTATTTTAAAAGGGTACCCTAAACTAAGAAGAGAAATAACTGAAAGTAGATTATGATGAATTCCTGGTACGTATAACACATCGTGAAGTGTTAAAATGCGTCCAGAGCGCATAGAGAGCTGATATGTGCCAAAATTCCCATAGCATCCTCACATGTGCCATTGCCCATATAAACTCTATATGTACCATGTAAAATACGTCGATAATCTATGAACCCCGCTTGATCTCGAGTTACATGTTTTGTTGCTCCCGTATCTACAATCCATTCTGGGAGAGAGCGAGCAACCATTACATGTGAACACACATATGTGTAAACAAAGTTAAATGAACAAAGTACATTTTTCGGATCAGTGCACTCACGGCCAAAGTGTCCTTTGTTTCCACAGTTATAGCATTTTATCTTAGATTTGTCTCTTTTTCCAGCACGTTTTCCACGACGGCGCTTAGCTGGTTTTTCTGCCTTTTCAGCATCCATTTGGCTATTTTTCTTGCGCTTCCCTTGTGGTTTGCACTCACCTTGAGCATACTAGGTAGCAACACGTGTCGCCTCTTGGCGCTCAACTTCAAGCTCAACGTGTCGAGAGAGGTCAGAGAAATTCTTGATGCTTTCATTATGTGTCAGAATTTGCTTCATATGCACCCAAGAATCAGACAATGACCTTATCACAGCTAAAACTTGTTGTTCATCACTTAGAACATTCCCAGCAGATTTCAACTCACGAATCATTGACGACATCCTTCTTAGATGTTCTGCCATTCAATGCTTGGGATCCTTTCGGTAGACCACAAATTTCAGCACTAAGCTGCGAAGTCTAGTGGTGGACGTACCACCAAAGTCAAATTTTAGTTGGTCCCACATTTGCTTGGCAGTAGGAAAATCCTCATATTCTCCAATAAGATCATTGTGCATGCTACTCAACATAGTGTGGCGTGCACTACGATCTTTCTTAACCCAAGTTTCGTAGGCTTCAAGGTCACGACGGTGTTGGGCAGTATGACCCTCTGTGGGTCGGACCATTTCATTTGTTAGGAGTTCCATTTTGCCTCCTTCATCCAACAATTATCGGATTTTTCTAGGCCATACATCATAGTTCTTCCCATCAAGTTTGTCACCCTTATTGAGATCAGCAACACATTGTTGCTAGGCATTTCTACACATTTGTTGCACAAAGTTGGACATTATTATTATGTGTACACTCACTATATTGTCTCAAAATCTAATTGATAAAATCATATCTACACACAAATCCGAGATCGAAAATTTCGCTAGGCTCATAATCATCACCCAAATATGCATTTTAATATAACCTCTATCAATTAAATTGGACTAAGAAATATTGGTAAAGCACATAACTTAAACCAATAAAACCACTTAAATTCAACCAACATATGATGATTATTTATTTATCAACAGAGATAAATAAGCTACATATAAACAAAGTACATCATGTGGAAAACGGACACGAAATCAGGAGTTTATTGCTACTAATTTTCAAAGTATCTCGCTCACGAATTATTTTCATCTAACGAAAATAAAGCAAAAATATCCACTGTTTCGGAAACATATATTATTGAAATTATTTTCAACTAACGAAAATAAAGCAAGTAAATTATTTTTCAACTAAAGAAAAATAAAATAAAAATATGCCCCGTTTCAGAAATAAATAAAATCCATTTTTAGATTTTTCTAAAATTCTGAAAATACACAAAGTAATATATATTTTCGCAAACACATACACTAAGTATTTTTGTTGAGCAAGACACTAATGATATTAAATTAAACAACATGATTCAACAAATTAATCATATTAAAAAAATATTAATATCATGCATGTTGTATTTATATGAAATTAATTAAATCAACCACGAAGGTGATGGTTCCACATAATTAATTTAAGGTCGTAGTCCTTTCGGGCAGAGGCCGTTTAGTCCATGGTCCATTTGATGGTCGGTCCGAGGCCAGAAATTGGAACACATTGAGCCACAAAGGTGATGGCTCCATATAATTAATTTTAGGTCATAGTCCTTTCAGGGAATTGTCGTTTAGTCCATGGTTCAAAAAATAACGAAAACGCATGAAAGGCTCTGATACCAATGTTAGTCATATATAACTAATATATATGTAAGTTGAACAAATCAAATGCGGAAACGGGTTATTAGTTCGTACCTTATAATCGCTTCAAATGAGGATGACGTCGAACCAACGGATCACTTGCGTTTCATGTTCTTGAACCTTCAAACTCGGCGGTGAGTAAGTGCCACAAAAATGAGCACAAACTATATTTTCACAAATTAAATACCGTATAGAACTTCAACTAATGTTTCAATACTAGAAGACTTGCTCACTAACTTGAGTGCTCACATAGAACTCTCTAGCTTAATCTCCATATTTGGTTTATCTCTAGCTAAACTCACTAATATTGAGTTGTAGTATTTTCTATTTCTTATTCTTGTTTCAACAAATGAAACTAGAAGCCTATTTATACTCAAACTTCAAGTATCTTCTCTTGGCAAGTGTCAAGGAAGAACCAAACACTTGGAGCAAGTTCTAACACTCTTTTAGCATGGAGTAAACACATGGAATAAGTGATCAAACACTTGTTAGCTTCATGCAAATACATGGTGGCAAGAAACAACACACATGCTTCATCATGGCTTGGTTAGTTGGCGAAGGATTTTCCCTTTGATAAAGTCAAGCATATGACTTTACTCATCCACCCAAGATGGATTTTGGGCATGCACGTACACAGTGGGTGCCCATATTTCCAACAGATTTGTACTAGGCAGATCTGGGGGTTTTGCATCTACGGGGGTTAAAGTTATTTTTATATAGTGTTTCATTAGTTTAGATTGAGCAGGCCGATGAACTAAAAGGGGTTTCTTATCGACTTTGAGATAAAAGATAATCATCTCATCATCTCAAATTTTCTCTAAAAAAAATACGAATAAAATTGGTCGTTGTTCATCATTCATCAGCGTTCAGTTTTGTTTTTATATCAAAATTTACACTCAAATTCAAGATATATTTTTTTTCTTCTTTCCTTCAATTTTGTTCTTTTAACGATATATAGATTGTGACTGAGATGGAGATATGAGGAAAATGTGGAGCAGAGAGCTTGATGAAGTTTATCTCTAAATCGCCTCTATGAGCTCTTGATTTGATTTATATGAACCATTTCGCTGCCGTTCATGGACACACTGAAAAGGGCGATGATGCTATGAAATTACGATTACATCTCATATGAGGAAAATTCGACCGTTTAATATCACGATAATTCTTATATTTCCTACCAGTATATTATATCGCACTTATATTAATTCATATGATTTTAAACAGATCATCAGGAAAGGACAACCAGTAGATCAGATGATTTTTGTAATCGGAGGTCGGATAGAAAGTACAAACGGAATAGTCAAGACAGGCACATTAGGACCCGGAGATTTTACTGGAGAAGAACTTTTATTGTGGTCCCTTCGTCGCCATTTTGAAGACCCACTTCCCGCTTCGTCGACCACATTAGTTTGCATGGAGACAACTGAAGTGTTCGGACTTGAAGCCGATGACCTGTGCAACCTAACAGAACGTTTCCAGTACATATTTGCGACACAAAGGTTTAAACGAACAGTAAGGTATTACTCCGCAAATTGGCGTACGTGGGGTGCAGTAAACATACAGTTTGCTTGGAATCGTTACAGAATGAGGGCCAGAGGTCGTCCTGCTGAAACCCAGGAAATGGAAAATGGTGATACTACTGAGCGTATACTTCGGCAATGTGCTGCTATGTTCTCATCTTTAAGGCCGCATGATCATCTGGATTGAGGAGTTAATGAATCCATCATGATAGCAATAATTGAACTTTATGAACTCTATTAAGTTTAAATGGAATTTTAGCTATAAGGTTGTTTTAATTTTACTGAAGATATGTATTAAGTGAAGCTTATAATGAGACTGCTGATTTTCTGGTATGTTAATGTGTGGGATTGAATAAGTTTTCTTTGCAGCTTTTGTTTTTCTTTCATGAAATCTTATTGTTATCAAAATATGAATCTTGTAATATAGGAAAATACTATTTTCTGCAAGAAGGTTTGAAACTTTAATTTTAACGTGACCACACCGACCCTGTTTTCTCGGAAAGAGACAGTCCAATGATCCAATAGTATAATTTCATGCATGGTTACCAAAGATGAGCAGATCGGCTACTGACATTTGATCTACCATAAGACTAATTCAATAGACACTTGGTCAACAAAAAATAAGAAATTTAGTCCAGGATGAGGAAACTGAAATGTACATATCTATATGGCTGGTTTATAAAAGTTATTGGAACATCACATAGTTTTGAAATATGTAAATAATGATAGTGCAAACATGATGCGATTTTCTAGATCCCCTTATGTTTGCGTTTTCAGGAATGGAGATTCAAATTTCTTCTCAATCAAAACCAATTTTGAAATCAAATCTGAGCTTAGGAGAGGCAAGAACTTCGATTGATGGAGAAACGAACTTTGGGTCAGTCGATTTCCCCTCTCTAAATGAAACTTATGGTGTTAATGGCGTTTTATCATCAAACCCTAGAACTGGTGTTTCATCACAAATAGGGATGGATCGAACTGATTGTGATAAAACTCACATGAACACCGAGATTATCATTCATGGTGAAGTTGAATGCAGCAGTGTTTTGGAGAAAAGCTCAAAGAATGGAGCTATTGGGCTTAATTCTAACCCAAACTCAGATGATTGGAGAACACTTTTCCCTCCAGCAAAACTAATCACACCCGCAACCTTCAATGAAATTCAATCCACCTTCAGCACTTAATGGTCAGAGAGTGGTGTGGATTACTCAGCTAGGGATTTTACTAAAGGAATCAAAAGATGTGAGGAGTATGTTGTGGGTTTTTGTGTTGGAAAAAGATTATCTTTTCCAGCAGTCAAGGATGCTGCTAGGAAACACTGGAAGCTAAAGAATGAGGTAAGTATCAAACTTCATAGCAACTGTGCTTTCATATTTGAGTTCAAAGATGATGAAGATCGTAAAAAGGTACTAGAATTAGGCTCTTTTTACATCTCAAACTGTCTCTTCACCTTAAGGCCTTGGTCTAATTTGATTGAATCATCAATAGCTAGCATTAGAACTTTATCCATCTGGGTATTGATATTTGGGGTACCTTTGCACATGTGGGATAATGAGGGTTTGAGCTTAATCTCTAGTTACTTCGGGAAACCACTACTTGCAGATGACTGCACCCTGATGAGAACAAGACTATCATATGCTAGGATCTGTGTTGAAGTGGATGTTGATTTCCATTACCCTGCGACTATAACCTTAATGATTGATGGGAACATTGCCTTGGAAATGCCCGTAGAATATCAATGGAAACCCCCAAAGTGTAAATCTTGTAAAGTTCTTGGACACTCGTCTAGAAACTGCACAAAGAAACTGAAGCCCAAATGGAATCCTAAATTTTTTGAAAAGGTCAATGAGAAAAAACAATCAAGAGTGATGGAAGGTGATGTTTGTGGCGAGCAGCAAGGAGAAACTTTTAAAGGAACAGTTGGGAACAATTCCAATGTCTCTCAACTTGGAAGGAATGGGCTGAGTGAGGGTACAGAAATCGAAGTCATTGAGAATGGTGGCAGTCTAAGCTCAACCGGTGTGACTAAAGAGGCATTTATTGCTAGCACTAGCTCAGTTGCTGCATTTGGCTCTATCTCAGCTAGGGTTGAAAAGTCTAGTGCTCCAGCAAGTGGCAGCAAAGATGTAGAGGAACAGACTTTGCTTGTTGATCATTCCAACCAAATGTCAGCGACTTCAGCATTAGCATTAGTAAAATATGGCAGTAGTGGAGGGAGTTTAAATCCATCCGACTCTGTACAGGGAGAGTGGAAGTATGCTAAGGTTAAATCTCCTCCTAAAAAACGAACTACTCAAGCGCCATCTCCAAAAAAGATTACCAAGACAATGGATTTTCCAAAAAGGAATCCTTTTCTGTTGCTAAGTGATTTCAGAGAGGAAAGTAGATTTCACATTGATAGCAGGAAGCTAGTAGCTCATAAGACGGAAGTTTCTGCCCCTTCAAAGATGGCTACTGCAGATAAAGTCATAATAGAAAAGGTTTAAGAAGATAGTGAAGAGTTGGATGATTGTGACTTTGAAGATAAGATCTCTAAAAGAAAGGAGAGAGATATAAATAGAAAGGATAGAGAACTTCAAAGACTCAACTGGAATGGGAATCAGGGAAGCTCAAATAACAAACAAGAGCAGTTGGGGAGAGGGCATAGATCTCAAAAGAAGAAGGGGATCTCTTAGTTTTTTTTTAGTGCCTGTCAAGTTTATTTGTTTTGATTTTTGTTTTCTTTTCACTATAAGTGAAAGGGTTGTTGTTCTCTTTGTTTTAGTTGGTTTCAAACCATCCTTTGTACTCGCTTAGGCGCTCTCATCTTGTTTCCTTTTTCTTTTTCTATAAATGAAATTAACCTTTTAAGTAAAAAAAAAATAGTATAAACATGAATAGGTTTCCAAATAACATTTGGAAAAGTTAGAAATAGCGATAGCATTCTCAGTTGTGACACATGTGGTACTTTCTCTAGTTTTCGTAGGGTGCATTCTCTTTTCGGAGCGTGCATGCCCATCCAACAATCATTTCTGAAGAATCTTATTACTGGGGCTTAAAAAGTCTTGGTCTTTTGGGGGCTTTTTAGGGTCACCAAATAGTAATCGGGACACCCCCTATCAAATATTTATATAATGACTAATATGTCCCCATATAATAAACTTGATTAACATCACTAATGATGATATGCTAATTAATCAACACTAATTCATTTCTTTAAGTTAAGTGTTGTGGATGAAAATCAAAACAAAATAATCAGAGGGAAGAGAAGAAGAAGAGAAAAAAAAATTGGGGAAAAAAAATGAAAATCAGTGATTCAAGCAGAACTTTTGATGTAGGTGAACCCTCATCTTCAAAATACGATAACATATTAATACCCATCAACAACGATGAGTTCTTTGCTGATTTTGCAGAAAATCATGATATTTTTTCTCAAACTCAATATAACCCTTATGAACCCTACTATGATTTTGAAGGACCAACCCAAGAAGAAGAAGAAATCGAAGAAACAGTTGCTCAAGATTACCAGGTATACCTCTATTCTAACTCTTATTTCAGTTTTTAAGCTCAGAGTATCAAGAAGTTTCGATTTTTTCCTTCCGAAAACCCTAGATTTCCAGCCGCCAAGTCCAATCATGGATGGGAACCCAAGAACTCCTGGTCATTATCCTATGTTATGGCTCACAATTAATGAACTCCCAGCCTCTATAAAAAAGTTACGGATGGAACGACGAATACTCCTGGCCGTAACTAAAAAATTATGGTCAGGTTTTTTCTACGTGCATGGGAAGCATTTAATACTGTCGGCGGTGGTTCGGTTTCCTGTCCGAAAATATTAATTGCTATTTAATGTTGTCGGCGCCGGTTAGGTTACCCAACCATAACTTGTTTTACGGCTCGTTTTCTAGGCAGTAAAATGACTCTTCCAGTTACAGGGAAATTTAAGTCTTGGATTTCCTGGACGTAACCGGTTTACGGTTCGGAAATATACTTTTCGACCCAGCCGTGTAAGTGATGACGTCTGGAATATCATTTTTCGACCCATCCGTTTATACTGTGACGACTGGAATATCACTTGAAGACCCAGACGTATACTCATAGACGGCTGGATTATCACTTGTCGACCCAGCCGTTTCTGTGTGTTTAAATTTCTTTTGCGAATAATGATGTGACATATTTCATTTTATTATAGATTGTACCGTACATTCCGGTGGAAGACCAAGAGGTGGTTATGGAAGACCAAGAGGAGGTTATGGAAGATCAACCCCAACCCGTGCAAGTTTCCGAGGACACAAGTTCTCACTATGTAAACAACTATCATAGTCCAGAATAAACAAGTTACATTCAACAGCTTTCAAATGGTTTGCGAATGCAGTGGAAAGTATGAGAGCCATTGGAAAAAGGGTAGTGAGTATATACGAAAAACCACAATGAAAAAGGGAGTATATAATACGAAGAAGTGTGGATGCCCTTTTAAGCTTCAGTTTAAATATAACGACGATAAGAAAGTGTGGTATATTGATAAAGTCGTCTCGAGTTATCAAAATCATCCTATTCCGGAGAGTTTGATCAACCATCCTTATTTGGCAAGGCTCAAGCCCTTAGAAAATGAGTTAGTACACGTGTTGAGTAAAAGACGCACATGACCCTATTGATATTCTTAGTAGCGTGAAGGTGTTAAACCCCCAAAACTCATCCTCCAACGAAAGAGAAAAATTTAGAAAAGAGTCATGGGAAGAGAGAACGCTTATGCAACAATTATTGTTTTTGTTTGAGGAGGCAAAGTACTCTACCGCCTATGAAACGAATGAAGAAAAGGAAGTTGAATATCTTTTCATCGCCAATCTGGAATGTGTACAATTGGCAAGATGCTTTCATCAAACTATCTTTATGGATTGCACGTATAAAACTAACAAGTACAACATGCCGATATTGAACTTTGTTGGGAAAACATCTACCAAGTCGGCATTTACCGTTGTGTTTTTTTTCTTGAAAGACGAGACGAAGGAATGTTATTTGCGGGCATTGCAAAAGGTGAATTTATTGTATCAAGAAGGTTATACTCCATAGGTGTTGATTATGGATAAGGAGCAAGCATTGATGTGGGACATACCACGTGTTTTCCCCTACGTGTGTCATCATCTTTGCAAGTTTCATATATGGAACAATGTGCAAACTAATTGCAAGAGGGTTATATGGCCAGCAAAGAAAACCGAGATGGAGAGGACTACAAATCTACCGTTGGAGAAACAACAAGAAGAGAAAGAAAAGTTTGAGATCAATGACAAGATCGCCGACCTGCTTTGGGAGGATTTTCAAAGTGATTGGGAACAACTAATATGGTCACTCACAGAACCATTATATTTCCTAAGGGAGCGTTTTGAAATGGAAAAATGGTAAACCTACCCGGATGTTATAACATATTTGAAGAACGAGTTATTGGATACCCACAAAGAAAAGTTTGTTAGTGCATGGGTAAACCGTTATAGACATTATGACAATAAAGCCACAAGCACGGTGGAGTCGGATCACTATCGGTTCAAGAGTAAGTTAAATGGTTGTGATGGTGGATTCGTTGTTGTTTTTGAAGCTATGGTCGAGTATTTCAAGCGTGATCTCCATAGAATTAAAGGGGATTTTGAAAAGAGCCGATCTAGAATAGTTACCGACTACCGGGATAACCCTTGGCTCCGGGGAATAAGTTTATATGTTTCTCAATGGGAAATCCTAAAAATGATAACGGAAGTGGAGGCTTGGGAGGAACACAATTTTCCACCGGGAATGAGATGTAATTGTCCCATTAAGTCGGTTATGGGGCTCCTATGTAGGCATGCGGTAGCAAATTATCCCACAAGGATGATTCCGATCGAAGATATAGATTCATTTTGGAAACAACTAGATTTTAAAGATCCATTACCAGATCAAGGTTTTGGGGACGTGTTTTACGACACGGGGGTACACAAGGAACTTTTTGAGAAGTATGCTTCTTTACTACCGGCGCAAAGACAACTTTGGTTGTATGAAATGCGGAAAATCAACCGTTCATTCAGTAGAGATGATATTTTAGAACCTAACAAGGGGCAAGGCAAGGGTAGGCCTTCGAAGAAAATAGCAAAGAAACAAGAAAGGGAAGAAGCTAAGAGAAAGTTTCAAAAGGGTCCACAATTGACTCCTTTAATGCGAAGAGATCTTTCGGTTTTTGAGAAGTTGGACGAGTTGTACGAACTTAAACGAAAAGAAATGGAAAAAGGAGGACCAAAGCCGATCTAGTGAAATGAAGGTAAAAGGCCGTCAGAAGAATGTGGTTGTTCCATCGCAACAAGGTTCAAAAAAAAAAGTTGATAGTGGAGTCAAAATTAGAGACCCAGTTGTTCCATCCCAACAAGGTTCAAAAGAAAAAAAGTTGATAGTGGAGTCAAAATTAAAGACCCGGTTGTTCCATCCCAACAAGGTTCAACAACAAAATAAGCTAGTAGTGTACAAAGAAAAGTTGGTGGTGCGGTGTGGTCGAACCATCGCAAATCACCCCATAAAGAGTTGTTAGTAACCTTGATGGTGAGAAAGAGACGGTTACCTTGGATGTAGGTCCAATGAAATCACCCCCTATAGATGAGGAAGGTAATTATATCCGACCTACATACACGACATACAAAAATTACATGCACTTTTTACCACATTTTATTCATGAGTACATCAAGTCCACCGACGATGTTGAGGACGACGGAAATTGTGGTGACCATGTGTTCGTAGATCAACTTGGACCTTTTGAGGAGGCAAAAGAATGGGGTGACGACCAAATTACTTATGTAAGGAAAAAGTGTTTGATTGAACTACGTGGTTTCCCCAATTTCTACAAGCCAATTGTGAGACTCGAAAGAAATGACACGGAGGCGATGCTAAAGGAGGAATTCAAAGTACTTGAACGGCGTTTAATGGGAAACAAGTGTTTGACAAGTGAATATTATATGAGAATGCCAATATATGGCTATCTACTTTCCAACTCATTACATTGCGTTATTCATTCCATCTCCTATGCACATAGTGTTACATGCGCACCAACAAGACGTATTTTCACCGAAGAAGAACCTCCAAAAATAGTCATCACGGGGTTCGTGAACATGAACCATTATATCGGCCTCCAATTGAAAGATGGATTCCCATTACCTCCATTAAGGAAGGGAGACGGTGGTGACGGTGAATACCATTGGGTTGGTGTCATAGGTTCGATAAAAGATTTCAAACTTGGGATGCATTACAGATTTCCAGGGATGGCCCTTGTCTACTAATGAGTTCGGAGGAGGATGACTATGAGTAAATGTGGTGTGAAGGTTAGTGATAATTGTTAATACCCAAATTTCAGCTTAGGTCCTACCCGTCCTAGTTGCCTCACATGACTTCATTGTACCAATTGTGGTAACAGAGAGAGTTCCCTTTTCATTCTACCTTGTCCTTTCTTTTATAGGCTTTCCCGAAAGCCCCTCATTTTGTGACATCACGCCATGTGTCCTAATACTTCTTAATTACTTTTAATGCCACTCCTTAAGCTAAACCCTTTCTTCTTTGTTAATTCCTTCTTAATCCCTCAATCCTTTTGGGCCTTTTCCACCTAGACTTGGGCTTAGTCCCCAAGTCTCCATGCCTTGACCCAAGTTTGTTACCACTCTTAAGGGTACCCTTAACCCGTTAAGGGGAGTATTTTTCATGTATCAACATTAGTCCCCTGACTATTGGATTATTTATCAAATAATCTAATAGTCAAATCTTCTCTCGCTCTTGTTCATTCCATGCATCATCGTAGGCAGGGCGGTTGTCGAAGCATTTATGATTGCTTCCCTTTATATAGTAATACCGCGTTGCATATTCAGTCACTTTTCAGCTAAGTCTTCCTTTATAGTTATATCGTTTGTGTTCATGGCTCACTCTCTTCATGGATACGTGCTGACTTTGGCGTCCGTCCCCGCATTAGTCTCGATGTTTAAGAAGTTGGAACTGACACACTTGTTGTCAGTGAAGGCAGAAATAGAGGCAGAGGCGCTCTATGAACACAGGACGATCAACAGGGATACAACGCGCTCTCAATTCACGGAATGCTTTGAAGCTCGCCAGTCCTCCGATGCGGCTGGTCGATTGACATCTGCAATTCAGAACGCCTTGGATGATGCAGTTACGACTCGTAATTCTGCTGCTTCATTATTTGACGAGTCCTTGACGATGAAAACGACTATTGAGTATGTCATCAATTACTGTTAGTCACATATCTATGGTCATTCTGCCCCTCATCTCCTTGGGAATACTCTGTCTTTGACCGTTGTTTCTGCGCTTGTTAATCCGTCTTATCTTAGAGACGAGCTCGCGCGCCTTCTAGTATTGAGAGAGGAGATAAGTATGCTGCGTGATTTCAGACAGGCTCGCCGTAACAAGGCACACCAAGATCCTGAGGAACACGAGGGTACTTTGGCATGGGCTCAAGAGGAAAAAGCTAAGAGGAAGGTCATCCGGGACATCCGCCGACTGTTGAGTGATGCCAATTGGGAGTTATCTCAAGCTAGCATTCAATCTGATGAGTGTAGACTCATGGCCGAAGACGTGAATGCGGACATTGCTCGTTGTCATGCATTAATAGCGGGTTAAATTAGGTGTTAGTTTTATATTTCTCCTTTTGTTGTCCCCTGTACTAATATCGAGGTCATTCTCCCTCCTTTTAGTCTGTCATTGACACTTTTCATGGCATGCAAATGGGATAAACAGTTGCTTCGTACTCTGTACCCTCCTTAATGTGTGTGTATATATATATATACCCTCTTATGTTTCCCTCACAGGTCATTCTGATTCCTTGATCACCATCATACTTTGTTCATCGAATCACTATTATGGCCAACTCTCTTCATGGTTATGTATTGTCTTTGGCGCCTATCCCCATGCCGAGATTGAAGAGTTGCGGACACAACGGAGAATAAACAAGGATGCTAAGTCTGCGGCTTACAGATCACAACGTGAATCGTTCCACGTTGCCCAGCGAGATGCTTCCTTCGGTCGGGTGTCGTTTGAGGTCCAGCGAGAGTTGGATGAAGTGTCTCCGCTCGTGATGCTGCTAACCAGTTATTCAATGAATCTTTGATGATGTTAAATGCTATAGACCTCTCCATCTCCGATTGTCATCTTTGGGTTCTGGGTTGGGCAACTCCCCCACTCCTTGGTCATACCCAGTATAGTTAATCTCGGCCGAGATGACCGAGATACCGCCAATAATATCGGTTTCGGTGTTTCACTGAGATGCCGATATTTCCGGTATTGTCCGGTATTTGGCCGATATTTCACCGGTATTCACCGAAATATCGCGTCTCGGTACTCGACCGATATTCACCGAAATCCGATATTGACTACATTGGTCATACACTAGCTTTAGCAGCTGCGTCCATGCTCGTTCCTCATCATTATCTTGAGGATGAGTTGGCTCGTTTGTTGATTCTGAAAGAGGAAGCGGGCTTATTATGGACGCTCAGGTTGATTCACCGGGATAAGATGCGCAAGGAATACGATAATCATGAGGATACTCTTTCAATTGCCCGTGAGGTTGGGGTTGAAGGTAATGTTGTCCAGGGCATCCTTGATTTGGTCCATGAAGCCGACCAGGACCTTCGTTTGGCTTCTGTGCAGCAGGAAGATGGTCGCCTGATGCTAGAAGCCTTGGATGCTAACATCGCAAGGTGTCGGGCGCTACTAGTCGATTAGGTTGCGCAACCTTCAAATGTTGTTTTGTTGCTGTTTTCTCTCGTGTTAGCGAAGTTTTCTCCTTTACTTTTTGTTAAGTTGTTTTTTTTATGCAAATATATCGCGTCTTTGGCTTGTATGTGGTCTGTTTTTATCTTACAAGGTTGTTACATGGGTCAAGCGTTGATTGAACGCGCCTTCTCCTTTATTTAAATCCCTTTTTCTTTTAGATGGATCATGCGCCTGCCCCCCTTCCTCCCCCCCCCCCCTTTTTTACGGGGGTGGTGTGTGGGGTGGTTGTTGGGTAAACACGCCTACTCTCCCCTCCTTTTCTTATCGTAAATGGGTGATGGGTGGGTCGGGCGTTAGCTAAACGCGCCTACTCCCCCTCTTTTGTCTTGTGGAAAAGGGGGATGGGCGGGCGGGCGTTAGTTAAACGCGCCTACTTCCCCTCTTTTTTCTTATGGCAAAGGGGGATGGACGGAGCGGGAGTTAGTTAAACGCGACTACTCCCCCTCTTTTTTTTTTTCTTATGGCAAAGGGGTGATGGGCGGGGAGGGCGGTATTTAGACGCGCCTACTCCCTTTTTTTTCCTTATGGCGAATGGGTGATGGGCGGGGCGGGCGATACTTAAATGCGCCTGCTCATTCTCCTTTTCCTTATAGCGAAGGGGTGATAGGCGGGGCGGGCGATATTTAAACGCGCCTACTCCCTCTCTTTTTTCTTATCGCAAAGGTGTGATGGGCGGGGCGGACGTAGTTAAACGCGCCTAGTACCCCTCTTTTTTCTTGTGGCAAAGGGGGTGATGGGTGGGGCGTGAACGCGCCTACTCTCCATCTTCTTTTTTCTTGTGGCAAAGGGGTTGATGGGTGGGGAGTGCGTTAGTTAAACACGCCTACTCCCCCTCTTTTTTCTTATGGCGAAGTGGTGATGGGAGGGGCGGGCGATATTTAAACGCGCCTACTCCCTCTCTTCTTCCTTATAGCAAAGGGGTGATGGGCGGGGCGGGAGATATTTAAAATCGCATACTCCCTGAATTTTTTCTTATTGCAAAGGGGTGATGGGAGGGGCGGGCGTTAGTTAAACGCGCCTACTCCCCCTCTTTTTTCTTGTGGCAGAGGAGGTGATGGGTGGGGCGTGCGTTAGTTAAACGCGCCTACTCCCCCTCTTTCTTTTTCTTGTGGCAAAGGGGCTGATGGGTGGGGCGTGTGTTACTTAAACGCGCCTACTCCCCCTCTTTTTTCTTATCAAACTTAAATTTTTGCTTTTAAAATTGATTTATTAAGAAAGGGTAAATCTGACATTTTAATTATTTGAGTTCTCCCCGTATCCATTTTTTGGCTACACAAACCATTTTAGCCTCCAAAAATTCACCACCAACACACTACAAGAAAAGTTGGATTAAGCGACCAGGCATTTTTGGTTGGAAAAGCCCATATTGAGTCGCTCTATCCCTTAAAGCGATTTAATTTGGCTCTCGCTCTGGAGTTGCAAAAAGTGGGATTTCAACAAGTCTAGAGCAGCTAGGCAATCGCTTTAGTAATCAAGCAATTATCATGTAGCGTCTTTTTTCTTAATTGCTTCATGGCTAGACCGACCTTCCTAGAGCAAGAAAAATAGTGATCGCTTTAAAGCTAGACCAACCAAAATACAGCAAGTGAAACGATGATCACTTCATAGATAAAACAACGATAATAGAGCAAGTGAAACGCCGATCGCTTCATAGATAGACCAACCATAATAATAGAGCAAGTGAAATACCTGAAGTTGGTTGCTTACATTTTTGAGCTACCAAACTTTTTGTCGGTTACATCTGTTGTTCTGGTGCCGGAAGTATCTGGCCGATTTCGATTTAGATAATCCCAAATTGAAATTAAAGTTAAAATAACAATTAAAATTGATACTAAAACAAATTATGAACCAAATTAAAAACTGAATCAAGTTTTATCATATCACATAGATCAATTTACATCATTTCTTAAAAAAAGAAAATCTTTACAGGAACAAAAAGATTAAAAATACAAACTAATCATTTCTTAATAAAATGATGATTACAATTTCCTTAATTTTGAAACAAAAGATGAACACTCCTTAATAATTTGGAGGAGATCCAAACAGTAAACAAGGCGTACCATCTAAAAAATGAGGGCAAGAGTACATAACATAACTCTCATTGTCTGACAAATATATGGTGTCAAATTGATCCTGTACGAAAACATAGGTTAAGCGACCAAAATATTGTTTATACAAGACTCTACTAGATCTCGTGTTCTTTTCCCATGTGCGAGAACAATTAATTTAAATAAATAAATCATCCAACACCAGGTAACCAAATCAATTGGATCTGAAGATCGAAATGATACATAATCCAATAACATTCTTCCATTTTGATTAAAAACTACAGTAGTCATTTGCACCAAGTAGCCTTGAGGGACAAGAAAAAATTAAAAGAAAGAAAGAATTATAAGCAAACACACAGACAAGAGTTTAAAGTATTAAATCTGAGAGATCTACATAGGATCAAACAGATGATGGATAGTCAAAGGCCCCACCTAAGAGCAGGAACAGGCTCTCTATAGTCCCCAGGTGGCTTTTGGGCGCTTAAACTAAGGGCTTGCCCGACTAGGCTTCGCCTAAAGCCGAGTACGCAAAACATAGAGAGTAAGAGAAAGAAGACCGTCTGCCTTCTTCTCCAATTGTTAAGAGTTTTATTTCTTCCAATAATTTTAAAACCACCTCTGTCTCTCTATACACATGCAAAATACTGCATATCATATATCGGACTATACTAATACACCAAGTCCTCGACTAGTCCTTCTAGGCACCAGCCCCCCTTGGCCACCTAGCGACATTATCTAGAGTTTATCCCTTAGATCATCATCCTCAAAGGGTCATTTGAAACTTCTCCTAGTTTCTAACATGAATAGAGAAATAGATAATAACAACCTTGTCAAAATTTAAAAGCAATGATACCTTCCTTCATGGGGCGCGCAAAAACCCCTAAGAGAATAGACAGAGTAATGCCTTTTAGGATCAGGGGACAATAAAGAAAAGGTGCTGCTTCTGAAGGGAAAGGTAGAATACCATCTCCTTCATAAGATATTATCAGGATGTGCTGCCATATCCTCTTCAGTCTCGCGGCCCCCTTTAAGATCCTCTCCTTGCACCTCGTACCCAAGTTGATCATCGTGGTCGTTATCAGTGGAAACGTAATCATCCACAAAGTCCTGCGACACGATTTTTTCACCAGAGAAACTTTAATCAGCATCATTCATGCAGATTAAGACTCTGAACAACTACAGATTATTGCAGCAGGAAACAAAAAAGGAGTGCATGTACCTCTATGACTAAATCTGGTTTCTGCGGGTGGAAGACGCTCGCCATAACCACCTTCCACTTGAATTGTCATCCCTGGTGGTGCTATATAAAACAAGAATGTACTAATTTGTAAGGATCACAGAGATACAAGCTCAACAGAGACGTAAAAGAGCCACGGTGATTACAGAATGTAATATAAAAGAGTGACAAGAGAAATATTAAGATTCACCATGAGTAAGATGAACAATATTCAAGATATGTCAGTTGTCTAAAGACTAATCCAATTGGCTATACAAGAAAAAAACAGCTAAGATCTACCATCATTGACCGGGCATGTGCAGCTCCTTGGTCAGTTAAATCACCTTGCTCATCATCCATCTTTGCTCAGTTAAAGTTCGGGAACCAGATTGAGATCATAGTCCTGAGAGAATACAGAATGTACACTTATATTTCTACTCGATCTCTCCCACTTTTGACAAGAGATAAAGATTTTCCCTATGTTTTATAAAATTAAGAGAAGAAAAAAAAAGCAGCCACTTCTCATTACCAGCACGGATTGTCCACCTTCATAAACTCTAATTTTGGAGTGCAAGGTAGCTTCCAGACATAGTTGCCCCTGCACAATCTCAGATATTAGCCTCACATAATAATACGAAGATTAGAGAATTCATGTAATCTACAAAGAAAATAATTTGCCAGCTATTTGCAATAATCTTTCCATGCCTCCTCCTCATTTTATCTTTTACTCTATGCCATCAATGTCAAATACCGTTTCGAAACATGAAACAGAAAATAGCAACACATGCTTTTCAGTGGGATTATTTCATAGGACTTCAACTCAGAAAAATGGAAATCCCAACTCTCTCAGCTATAAGATTAATTCCACCAGCCACAAAGCGTCAATAACAAATAAACACGGAGCTTCCGCCTGAATACATAATGACATGCTAGTGCAGTTAAACATGTTACTAGTTTTGTAAATGAGGACAGAGAAACACTTCCACATTCAAAATGAAGATAAATTTCCTATTGGATAACCATTTGTGCAGTTCAGCAGGAAGTGCAACATTGTGTATGACAGAGATAAATGAAACATTAAATCCTGATGTGGAGGCACATTATAGCAGCACATATCTTTACTTAGGGACTCTAACGGAATAGGACAGACTTGTATCCGAGAAAAATAATTGAAAAGCAAAAAGCTTATTTGATACTTAACACGACTGCATATTCTCATGAATGGGGATGCCATTCGACACAATTCATATGGGCCTATGTACTATGTTGAGAATAAGTTACCTAAGAGATGGAAATGTGAATTCCAGTCCTTTTCTTGTCCAGCGAATCCAAAACCTGGCTGAAACCTTTTCCGCGTGGAAGGAGCTCCCTTCACCCCCATAGGTCTTCAATCACCTCTACCAGCTCCAGGAACAATGCCATGTTGACAAGGGGGCAAACTTGGTTTTAGAGACCTCCAGTACCAACATTACCTCCACCAGGTACCATTGCTAATGCCAAATGAAAAAAAAGGGTTAGTTCGAATGATAAATAACAAGGAAACCAAGTGGGTAATCACCACGGAGAACTCCACCATCTGTCTCAGCACAATCCATTCCCATATTACATATTCATTACCAGTGTCTCAAGATTTACCAGACCACACACACCACTAACACAGACACCCATACTCTTCATTTCACAACCTGCTCAACCCACTTAAAAATTCTTCTTCCAATAATCTAAGCATTCGAATCACATAGAGAACCATTTAGTTCTTCTCTACTCAGCCGACATCACCGATTTCAATTCCTTCTTTTCTGTAATCAATTCCACCTACAGTTCAGTCAAAATCTTCATCTCCAATTTCTTGTTCAAACCCTAACTGTAATTCACCATCCATCTTGATTTCTAGCAGCAGCAACACCAATTCCACAAATCGAACCCATGATTAAGAAACTTTAATCAGAGATGGAAGAGATAATGAATTTTCTGTTGTTGATTCGATGTTCAGGGATGGAGAGATATGATTCTTATGGCTAGGTTAGATGTTGAGTGAAGAATTGAAAGGGGTTCTGAGATTGAATCAGTGAAAGAAGAAATCAATAGTAGATTACGAATCGTTTGATTTAGGGTTTGTAGAAGGTGGATCTGAGGTATTCAATTGATGAGTTTCTGTGACTGAGGTTGTGATGATTTTCACCAGAAATTGCAGATGAGAATTAATATGGGTCAATTCAATCAAGAAATGGAGATGAGAAGAGGGATTGAGAGAAGAGCAGCGGTGGTGATGGAGCGCCGACGGTGTGTTTCGGAGGAGAGGAAGAAAGAAAGAAGAACCAGATTGGAATTAGAGTTCGAGTGGTCGAGGGATACAACCAAGAATGAAAATTAAAATGATCGACGGACCATATCTCGTTTGATCCACTCATACGGATCAAGAAAAAGATCTTGATGGTTGATATTATATTTGGGATGTTCATACGGATTGAGAAGTAAGTGTGTTTCTGTTTGTGCTAATACGAACTCATGTATCCGGTTTTGTTATCAACATTCGACACGAAAAAAAATCCAAAAAAAATATTAATAAATTTAGGACATTGTTATCGACATTATGATATAAAAAAATCCAAAAATTACATAAGAATGAATCGGCAAAATGAAAAATGAAATCGATAATTGGTGTGTTTCTTTGTGTTTTTGTGCTTTCTCTGTGTGTTTCCGCTTTGAATTTCGACTAGTCACATAGGTCATGAAGTAATTTCTACTAGTCATATAGTTCATGAAGTAATTTCTAATATTCATTACTGATAAATATGAAGATCGGTATCGATTTGAACTTCAAATTTGGTATAACGGCATAGGAACTATGAACCATGAAGCTCCGGGAGGGTTCTGGCTTCAAACTTAGCATGATACATCATATTTATCGATAAATATGAAGCTCAGTATCGATTCGAACTTCAAATTCGGTATAACGACATATAAACTATGAACCACAAATCTTCAAGAGGGTTGTGATTTCAAACTTAGCATGATACATCATCAAAATCGATAAATATGAAGCTCAATGCCGACTCGAACTTCAAATTCGGTATAAAGACAACGATACTATGAACCAAGAAGCTCTAGGAGGGTTCTGACTTCAAACTTAGAAGGATACATCATCAAAATAGATAAATATGAATCTCAATGTCGATTCGTACTTTAAACATGGTATAATGGCATACAAACTATGAACCACGAAGCTTCAGAAGGGTTCTGACTTCAAACTTAGCATGATATATCATCGAAAATCATCAAATATGAAGCTCAATGTCCATTCGAACTTCAAATTCGGTATAACACACTATCATACTACTTGAACCAGCTTTGTCATTGATACCACTGGTGGGTTTTGAAAGAACCTACAAACTGACCTGCAAGTGCACAGGATCAATTGTAGTTAGTGATGGGAAGAAAAGGTTTGTCCACAGGGACTTGGAGGGAGCTATTGAAATTTTCTAGCTAGTCTGAGCTAGTGACAGGCAGTGAAGTTAAGAGACAAAGCAATGAAGTAAAGCAATGAAACATGAATAAGATGGTGTTTACAGGGGCAGTGAAAATGGTATTTACAGAAGCAATAAAAATGAAGCAAAGAGAAAGACCAAGGCAGAGAGCCAAGGGCAGGGACAATGAGCAAATAACCAAAGGCAGTGAAAGAGAAGTAAACAAAGAAAATTCGAGAACAATTTAATCAAAACAGAAAACAAGCAAAACCGTTGAAGATGGAAGTGTATGAAGATGGGTGAGAATTCTCCTTCACCTAGCTAGTTCACCTTGGTTACATCCCTGTCATGTGGTTAGTTAACTACCTAAAGTCCTTGGATAACCCCTAGCATTGTCTATCTGATTAAAGCATAGGCAATCACAGGTCATTTAGGGTCTAGGTCTCTAACTAATATGGCTTTGTGAATCCCTTAGATTATGACTAACTCCTAGCATTAATGGTCTGTTTAAAGCACCACTAATCACAAGCCAGTGAACCTTTGGAATGTTACTAACCTAAATGTTTTGAGCTCAACAGGGTCTAACCCAAATGGCTAACCAACAAAGTTCAGTTGACTTCTCACCCTAGTGGTGAATTAGAACTTAACAAACATGATGATTTACATGAACATTAACATACACAAGAACATGAACATAACAGTGAAAAATAGAATTGCAAAAAGCATAACATAACAGGACATTGAAATTGCAAATTAAAGATTAAAGAACCCTAAATTAACAGTAAATTGACATTGGAATTAAACTGAAATTAACCCAATTAGGGGGTATCTCGGCTAACCAAGAACACCTCAACAGTAATACCCAGCCCTCAATTTATACAAAAAAGAAATGACGAACCCTAATTCCCAAAACCGAGAAAACTAGGGTTAGGGTTTACCTAAAATTCTTCACCCACGTCGACGACCCATGCTCTCTTCTTGTTCCTCCTGCTCTTCCCATGCTTCTATTGCTTCTTCTTCCATCTCTGTCATGCCTATAACTCTATTTCCCTAATTTCAAAACCCTAAATTTGAGAGGGTTTGTGAAACTAGCGAAATAGGCTAATAGGATGGATGGGTTTCGATGTCTTTGATGTAGGGTGGCTATGGTGTTCTGGTGGTGGCAGGACAAGGTGTCTCTGCAGAGGTGAGGGGGGTGAAGGTGATGGAGTTGCAGAGCAGCTCTCTGCAACAGGGTATGGAGGAGAAGAGGTCGAGTGATTTTGGGTTAGGGGGCGTTTGGCTAGGGGTATAGGGTGTTCGATACTTAGGTGTTAGGCGGGTGCAGCGAGGTTCGATGATCTGCGACAAGGAGCGATGGATGGGAAGATGGTAGGTGGATCTGACGGCGATGCGGAGGCAGGCGATGAGCGACCGTCGGATGAAGAGATACAACGAAACGAACGGTACTTGATGGAGTTAGGTACTGTAGTTTAAGGCGGAGATATCAAACTTCGATGCACAGCAAGGGAGCGACCGTCGGATGCTTCTGAGAACTGATCTGACGGCTGAAGACGCAAGCGGGTATGGATTTGGGTTTTAGGCTTTTGGGTATAGAATATGGGTTTGGGAAATGAGTTTGGGCTTGGAAAACCTTGAGCCCACTTCTTCTTTAAGAACAACTTTCTTCTTCAAGCCCATTTCTATCCTTTTTTTGGTCTTCCGCACATCACTCTTCGCGGCTTCCTTGCGTAATTCCTCCTGGATTTTCACTACTTTTCACTATATGGGATAAAATGTAGAATTAATGCACAAAAGATGAGTTAAATGCCAAGAAAAATATATAGAAATATGCACTTTTTAGCACTCATCAAATACCCCCAAACCTGAATTTTACTTGTCCTCAAGTAAAACAAAACTAAGGAAATCCTATCTATACCACTGTCGCTGGTCTCTCGAATGCATTTAGCGTATGCACTAAGCCTTTTAAACCACTAAGTGTCCCTAGTGGACGAGTTGAAGTCTCGTGAAGGTTTGCTTAGAACGTACCTACAAAGTTCTAGGTCAAAATATAAGCTCAGATTCCATCAAACGTGACATGTGCAAAACAGTTTAAGCTCACAGCAAAATGGAGATGTCAATCTAGCTATCGAAGGCACAATCCTAGCACTGATAACAAAAAAAAAGACATGTGATAAGAGTGTAAAGTGTATCTACACATGTGTAAAGAAAGATCTGAAGTCATGACTACTAATCACCAAGAGATAGTTTCTCAGGCTAAGAACTGAGGTCGAAATCTAGCTAGCTGTCCGGACTTTACGAGAATTGTGAATGAGTTGGAGGTATTTCACAATTGCTCGCGTTGTACATCAATGGCATACACCCTCCTTGCTTATTACAATGAAACAACAAAATGACTCTTTACATGACTCTTATTTACATTGACTATTCTCTTTTTATTTTTGGAACAAGAGATGATGGAATTGAAAAATACTTGATTTTTTTTTTTTTTTTTTTTGGAAACACTTTTGATACATAACAAAAAGAAACAAAAGATTACATGACACTTTGCAAGAGGTAGCCCTTTTTGATGCACCCAGTTAAATTCGATGGTTGTCTTTCTTAATGTAACCTCCACCTTCTATCCCAACCAACCAAAGAACAAGCTAGTCAAGTTTCGTTCAGTATTCTAAAGTGATTGGCAATCGTAACTTCCTATCAAACACCTTGAAGATCGAGGCCATACATGTATTGGTAGATCGTGCGCGTGCAAATTTCTTATCACTATGTGAATTGTGCTAGAATCAGGGTGCCTAAATATCTAGACTAAGACTCCTAATAATTACATATTTGCACAAGAGTCAACATTTCAAGGTAAATGAGCTCCATTTTTATGATTTTTCATTTTTTTAATTTTTTTGGAATTTTTCAATTTTTTCAAAAAGAAGAAGGAGTTCGTTTTCAATTATAGCATATTATCATGGTATCTACTCTATACCCCCAAACCTAAACTAAACATTGTCCTCAATGTTTCAAAATATGGAAAGAATTAAAATGCAACATATGGAAAGGGACATGCTGAGTAGAGTAAAAGGAGAGAGAATACCCGATTTCGGCGAAAGCAGAATTAAAACTCCGTTATTCAAGGCAAACAATCCAACATATTTCAGCCGAGATCATATTGGATTAGCAAAGTATATACAAAAGGAACAAAAGGGTTTTTTAAAATTTTATCTACTGGATTATATACAAAAAAAATCACCATACACTAACAATCTAAAGAGTTGAGGATCAACCCAAAAGACAAAGTGTAGAGGTTTCAACAGCTTCACACAATAATAATATGATAGGCATGCAAGTGAAGCTGTGAAACAAAATGAGCTACCCCCAAACCTGGATTTTACAGAAGATATAATTTTGAAAACAAAATCGCGCAGTTTCGGGGGTTCATCATGCAAAAGGTCTAGCTCGAAATGAACTGTGCTAGGGACGGGCAAACATGCTAATTCCAACTGTGGTTCCTCAGATGTATTATACTTAGAAGCAAAATAGTCCAAAAGGACTTGGGAAGCATACAGTTCCAATCCTAGATTAGGAATTTTCAGAAAAATTGGTTTTACAATATTGGTACAAACCAAATCTAGGTTGGGTGGAAGGCCAACAGATTGTGACTCATGTAGGAGAATAGGTGCGTCATTATTAATCAAATCAAAATCTCCTAAGTCATCCACACATGTCACATCATGCTCACAATCATCAATCAGTTTAGCAAGTTCACACTCAGAATCATCAACATCATCAACAAATTCTTTCTCATGCATTGGCAAATCAGGAGAAATATCACAATGTGACCTAGGTAGAGAATCAGACACATCAAATATGTTTTCATGCATATTAGTGTCTACAGAAGATTCAACTATTCCTATGTCATGCTCATCTTCACAGAATAATTGTACGAATCCCATGTCAATATCAAAATCATATGAATTACAATGAGTATTAGAAAGAACAACATTCATGCAGGTCGAGGGCGAGAAGCCATATGTTATTGAACCAACAGGTTCCACAATATTTTCATGTTCTTCTAACATATCATCATAATCATCATAATCATCATCATGGTAGCATGCATATTGGTCCTCATTAAAAGTGGTGGTGTCATTAGTCGATTCATGTTCCTCTAAATTAGGTTCATATTCAACATCATTTACATGGATGGGACTAGACACTTCATTAGGGACAACATACATTTCCTCATGAATTTCCTCCTTTTGTAGGTGAAGCAAAATCTGATCTAAATATGCCTGAATTCGTGATGTAGATCTATCGAAGTTTTGCTCACTGAGTCTGAAAGCTTCTGTGGTGGAGTCTAAATTCATGGGAGTACAAAATTCTTCATGTTCAAATTGTGGTGATTGGTACATGTGTGCATGGTCATTAGGGTTTATAAAAGATTGATCGCAACCCTCAAAGGATTGATTATGGTCACAATGACTACCATTCTCACAATTTATGGGCATTTCATACCTTGGATTTTCTCTAGATTGCCTAAAATTATGCAAAATATGACAATTCTCAACAGGGTGGTCTAAACTACCACATGCGGGACATGCATAGATTTCAGGTTGCCTAAGAAAATTAGATGTGACAGATTCCTCATGTGATTGCATTTCTAAAGCTGCGATTCGAGCTTCTAATTGATCCACAAGAGATGATTGTGTGAGTGAGGCACTAGCAAAATGTTCATTTTCACGTTGTGGCAAACGATGCATGTGCGAATAGTCAGTAGGGTTCATGTATTGAAGCTCGGGACTTTGAAAATGTCCATAATAATTCATATAACTATTGACATCATGGTCTGTGGGAGGTTCATAACGTGAAGTTTGTCCATACGCAAGTTCTCTAAGGGATTCGTTGTATTCCCCAACTGTAGAAAAAGATCTAGACATGATTGGGCTCAAAGGCTAAGTAAAGAGTTTACAAAGCTCAAAATTTGGTTTTTAAGGGATTGGACTTTTTGGAAAAATTTGGTTTTGTTGGGAAAAATTTGGTTTTGGCGGGAGACATTTGGTTTTAATGGGAAAAAGAAAAATTTTGGTTTTTAATGTGGGAGCAGAATAAAATTTGGTTTTTGAATTTGGGAGCAAGTAAATTTTTTTTTTTTTTTTTTTTTTAAATTATCCTATCATAAATTAGCACAACCCATAAAAGAAAATAAAAACAACAATAATAATTACAAACCCATAAAAGAAAGAAAAAGAAGAAAAAGAAAAATTATTACAAGCCCAAATAAAAAAATAAAGAAAAACAAAAATTATTACAAGCCCACAAATTAAAAATGGAAGCCCACAGGTTGGGTTCTCTTAATGGGTTTAGGCTTACCTTTGAAGCACAGCCCAGCTGTTCAGTTAGGTTGCAAAAGCCCAGTTGGGCTTTGGATCATCCTAAGCTTTGGCTTTTCTGAGGCCCAGTTGGGCTTTGGTTCACCTTCTGCAGCTTACAGCCCAGTTGGGCTTTGGTTCACTTTCTTCACCTTCTGCAGCTTACAGCCCAGTTGGGCTTTGGTTCACTTTCTTCACCTTCTGCAGCTTACAGCCCAGTTGGGCTTTGGTTTTCAGGCTGCAGCTTTGGTTCAGCAAAGCTGCAAGTGCACAGGGTCAGTTGGCCTGGCACCAGGAGGAGCACCACAGCAGCACAAGAGCACCAGCAGCAGCAGGTGGTTCAGTTCAGGGCTTGCAGCAAGGCAGGGCAGCAGGTGGTTCAGTTCAGGGCAGCAGGTGGTTGCAGCAGGGCAGCAGCAGGTGGTTCAGTTCAGTGCAGGCAGGGCAGCAGCAACAAGGGTCAAGTTCTTACAACCCAGCAGCTTGGCAAGCTCAGCAGCAAGGTTAAGAAAGGTCTAGCAGCAACAGGCAACAGTTAGCTAGCTAGCTAGCAAAGGATAGCCAGCAACAAGACCTGCACCAGCAAACAAATGCAGAGAACAGCAAACTAAGGTAGAACAAAGAAAAAACCAAAATTCAAAAAAGAAACAACAACAGCGCCGCTAACCGAGTCCCCGGCAGCGGCGCCAAAAACTTGGTGGGTTTTGAAAGAACCTACAAACTGACCTGCAAGTGCACAGGATCAATTGTAGTTAGTGATGGGAAGAAAAGGTTTGTCCACATGGACTTGGAGGGAGCTATTGAAATTTTCTAGCTAGTCTGAGCTAGTGACAGGCAGTGAAGTTAAGAGACAAAGCAATGAAGTAAAGCAATGAAACATGAATAAGATGGTGTTTACAGGGGCAGTGAAAATGGTATTTACAGAAGCAATAAAAATGAAGCAAAGAGAAAGACCAAGGCAGAGAGCCAAGGGCAGGGACAGTGAGCAAATAACCAAAGGCAGTGAAAGAGAAGTAAACAAAGAAAATTCGAGAACAATTTAATCAAAACAGAAAACAAGCAAAACCGTTGAAGATGGAAGTGTATGAAGATGGGTGAGAATTCTCCTTCACCTAGCTAGTTCACCTTGGTTACATCCCTGTCATGTGGTTAGTTAACTACCTAAAGTCCTTGGATAACCCCTAGCATTGTCTATCTGATTAAATCATAGGCAATCACAGGTCATTTAGGGTCTAGGTCTCTAACTAATATGGCTTTGTGAATCCCTTAGATTATGACTAACTCCTAGCATTAATGGTCTGTTTAAAGCACCACTAATCACAAGCCAGTGAACCTTTGGAATGTTACTAACCTAAATGTTTTGAGCTCAACAGGGTCTAACCCAAATGGCTAACCAACAAAGTTCAGTTGACTTCTCACCCTAGTGGTGAATTAGAACTTAACAAACATGATGATTTACATGAACATTAACATACACAAGAACATGAACATAACAGTGAAAAATAGAATTGCAAAAAGCATAACATAACAGGACATTGAAATTGCAAATTAAAGATTAAAGAACCCTAAATTAACAGTAAATTGACATTGGAATTAAACTGAAATTAACCCAATTAGGGGGTATCTCGGCTAACCAAGAACACCTCAACAGTAATACCCAGCCCTCAATTTATACAAAAAAGAAATGACGAACCCTAATTCCCAAAACCGAGAAAACTAGGGTTAGGGTTTACCTAAAATTCTTCACCCACGTCGACGACCCATGCTCTCTTCTTGTTCCTCCTGCTCTTCCCATGCTTCTATTGCTTCTTCTTCCATCTCTGTCATGCCTATAACTCTATTTCCCTAATTTCAAAACCCTAAATTTGAGAGGGTTTGTGAAACTAGCGAAATAGGCTAATAGGATGGATGGGTTTCGATGTCTTTGATGTAGGGTGGCTATGGTGTTCTTGTGGTGGCAGGACAAGGTGTCTCTGTAGAGGTGAGGGGGGTGAAGGTGATGGAGTTGCAGAGCAGCTCTCTGCAACAGGGTATGGAGGAGAAGAGGTCGAGTGATTTTGGGTTAGGGGGCGTTTGGCTAGGGGTATAGGGTGTTCGATACTTAGGTGTTATGCGGGTGCAGCGAGGTTCGATGATCTGCGACAAGGAGCGATGGATGGGAAGATGGTAGGTGGATCTGACGGCGATGCGGAGGCAGGCGATGAGCGACCGTCGGATGAAGAGATACAACGAAACGAACGGTACTTGATGGAGTTAGGTACTGTAGTGTAAGGCGGAGATATCAAACTTCGATGCACAACAAGGGAGCGACCGTCGGATGCTTCTGAGAACTGATCTGACGGCTGAAGACGCAAGCGGGTATGGATTTGGGTTTTAGGCTTTTGGGTATAAAATATGGGTTTGGGAAATGAGTTTGGGCTTGGAAAACCTTGAGCCCACTTCTTCTTTAAGAACAACTTTCTTCTTCAAGCCCATTTCTATCCTTTTTTTGGTCTTCCGCACATCACTCTTCGCGGCTTCCTTGCGTAATTCCTCCTGGCTTTTCACTACTTTTCTGCTCTTTTTGCTCCGCAACTCATCCAATCTTTATTTATTACCTAAAAATGCAAAATTAAGTAAGAAAAATATTTATTCTTGAAAACAATGAAAATACAGAATATGGGATAAAATGTAGAATTAATGCACAAAAGATGAGTTAAATGCCAAGAAAAATATATAGAAATATGCACTTTTTAGCACTCATCAACCACCGCCCATATTTTCAGATCTGAAAATGAAGAGTTCTGTGGTGTTGAAGACATTTATTTATGGTGAAGAAGATAAGGTTGCATACGGATTATGAAAATCTTTGGACGATAAAGATTTGATTTAAGACTGTCATACGGATCAAGGAAAGTGTGTTTTCTTGGTGCTTTCTCTTTGTGCTTTTGTGCTTTCTCTTTCTGCTCGCACATATTAGATATGCAGTCTGTCTCTATTTCTATTTCTTCGGTCTCGATTTAAAAATAGATTCCTGATTATAAATTAGACCGGACTTGTTATCCGAAACCTACTGTTTGGTTTATACAAGTGCATCTCAATCGATCGACCTTAGTCAATTTCCCCACATAGTTATCTATCAAATAAACCGAATTTTCGTGGCTTCACTTAATTTCACTTGTTATTTGTCAATCTTACCCAATGTCAATCGGCCTTACTCAGATTTTCCCAAAAATTATTAGGTTCTTTAGTTATCTATCATTTTAATTGAATGTTCATCGACCTTAATTAATTAAAGACATTATTTATCAATCTTGTCCAATATTACTGGATCTCACTCAATTTTTCTTACATTCCACGAGTTTATATGGTTATCGATCAAATAAACTAAAATTCCTTCGTTTTAACTTAATTTAACTTGTTATCCATCAATCTTATCCAATATCGTTAGACCTCACTCAGTTTCTCTTAGATAGATTGGTTTATCTAGTTATCCATTATTTTAACTGAATGTCTATCGACCTTTGTGTATTTCACCCTTTATCTATCAATGTTATCCAATTCGATCGACCTTACTCAATTTCTCTTACATAAATTGGTTTATCCAGTTATCCATTATTTTGACTGAATGTCCATCAGTAGTTCACCGAGGATGGGAACTAGTGACAGTAAATCGGAAAAATTGACCAAGTTCCACTGATTTATTGAAAAAAGGAATTAATGATATAATTTAAAAATTTTCAAGGTTTTGATAAAACACCTAAATAAATTTCATGTTAAATCATAGGAATCAGATTTTTCCGATTCTTTCTTTTCTCTGTCCCAATTTTTTTTTTAATCACAAAATTAGGATATAAATAGTATTTAAGATCATAAAAAATTGTGCTAATCACAAAACGAACAAGGAATGCGATTTTTCAAATTTATCTGGCCAATAGAAAGCCAAGAGCTAGGTAATGATTGGAAACAAATTCGGTAATTACCTTCTCAACAGATAGAATTTCGAGTAATGTATTAGAAATGGACCGGAATGACCAAGTGAATTATTATCGTAGAAAATATGTAGAACATATAAATTTTGGATTGAATACTACGAATGTTTATAAATCAATTGAATGAAAATGATTAGCAAAATGCGAAAGAATGGGAAACCCACCTCGTAAAATTACTATATAACTTTTATTGGAAACCCACCTCGTAAAATTTCTACAAATCAAAATTAAACATCTCAATATCAAACATCAAACACTAGATTGGTGATCGCTTCCCTTTCTCATTATTAGAATCATCTACTTTCCTTTTCTGAATTGGTGGTCGCTATACCTTGGTTGCTGAGACAGGTTTTTAGCAGCCAAACATATTTTGAATTGTTGATACATGGTAGCTTGAAGTAAATAGCTACTAACCTACTATTCCACTCGCAATGTAGTACTGGGAAAAATGCTGGAGTAACCCACAAATTTAATTAGTAACTACGATTTAATGGGAGCATGTTAATAGCAGCCAAAGTTTTTGGTAATTGCAAACATGGTTGCTTAACTATTAAAGCGACCAAAATTTTAAGATCTTGCTAAGATTTTGGTCGCTTAAACCAAGTTTTCTTGTAGTGACAGCGCCAATAATGGGATTCTTTTTGAACCGGGTATCTATCGAACTAAGTACGAATTAACTAAGAATATGATGAATGATGGGAAATACAACTTCTCTACCAGCGAACAAAATATGTCTGTTTTTTAGTCTCATTTTTGTTTGTTTGATAACTTCACCGGACTGCACTATGAAATCTACTACATATGGGTTCTCGTTTCAGGAATTCCAAAGAACATTGTGACCACAATAAGTTTATTCCCAATCCTCTTACGTTAAGGTAGTCAATAAATGGAAAAGAAAATGCCAAAGCAACCTCTCTCCCCATAAACAAGAAAATTCCCAAGGACTTAGGTTTTGCAGAAAGGAGTGTCCATTTTTTTCCTACCAACCAGGCAACCACTCATTAAGATGAAGATACTCTTATCCTCATAACAAGCTTCTAACCCGGTGCATATATTTGTATACATGATGATGCTAAATCACCCATCCACGCAAAACATAAATAAAAACAAAGATTTTTCATACATGATCTATAATATATGCTTCAAAAAATAAACAAAGTGATCTATAATATATATCGCGTATTTTGTGAGTCAATATTACTCGCATGTATTATTTTGATTGAAATAACAATTTTCATTCATATGTATTATTGGCGAGTGAATACTATTCATGTTCGGTACTAACACGTTCACCCGGATTAGGATAATGACGACTGCAAGATGAAACTTAGTTTATATAAAGACAACTCTCTTTATTGATGTTTAGAAAATCTCTCAAAACTAAACACAAGCTCTAATCTTGCTCATATGATCAACCACAACTTTGGTGATCATATATATATAGAACTATGAATTCCTTTTCCTAGTCCTATTACCTTATTACATGTTTTTCCTTTTCTTAGAACTTAGCTAGCTCTTAATTCTTAGAACTTCATGTATTTCCTATTCTTATCCTAACCAACTTGTTAGTGATTTCTATATTGAAGATTAACCAACATTCTCCCCGTTAAGCTTCAACCTTACCCATGACATATCTTATACTCCAATCAGTTGTCTCATTTCTTCAAACTTGATCCGAGCTAATGCCTTTGTCAATATATCTTATTTCTGCTCAGTTACAGGTATGTGTTCTACGTTAATGACCTCCTTCAAGATGCATTCTCGTATGAAATGATACCTTTTGTGAATGTGTTTCGTCTTCCCATGAAACACTGGATTTTTAGTGAGTGCAATTGCAGAGTTATTATCAATCTTGATGAGAACCTTTTCAGGTTCTCTTCCTTTGATTTCACCCAACAGTTCTTGAAGCCATATTGATTGTTTAGCTGCTTCTGTTGCGTCCATGAACTCAGCTTCGCATGATGACAGAGCTACTGTGTCTTGCTTCTGTGAGCACTATGTAATAGGTGCTTCACCTAGATAAAATATATGACCAGTTGTACTTTTTCCATCATCTTGGTCAATATTATGATTGCTGTCACTATACCCAACAATTCCTTTTGATCCTCCTCGACCTTACTTTAATCCATAGCTCATTGTTCCTCTTAGATATCTCAATATCTGCTTTATTACATCACCATGAGACTTGCGTGGACTCTGCATATAACGGCTTGCTACTCCCACAGAGAAAGCCAAGTCTGGTCTTGTGTGTAACAAGTATCTAAGGCATCCAACATTTCTTCTATAACTCGTTGGATCAATCTCAGCTTCTTCTTGTACCTTTGAAACTTTAAGTCCAAACTCCATTGGTATCTTAGTTGGATTACAAGTTTCAAGTCCTGGTTCTTTCAGAATTCTCCTTGCATAAGCTTCTTGTTTAATCTGAATCCCATCTACTCCTTGATGGACTTCTATGCCAAGGTAATAAGTGAGTTTTCCGAGGTCTGACATCTCAAACTTTGATGACATTTCTCTCTTGAACTCATTGATCACCTTAAGGGAGTTGCCAGTCAAAAAAAGATCATCTACATAGACTGCAATCACAAGAAACGTTCCCTTTTCTTCTCTTCTGTATACTGATGTTTCTTTAGAGCACTTAACAAATATGATTTCTCTTAAGATTTGATCTAACTTTGTATTCCAGGCTCGAGGAGCTTGTCTTAGACCATATAGAGCTTTTGATAACTTTATAAACCTTATGATATTGTCCTTTTACTTCAAAACCTTTTGGTTGTTCAACATACACATCTTCTCGCAATTCACCATGTAAGAATGTTGTCTTAACGTCTAAGTGGTGAATTTCCCATGAGTTTGATGCTGCTTCTGCTATTAAGAGACGAATTGTCTCTAGTCTAGCAACTGGTGCGAAAACTTCATCAAAGTTTATGCCTGATTCTTGAACGTATCCCTTAGCTACAAGTCTTTCCTTATATTTGTTGACAGTACCATCAGCATTCCGTTTTATTTTGAAGATCCACTTAAGACCAATCACTTTTACCCCACCTGGCTTATCAACTAGAAACCAAGTCTTGTTTCTGTTGATTGAAATAATTTCTTCTCTACATGCTTGTGTCCATTTAGTCGAGACCTTTGCTTCCTGAAAATTCCTTGGTTCATCATTAACACAAAGTAGCATAATCTCACATTCTTCTGCAGCTTGAAGAAAATAATCCTCCAGATACTGTGGCTTTTGTATCTGTCTTGTTGATTTTCGCAGTGGAATGGGTTGAGTTATTTCATCGATCTCTTCTTCTTCTTCTTCTTCTTCTTCTACTTCTTCGTTATTCTCAGTAGTTTCATTATTCTCTTGTTCTTCTTGATTAACATCATTGTTTCCATTGGTATTGATGATTATGGGTCCTTCGCCTTCATCAATTACTTGACCCCATCTCATGTGAAACGTTCCTGGATCCCTACTTGGTCCATCATTAGTTTCTTTCCAGTTCCAGTTTGCTTTTTCATCGAATACCACATCTCGACTCACTATCACTCTTTTCGTTGTTGGATTGAATAATCTGTAAGTTTTGGATCCAGGCTCAATTCCTAGATTCACAAGAGTCTGAGATCGATCATCCAGTTTCTTAAGAGTTGCAGAATCAACTTTTGCGTATGCTTTGCAACCAAACACTCTTAAATGATCTATGTTTGGTTTTCTCTTTCGCAAACTTTCATATGGAGTCATGTCTTTCAGATCTTTCGTAGGTATCCTGTTTATTAGGTATGTGGAGTGTCGTACAGCTTCTCCCCATAGATAATTAGGTACCTGCATATCCTTTAAAGAACTTCTTGTCATCTCCATTAGAGTCTTGTTTCTCCTCTCCACCACTCTGTTTTGTTGTGGTAGCCCTCGAAACATCTTGTTCTGAGACATAGTTTTTAAGTTTCTGAAACTTATGTGTCCTAACCTTGCGTGCCACTTCCATGTCTGATCTTCCAGTCTCATATTCAGACACAATGGCCTTCCAATCATGAGACTTATCTTGTAGAGTCTATTATGTGAGCGTGAGACTCTAACTAAAAGTCTTCCACTTGGGTCATGAACTGTTAGATAATCTTGTCGCATTCTAACATCACATCCAACTTCTGTAGCTTGTCCTAAACTTAGAATGTTGCTTTATAAGTTTGGGATGAAGTAGATGTTTGTGACAAGCTTATGTTCTCCGGTCTTGCTCTGAAATAGAATTGATCCTTTCCCTTCAATTTCTACAGAAGATCCATCCCCAAACTTCACTTTTCCTTTGATTTTCTCATTGAGTTCAGAAAATTAGTGTCTCTTACCAGTCATGTGATTGCTGGTTCCATTATCTAAATACCAGATTCCTTCTTCTCCATCCTTTGATTCGTAGTTCTTTGGTATTAGTTTCCCTTCGTTTAAGAATACAACTTCGTGCATGAAAAGAGATGTATCTGCTTCCCTTGTTTCATTCTTGTTCGCTTCTTCCATCTTTTGTATTCTTTCAGCGCATACAGAGGAGAAGTGTCCTGGTTTATCACATCTGTAACAAATAATGTTTGATCTATCCTTCTTTTCTTTCCCTAGTTTTTGATCATTCTGACTTGTTGTTCTATCTTGTGAGTTAAACCTTCCTCCCCTTCCTCGGCCTCTGTTTCCTCTACCACCTCTTCCACGACCTCTTCCTCTTGTCGCAGAGTTTTGTTGGTAAGAGTTTGTGTACAAGAGTTTTCCTTGAGTTTCTCCATTGTTTTCTTCATATGCTTTCAATCTTCCAATTATATCTTCATAGCTAGTCTGCTTTAAATCTAAGACTTGTTCGAGAGAAGCTATGATATGAATATACTTGGATCTTGGTAAACTATTGAGAAACTTCTTTACCAGTTTATCTTCATCAATGGATTGTCCAAGTGACACAGCTTTTGAGGCTATATCTGATAGCTTTCCTGCAAAGCTATCAATAGTATCAGTGTCTTTCATCTTCATTCTTTGAAATTCAGACATTAAGGTTTGTAGACGGGCTTCTTTAAATCGGTCAGCTCCGAGATTACGTGCCTTTATTGCATCCCAAATTTTCTTTGAAGTTTCCTGTTCACCAACTTGAAGAACAAGACATTATGGTATTGCTTGAAAGACTAATCCAATGACAACATTATTTTTGTCTGGGTCCAATGTACCATGATCAGTTGTTTCCCAAACCTTGTAGATTTTCATCAATACCTTCATTATCATGGCCCATACTGTGTTGTTTGTGGCGTTGAGGATTGGAACTTGTATGATGGTGGCGTGAACTGTTTTGCACCCACAATGGTGGTTTCGTTTGTCATGGCTCAGAAACAAGCTCTGATACCAATTAATGGCAACTACAAGATGAAACTTAGCTTAAATAAAGACAACTCTCTTTATTGATGTTTAGAAAATTTCTCAAAACTAAACACAAGCTCTAATCTTGCTCATATGATCAACCACAACTTTGGTGATCATATATATATAGAACTATGAATTCCTTTTTCCTAGTCCTATTACCTTATTACATGTCTTTCCTTTTCTTAGAACTTAGCTAACTCCTAATTCTTAGAACTTCATGTATTTCCTATTCTTATCCTAACCAACTTGTTAGTGATTTCTATATTGAAGATTAACCAACATAGAAGTACTTCTACTTACTGTGAAAGACAATTATGATAAATGTACTCATAATGATTTTAGCATATAAGCCTATAGTTGTAGACCTTACCCTTATCTTGCAGTCGATTCCTTGTTTTCAGAGCGGAAGAATCATGAGCTTTCAAGTTTCTATGGTACATAATCCTTGTTACTCCTCTTTGATGCAAACTACATAACTGCATCGTATTACGTAAGGTCACCTGCCGATATATTCTCGAATAGCATACAAACAAAATTCATGTTTTTGTTTTTCTTTTGAAGCATAAAAATTCATGTTGGCTTTTACATCGATGGGTGCAACAGTGGACAAAATTTTCTTTCATGGAAAATGATCGTGCATTTCCGAATGATGGAAAGAGCTTTTCCAATGGTAAGCAGAAAATTTCAAATGTTGTAATGGAGTGAACTTACACGGTTGTTTGGGGATGGTGTCATAAGATAGGATGCATGTCATCAACCGTCACCTTAATTTGGGCGTTGATTCACACATTAAGTTTGTTGCTGAACTGTACAGCATTAGATCAGGAACCTTTTTCTATTTGGGTGGCCACCATAGAGTCGGCGTTGCTTCACACGTTAAATTTGCTGCTTAACTGTACAACGTTAGATCAGGAACCCCTTTTTTATATTTGTGTGGTGTATATCAGTCTCTAACTTCTAACTATATATATCTAATGGAAGGGTCGCATGGGTAGTTATGTGCCTTTTGTGTTAGACTATTAGTTGTTTCTTATGGAATTTATATCCAAAGCAACGGGTTGATGAGTGCTAAAAAGTGCATATTTCTATATATTATTCTTGGCATTTAACTCATCTTTTGTGCGTTAATTCTACATTTTATCCCATATTCTGTATTTTCATTGTTTTCAAGAATAAATATTTTTATTAATTAATTTTGCATTTTTAGGTAATAAATAAAGTTCGGATGAGTCGCGGAGCGAAAAGAGCAGAAAAGTAGTGAAAAGCCGGGAGAAATTACGCAAGGAAGCCGCGAAGAATGGTGCGCACAACCTCATTTTCTACACACAAAAGCGCCTCCGACCTCAGCCATCAGATCATTTCTCAGAAGCATCCGACGGTCGCTCCTTGCTGAGCATCAAAATCTGATGTCTCTGCCAAGCACCACAGCGCTGAAATTCCAAGCCTTCAGATTAGATGGTAGCTGAATCCAACGGTTGCTCCCTTGCTGTTCATCAAAGTTTGATATCCCCGCCTTACACTACAACACCTAACCCCATCTAGAGCCGTTAACTTCGTTGTATCCCTTCATCCGACGGTCGCTCCTCGCTTGCCTCCGCATCACCGTCCGATCCACCTACCATCGTCACATCCTACGGACCAGATCGCGAACACATCCCTCGCTGAAACCGCTCAACACTACAGTACCAAACACCCTACACCTCTACCAAACGCCCCCCTCTTCCCAAATCAGTCGACCACCCTCCCCTTCTCCCAAAATCAGTTGCAGAACCACCATCTCCTGCAACCCTCTGCAACTCCACCAGACCTCGAGCTCCACCACAACCACAAACACCCGACAACACCACCATCTCCATCAACCGACAACAAAACCCATCATCCTATTTCACCCATTTCATTAACCCTACCCACTGTTAGGGTTCTGACATGAGAGAACTAGGTTGATGGGAACTGAATTCGTAGCAGAGGAGCAGAAGAGCATGGGTCATCGACAAGAAGGACAAGGAACAACAAACAAGGAAATTTGGTGAGTAATTTTGAAAATTGAAAAAACCCTAATTTCAATTTAGGGTTTCTTAAATTTGGGGATTTTTTGTAAACTATAAAAGGGAAGTGTTAGGGATGTAAAAACTGTTCTTGGACTAGCCAAGTTTCCACCCAATTTGGGTTAGCCTAATTTCAATTGTTCTTGCACTGTTAATTGTCCTGTTAAATTTCAGTTTCAACTGTTAGTTGCATTTTCACCCTTAGTTGCATTTGTTGTCATGTTAGTTTGCCATTGTTAAATGTTTGTTTGTGTGTGTTCATGTTAGACTCTCTTGTTACTGTTAAATGTGTTCTTGTTAATGCACTGTTAATGTTAATGTGTGATGCTCCTGTTGTTAGTTAGACTCATTGTTGTGTCACTGTGAATGCTATGTTTAGTATAATATTTGTCATGTTCTAAATCACCTTGCTAGGGACTAGATGAAGCTCTATTGTCTTATTGTGTAGTACATTGATCACATTGTTCTAGAAGGCTAAACAAGTTTAGGACAATACTGAACTTAGCTCATCATCACCTCACTTTCACAATGTATGCCAAGTATGCTTTGTAGTTAGGTTCATGAGCTGCTGATAAGCTGCAACTCAAGCTGAAGTCATAATCCCTTGACTAGTTGTGCTGTAGAAAGACAATTAGTGCTTTGGAAATAATACCATAGTTGTGTTTAACTTCCTATAGGAAAATACACAGTAAAAATTAGAGTGAATTCAACCCCTAGTTCCCATCCATAAATCCATTTCAACTGTTAGTATTGTTTTCTTTCATTTGTTTGGTTTACATGCATTTTCTGTTTTGCATTTTCACTGCTTACTTGCTTTCCCTGCTGCATTTCTTCTATTGCTGCAACTGCTGCTGCAGTACTTGTGCTGCTGCACTGTTTTTCCCTCTTCTTGGCCTTGTGCTGTTTTGCCACTTCTTTGCCTGCTGCTCTGCCAAAGTGCTGCTGCTGCCCCTTCTTCTCCTGCAGCCAAGCCAATTCTTCTGTTGCTGCTGCCTTTCTGCAGCTGCTGCTGCCAAACTGCTGCAGCTCTTGCTCCTGCTGCTTGCTTTGCTCTCCATTTACTAAGCCCAACCATCTGAGCCCAACTCACAGTTCACTTCCAAAAACCCAGAGAACAATTTGAGCCCAACTGTAAGACCAAGGCCAAAGCCTAGTGAAATGTTAAGCCCAAGTCATAGTTGAACTGTTGAGCCCAAAGCTCAATCCAGTTTCTAGAACCAAAGCCCATTTGCACTTTAAATATAACTGAGCCCAAGCTCAGTTCATTTTATGTTTAACAAACCACTAAGCCCAATTCATTCAAAGGGCATTCAAACCCATTAGCACTCAAAACCCCATTTAAGCCAAAAGGCTTCTAAACCCAAAGCAAATCTAGGAACCCAATTAGCTAAAACACTTCCGAAACACACCCAATCTCTGTGGATCGACCCGTATTTGCACGAGCTACAACTGACGACCGTGCACTTGCGGTATTACTGTAGGCCCGCGTTTCATTGCGCTCAATTTTATACACATCTCCGGACCTGCCAAGTTTTTGGCGCCGCTGCCGGGGATAAATTTTTAGGACCTTTTACAAGCCTACCAAGTTTTTGGCGCCGCTGCCGGGGATTGGTGCTGTGTTTTATCTGTGTTTTTCTTAGCTATTTTGCATTTCATTTCATAGCATTTGCATCTGCATCTGCATCTGCTTCATTTCATTTGCTATTGGACCTGCTGATTCTGAACCTGTTTTTCCTCTGCTGGGACGCCACTAAGGAAAAGAACCAAAACCCAACTGGGTTTTTGCAACAATATCAGAGCAGCTGGGCTGTGCTAAAAAGGTAAGCCTAAACCCATTCAATTGAGAGAACCCAACCTGTGGGCTTCCAATTTTTTATTTGTGGGCTTGTAATAATTAACCCAATTTTTTGGGCTTTTTATTTTTCTATTTTGGGTTTGTAATAATTTATGTGTGGGCTTGTTGTTTAATTTGTGGGCTTGTATTTATTTTGTGTGGGCTTGTTTAAATTTTTCCATTGGACTTGTATTTGGACTCTGGGTTTAAACCCAGCTGATAACCGATTGTGGGCCGCAGCCTTCCTTCCATTTCATTAGAGGCTTGCACAGTGGGCTTGCTCCCATTCAAAAACCAAATTTAAATTTTATTTTTCTTTAAAAAAAAAAAAAAAAAAAAAAAAAAAAAAAAAAAAAAAAAAATATTTCTACTTTGCTCCCAATTTTAAAACCAAATTTTTACTTGCTCCCATCTTAAACCAAATTTTTATTTTTACTCCCATTTTAAACCAAATTTTCAAATGTCTCCCACCAAAACCAAATTTTCCCAAAATCCAAACCCTTTAAAAACCAAATTTTTCCCAAAAATCCAAACCCTTTAAAAACCAAATTCTGAGCTTTGTAAACTCTTTACTTAGCCTTTGAGCCCAATCATGTATAGATCTTTTTCTACAGTTGGGGAATACAAACAAATCCCTTAGAGAACTTGCGTGTGGACAAACTTCACGTTATGCACCTCCCATAGACCATGATGTCAATAGTCATAGGAATTATTATGGACATTTTCAAAGTCCCGAGCCTCAATACATGAACCCTAATGACTATTCACACATGCATCATTTATCGCAACGTGAAAATGAACATTTTGCTAGTGCCTCACTCACACAATCATCACTTATGGATCAAATAGAAGCTCGAATCACAGCTTTAGAAATGCAATCACATGAGGAATCTGTCACATCTAATTTTCTTAGGCAACCTGAAATCTATGCATGTCCCGCATGTGGTAGTTTAGACCACCCTGTTGAGCATTCATATTTTGCATAATTTTAGGCAATCTAGAGAAAATCCAAGGTATGAAATGCCCATAAATTGTGAGAATGGTAGTCATTGGGACCATAATCAATCCTTTGAGGGTTGCGATCAATCTTTATAAACCCTAATGACCATGCACACATGTACCAATCACCACAATTTGAACATGAAGAATTTTGTACTCCCATGAATTTAGACTCCACCACAGAAGCTTTCAGACTTAGTGAGCAAACTTCGATAGATCTACATCACGAATTCAGGCATATTTAGATCAGATTTTGCTTCACCTACAAAAGGAGGAAATTCATGAGGAAATGTATGTTGTCCCTGATGAAGTGTCTAGTCCCATTCATATAATAATGTTGAATATGAACCTAATTTAGAGGAACATGAATCGACTAACGACACCACCACTTTTAATGAGGACCAATATGCATGCTACCATGATGATGATTATGATGATTATGATGATGTGTTAGAAGAACATGAAAATATTGTGGAACCTGTTGGTTCAATAACATATGGCTTCTCGCCCTCGACCTTCATGAATGTTGTTTTTTCTGATACTCATGGTAATTCATATGATTTTGATATTGACATGGGATTCGTACAATTATTCTGTGAAGATGAACATGACATAGGAATAGTTGAATCTTCTGTAGACACTAATATGCATGAAAATATATTTGATGTGTCTGATTCTCTACCTAGGTCACATTGTGATATTTCTCCTGATTTGCCAATGCATGAGAATGAATTTATTGATGATGTTGATGATTCTGATTGTGATCTTGCCAATTTGTATGATGATTGTGAGCATGATGTGACATGTGTAGATGAGTTAGAAGATTTTGATTTGATTGATAATGATATGCCTATTCTTCTACCTAAGTCACAATCTGATGGCCTTCCACCCAACCTAGATTTGGTTTGTACCAATATTATAAAACCAATTTCTCTGAGAATGCCCAACCTAGGTTTGGAACTGTGTGCTTCCAAGTCCTCTTGGACTATTTTGCTTCCAAAATAATACATTTGAGGAACCACAGTTGGAAATAGCATGTTTGCCCGTCCCTAGCACAGTTCATTTCGAGCTAGACCTTTTGCATGATGAACCCCGAAACTGCGCGATTGATTTTGTTTTCAAAACTATATCTTCTGTAAAACCCAGGTTTGGGGGTACCTCATTTTGTTTCACAGTTTCACTTGCGTTTTTCCTGTTATATATGTGTGAAGCTGTTGAAATGTTACACTTCGTCTTTTGGGTTGATCCTCAACTCTTTAGATTGTTAGGTATGGTGAATTTTTTTTTGTATATCATCTAGTAGATAAATTTTAAAAACCCTTTTGTTCCTTTTGTATATATTTTGCTAATCCAATATGATCTCGGCTGAGATATGTCGGATTTTGCCTTGAATAACGGAGTTTTTATTCTGCTTTCGCCGAAATCGGGTATTCTCTCTCCTTTTACTCTACTCAGCATGTCCATTTCCATATGTTGCATTTTAATTCTTTCCATATTTTGAAACATTGAGGACAATGTTTAGTTTAGGTTGGGGGTATGGAATGGATACCAATAATATGCTATAATTGAAAACGAACTCCTTCTTCTTTTGAAAAAATCGAAAAAAAAAAAAAAAAAAAAAAATAAATTAAAAAAAAAAAAAAAAAAAAAAAAAAATGAAAAAAAACATAAAAATGGAGCTCATTTACCTTGAAATGTTGACTCTTGTGCAAATATGTATTTTATTAGGAGTCTTAGTCTAGATATTTAGGCACCCTGATTCTAGCACAATTCACATAGTGATAAGAAATTTGCACGCGCACGATCTACCAATACATGTATGGCCTCGATCTTCAAGGTGTTGGATAGGAAGTTACGATTGCCAATCACTTTAGAATACTGAACGAAACTTGACTAGCTTGTTCTTTGGTTGGTTGGGATAGAAGGTGGAGGTTACATTAAGAAAGACAACCATCGAATTTAACTGGGTGCATCAAAAAGGGCTACCTCTTGCAAAGTGTCATGTAATCTTTTGTTTCCTTTTGTATATGTATCAAAGTGTTTCCTTGTTCAAAAAAAAAAAAAAAAAAAAAAAAAAAAAAAAAAAAAAAAAAAAAAAACGATGTATATATTCAGAAAAAAAGAGAAAAAAAAAAATACAAAAAAAAAAAAAAAAAAAAAAAAAAAAAAAAAAATCAAGTATTTATCAATTCCATCATCTTGTTCCAAAAATAAAAAAGAGATTTGTCAATGTAAATAAGAGTCATGTAAAGAGTTCTTTGTGTTTCGTTGTAATAAGCAAGGAGGGTGTATGCCATTGATGTACAACGCGAGCAATTGTGAAATACCTCCAACTCATTCACAATTCTCGTAAAGTCCGGACAGCTAGCTAGATTTCGACCTCAGTTCTTAGCCTGAGAAACTATCTCTTGGTGATTAGTAGTCATAACTTCAGATCTTTCTTTACACATGTGTAGATACACTTTACACTCTTATCACATGTCCTTATTTGTTATCAGTGCTAGGATTGTGCCTTCGATAGCTAGATTGACATCTCCATTTTGCTGTGAGCTTAACTGTTTTGCACATGTCACGTTTGATGGAATCTGAGCTCATATTTTGTCCTTAGGTTTTGTAGGCACACTCTGGTAAACCTTCACGAGACTTCAACTCGTCCACTAGGGACACTTAGTGGTTTAAAAGGCTTAGTGCATACGCTAAATGCATTCGAGAGACCAGCGACAGTGGTATAGGTAGGATTTCCTTAGTTTTGTTTTACTTGAGGACAAGTAAAATTCAGGTTTGGGGGTATTTGATGAGTGCTAAAAAGTGCATATTTCTATATATTATTCTTGGCATTTAACTCATCTTTTGTGCGTTAATTCTACATTTTATCCCATATTCTGTATTTTCATTGTTTTCAAGAATAAATATTTTTATTAATTAATTTTATTTTTAGGTAATAAATAAAGTTCGGATGAGTCGCGGAGCGAAAAGAGCAGAAAAGTAGTGAAAAGCCGGGAGAAATTACGCAAGGAAGCCGCGAAGAATGGTGCGCACAACCTCATTTTCTACACACAAAAGCGCCTCCGACCTCAGCCATCAGATCATTTCTCAGAAGCATCCGACGGTCGCTCCTTGCTGAGCATCAAAATCTGATGTCTCTGCCAAGCACCACAGCGCTGAAATTCCAAGCCTTCAGATTAGATGGTAGCTGAATCCAACGGTTGCTCCCTTGCTGTTCATCAAAGTTTGATATCCCCGCCTTACACTACAACACCTAACCCCATCTAGAGCCGTTAACTTCGTTGTATCCCTTCATCCGACGGTCGCTCCTCGCTTGCCTCCGCATCACCGTCCGATCCACCTACCATCGTCACATCCTACGGACCAGATCGCGAAACATCATCCCTCGCTGAAACCGCTCAACACTACAGTACCAAACACCCTACACCTCTACCAAACGCCCCCCTCTTCCCAAATCAGTCGACCACCCTCCCCTTCTCCCAAAATCAGTTGCAGAACCACCATCTCCTGCAACCCTCTGCAACTCCACCAGACCTCGAGCTCCACCACAACCACAAACACCCGACAACACCACCATCTCCATCAACCGACAACAAAACCCATCATCCTATTTCACCCATTTCATTAACCCTACCCACTGTTAGGGTTCTGACATGAGAGAACTAGGTTGATGGGAACTGAATTCGTAGCAGAGGAGCAGAAGAGAGCATGGGTCATCGACAAGAAGGACAAGGAACAACAAACAAGGAAATTTGGTGAGTAATTTTGAAAATTGAAAAAACCCTAATTTCAATTTAGGGTTTCTTAAATTTGGGGATTTTTTGTAAACTATAAAAGGGAAGTGTTAGGGATGTAAAAACTGTTCTTGGACTAGCCAAGTTTCCACCCAATTTGGGTTAGCCTAATTTCAATTGTTCTTGCACTGTTAATTGTCCTGTTAAATTTCAGTTTCAACTGTTAGTTGCATTTTCACCCTTAGTTGCATTTGTTGTCATGTTAGTTTGCCATTGTTAAATGTTTGTTTGTGTGTGTTCATGTTAGACTCTCTTGTTACTGTTAAATGTGTTCTTGTTAATGCACTGTTAATGTTAATGTGTGATGCTCCTGTTGTTAGTTAGACTCATTGTTGTGTCACTGTGAATGCTATGTTTAGTATAATATTTGTCATGTTCTAAATCACCTTGCTAGGGACTAGATGAAGCTCTATTGTCTTATTGTGTAGTACATTGATCACATTGTTCTAGAAGGCTAAACAAGTTTAGGACAATACTGAACTTAGCTCATCATCACCTCACTTTCACAATGTATGCCAAGTATGCTTTGTAGTTAGGTTCATGAGCTGCTGATAAGCTGCAACTCAAGCTGAAGTCATAATCCCTTGACTAGTTGTGCTGTAGAAAGACAATTAGTGCTTTGGAAATAATACCATAGTTGTGTTTAACTTCCTATAGGAAAATACACAGTAAAAATTAGAGTGAATTCAACCCCTAGTTCCCATCCATAAATCCATTTTCAACTGTTAGTATTGTTTTCTTTCATTTGTTTGGTTTACATGCATTTTCTGTTTTGCATTTTCACTGCTTACTTGCTTTCCCTGCTGCATTTCTTCTATTGCTGCAACTGCTGCTGCAGTACTTGTGCTGCTGCACTGTTTTTCCCTCTTCTTGGCCTTGTGCTGTTTTGCCACTTCTTTGCCTGCTGCTCTGCCAAAGTGCTGCTGCTGCCCCTTCTTCTCCTGCAGCCAAGCCAATTCTTCTGTTGCTGCTGCCTTTCTGCAGCTGCTGCTGCCAAACTGCTGCAGCTCTTGCTCCTGCTGCTTGCTTTGCTCTCCATTTACTAAGCCCAACCATCTGAGCCCAACTCACAGTTCACTTCCAAAAACCCAGAGAACAATTTGAGCCCAACTGTAAGACCAAGGCCAAAGCCTAGTGAAATGTTAAGCCCAAGTCATAGTTGAACTGTTGAGCCCAAAGCTCAATCCAGTTTCTAGAACCAAAGCCCATTTGCACTTTAAATATAACTGAGCCCAAGCTCAGTTCATTTTATGTTTAACAAACCACTAAGCCCAATTCATTCAAAGGGCATTCAAACCCATTAGCACTCAAAACCCCATTTAAGCCAAAAGGCTTCTAAACCCAAAGCAAATCTAGGAACCCAATTAGCTAAAACACTTCCGAAACACACCCAATCTCTGTGGATCGACCCGTATTTGCACGAGCTACAACTGACGACCGTGCACTTGCGGTATTACTGTAGGCCCGCGTTTCATTGCGCTCAATTTTATACACATCTCCGGACCTGCCAAGTTTTTGGCGCCGCTGCCGGGGATAAATTTTTAGGACCTTTTACAAGCCTACCACGGGTCTAATGAGATATGATAGATGACAGAAAAACAACCAATGATAAAAAAGTAGGGGCTTTAAATGTTGGGTTTTGAGGGCTCACAAGATGACAAAATCGCGATATGAAATAATAATCAACAAAACCCCATGTCCAACTATTTTTGTAATGACTAAAATACTTTCTATGAATTATAAAATTAAATTTATTATTTTTATCCTTTTTTCATTCATAAATCTTGATGAAGATGATGATCACATACAAAAACTAAATCTATTATCTTCTCTTTTTTTTCATTCATAAATCATGATGAAGATGATGATCATAAAAAAACCCTATTCTTCTTATTCTCCGTCGCGATGAAGATGAAGATCACAAAAGAAAAAACGAAGAGAACCCATCAGTTATTTTTGCTTTTGAAAACCCCCAAAAAACAGTTTCAGAACTGTCTACGGTTTGGAAGTATGAATGTTCCCAATCGTGGATGACTTACATTTGGGAAACCAAATCGTAGATACCTTACGGTAGGGAAAACAAACCGTAGGAAACGTCTACGGTTGGGAAATATGCATTGTCTACGTTCGGGAAAATTCATGCTTCCAAACCGTAGACAGTTCTGAAACTGTGTTTCAAAAACCTAATTTGATCGATTCTTCCTATCCATGCATTAAAACCAATGAAATAAGATAGTTTTTTTTTTTTACTTTTACCTTATTAAAGTCATTGCGGGTGGATTAAGTGGTGTTAATCGATAGTGAAATATTTTAAGAATTGACGATTAATCGAAGAAATAGGCAACGTGGAAGTAGATAATGGAAGAGTTAAAAGGAGAGGAATAAAAACAAATCAGTTTTAGGTTTTAATATTTAATAGGTTAAGGGTATTTTAGTATTTTTCTAATGAATTAGGTCCCCTTATCTTCATTGTAGGATATTTGAATCCTTAGGAGCCCTCTAGACTCTTTTATTGGAGCCCCTGTAATAGGTTTCATAATAAAATGAAAAATAATACATCTCACTAATCCATAGAGAGGAGAAGAAATATAAATGACCAGATACAGAGCATACACACAAGCTTCTCACACATTTACACAGATCACACAACACACACCAGACACACGGACCAGAGAAATAACACTGTTATTATCACAGGATAAATGAGGTGGTGTAGGAAGAAAGATGTGCAAGTCCTGAAGTAGTTGACAGATCCATACAAGTTCTACAACATCTTGAGCTAGAGCCTTGTACTCAACATCTGTGGAGGATTTAGCAACAGTGGCATGCTTTTTAGAAGTCCAAGAAACAGGGTTATTACAAAAGAAAATGCAGAACCCTGAAGTTGATCTTCTGTCATTAGGTGAGCCTGCCCAATCAGCATCACTGAAACCTTGAAGAACATGTATGCCTTTTTGAGAAGAAAAAACCATGATCCAGAGTGCCTTTGACATACCTGAGGATCCTCTTAGCAGCCACAAAGTGAACAGAAGTAGGATTGTGCATGAATTGACAGACCCGATTTGCAGAATATGCTAGCTTAGTCTTGGTTAAATATTGGAAAGTTACAACTAAATATTTGTAGTCAGTTGGGTTGTCTAGTGAATTACCATCCTAGGTTCTTAACTTTTGAGAGAGTGAAGCAGGTGAAGAACAGGACTTAGCACCCACCATGTTAAACTTAGCAAGTAAATCAAGATCATATTTGGTCTTACACATGAATAACCCAGTTGCATTCCTCTTAACTTCAAGCCCTCAAAAGAAGTGAATGTCCCCTAAATCTCTTTAACAAGAAATTGTTGAGTTAAAGTATTGAGTAATGCAGAACAAAGAGCAGCTGAGTTGCCGATTAATAATATGTCATCAACATAAACAAGAACAATAGTGATAAATTTTCCTTGAACTTGCACGAACATAGAAGTGTCAACACAGAAGCAACAAAACCAAGAGATATCAATACCTATTGTAGCTTGTCATACCATGCTCTAGGATCCTGCTTGAGGCCATACAATGATTTGTACAGTATGCAGACATAGTCTGGATGAGCAGGATCCACAAAGCCAAGAGGCTGAGTCATGTACACCTCTTCTTGTAAGTCACCATGTATAAAAGAATTGCTCACATCCAATTGAGTAATCTTCCAATTATAGTGAACTTCCAGAGAAGTGATGAGTATTATGGTAGTTGGATTAGCAACAGGACTAAAGGTCTCATTGTAGTCCAAACCAGGCTACTAGTGAAAACCTTTGTCTACAAGTCTAGATTTAAGTATATCAATAGTACCATCAGCCTTGTGCTTAATCCTATATACCCACTTACATCCAATGGCATGATGACCAGTAGGCAAAGGAATTTTGGTCCAAGTGCCAGTATTTAGTAAAGTTGTGTACTCATCAAACATGGACACTCTCCATTCAGGAACCTTATTTGCAGATGAAAAACAAGTAGGAGTAACAGGTAGAGCCTTGGAAATAAGAGCAACACAAAGTTGATGATGAGAAGCTAGATATACTTTTGGTACTGAGATGCTAGATTTACCCACAGTTTGCATGGAATGAGAATTAGAGACAACAATTGAAATAGACTGAGGTGGTGCAGCTGAAAAAGTAAAGGATAACTTAATATTGACAGCTGAAGTTGGTCGTGAAGATGCAGCTGAAGGTGGAGAGGCGACTGAAGATGACTCAGGTAGATAAGGGGATGAGTCAGAGGTAAAAGCATCTTGAGTAAGGACAGTGTAAGTGGGCTTTGAGATAGAGACTAATAAGGAGTAAGGAAATATAACTTCATTGAAGACCACATGTCTAGAGACAAAGACTCTGCCACTGACAGGTTCCAAACACCTATAGCCTTTTTGATTTTTACTGTAACCAGGAAAGATACAGGAGACACTCCTAGGTGCTAGATTACTTGTAGCATAAGGCCTCATCCAGGGATATTAAGAACAACCAAAGCTTCCAAGAAAATGGTAGTCAGGCTTTTTGTGAAATAACATTTCAAAGGGTGTCTGAAAACCAATAGAGCTGGTTGATGAGTCCGAAAAGCGACTCTGTTTTACCGCAAGTGCACGGTGTCCAAATTGTAGACAATAGCAAATGTGGTTCGTTCCCACGAGGAGTGTAAACTACTTCTAACTAATACAACTAAATTTCTAATCAAAATCAATTCAAGTGCAAATTTTCAAAACTTTATACTACGGAAATAAACAAATAAATTGAATGTAAACAAAACTGTTTAAGTGTCAACAAAGATGAGAAAAGATTAAGGATCCAGGAATCCGTCATAGACTAGGCTTTACTTATGTTCTTTCGCAAGAGTCTCTATTTTACTCATGTAAATTTGCAACACCTGACTACTTAAACATTGAATATATGTCGCTAAAAATTCTTGATAATCGACTAAGGATTGTTTGATCTCGACCTAAAAGTAGAACCCCTAATCACTATGTATACATGACATACAAAGTAGAAGAATGTTCAGAACTGTAATATCAATCAGGTCTCAATGGGATTGCTCTATAACTTACCTATGTAGGATACTTGATATAAAACATGAAAAGATTTATAAGAACAACTACCAATATGAGATACTCAAACATAAAATTAAGCATTTGATTCGAAGAAATTCTTGTTCATAAACACAAATAATATTGCCTATGAGTTCATCCTTTCACCCTAACAATAGTTTACCAAGTCATGGTTTTCTCAAAAACCATAGAAATTAATAAAGGGGATAAACTAGGCAGATTGAAAACTCAAACCCTAATTTCTCCGCAGGTCTCTCCCTAGTGAGTCTGCATCAGCTGATATATATAGGTGTCGCTGAGAGTACTCCGCACTGGACCAAACCAACACTAGTTGAAGCCCAATCCAAGCACATACCTTGACTTCCAATTTCAGGCCCTTTCCAAACTCCGGCAACATAAGCAACTTCCATCTTCGTTCTGGCTACGATTCCTCTCCAGTGCCAACAACTTGTCTTCACTGTCTTGCGATTCCATCACCAGTTGTTATCTTGAATTGCACAATGGAATTCATATCATACCTTCATCCTGAATTAACTTCTCAATCTTCTACAATCTGACCACCAAAGACATGGCTTGTCGTCCTCGAGCTTGTTCACAGCTGAAATCCCTAAGTTCATCTCCATTTACATCTTTAGAACTGCTGCAACATCCACCATTAGCCAAAACCAAAATTAGGTCGAAACCCATCGTAGAAATCACCACCATGTGTACCGTAGCCAGCAGATTCTCCTTCATTTGATACATACCAGCAGACCCAAATTCCATAATACAGCTCCATAGAAAACCAATTAAGCCTGAACCCATTTCAGCCTTTGATTACATGTCGAGAACCCCTTGTCACTGAATTAAATCAACACCCCCAACTCCATTGTTATTGTTGCAATTTGATTCCATCTCCATTCTCTCTTCACAGTTTTCTCTTCACCCGCTGTCATTTCTCAAGCAAACCCAAACTCAGCTGCTACCTGCTTGAGAATCAAAAACTCACGGTAGATCCATTCCGAGGAGAACAGATTCATCTCCAATCAATTCGTCTTCAAAATTCTAGCAGCAACAACATACATCACAAACAATCAATACCCATCTATTTGATCCATCATCTCAGATTGATGCCAGCAACCTGAGATTAACGAATTTCAGATCTCCTTTTCAAAGAGCTGTTGCCATGAATTGCCTATGTAACTTCCGACATCAGATCCTAATTCGGTGTTGTCTCGATCTCACACTATGGAAAATGGTGGGAACAGTAGTTCTGAAGTTATGAGACACCCTCCAACGAAATTAAGCTCGGATCCATTTTCTTTATGAAGAACATCACCACCTTTATGAGGAAATGAAAATCTGTTTTGTTTATGAGATGTGGTGGAGGAAATGAGGCCACGTTTATTATTTCTCCGTAGCCACTAGTGGGCCGGGATTGAGTGGTGCTGATACATAACATATCGTGCCAGCCACATTTGAATATCTAATGACATGAGTCATTTTGATGCTTTTCGCCTCAAACGCCATTTAGCTTCTATATTACCCATTTATTGGCCGGATGACGGATCTCACTTATAATGTCTGTAAATGACTTAAAATATAATTATTAGTGAAATATCGAGATCTAGCTAGTATAAATGTGGGTATAAAAGTGTCGCACTTGCGTGTTTATCACTGGTGGGTAGTATGTTGATAATGTAGTTGGCAGTCATGAAAGAATCTACCCAGAAAGATTCAGGTAAATTGGCTTGGATAAAAAAGGTTCTACCAATATCAAGAACATGACTATGTTTGGCTTCAGCAACACCATTCTGTTCTGAGGTGTGATGACAGGTGATCCCTCATGTCTAATGCCATGCAAAACAGTAAAACTATCCAATTCACTGTTAATAAACTCACCACCACCATCAGTTTTGATTGTAGCAATTTTATGACAAATAGCATTCTCAATATAAGATTTAAAATCGAAGAATATAGTCTTAAAATCAAATTTGACACAAAGAGGAAACAATCAACAAAATTTGGTGTAGTCATCAATGATGTTTACATAGTAGAGATAACCACTATTGGAAGAAACTGGAGATGGACCCCAGAGATCCATGTTAAAAAGTTTTAGAGGCCTAGTTGTGAAACTAGTAAAAACAAGAAAAGGATGTTTATGAGACCTGCCTAACTGAAAACACTCACAGAAGAGAGGTGGCTGAACAACATTTTTGATAGAAAAATCATAACAGACTCTTTGTAACACTTGAGAAGAAGGATGTGCAAGTATGTAATGCCAGATTGTAGAGGACACACTTTTCGCATGAAGAGCGTGAATGGGCTTGTTAAAGTTTCTTGGATAAAAGCCATTATTGTGAGGTCTTTGCAGCGGAATCTCCCTAGTATGAAGATCCTGCACATTATAACCAACATAAGAGAAGGTTATAGTGCAGTTGTTGTCAGATGTGAGCCTATGGACTGAAAGTAGATTGGTTGAAGCTTTAAGTACATGTAGAATGTGCTGAAGATTAAATTGTACATACGGAGTATGTATAAGAGAATTAACAACAACAGAGATGGACATACCATCATCATTCGTTGTTTGAATGAAATCATAGCCATCATATTTAGTGTAATCTTAAACAGGAATAACATTAGCAGAAATATGCTGATTGGCTCCACTATCAGCATACCAAGGATTCTCACCGAAGATATTGGTTGCAGCTAACATATCATGAAGATTTGCAGGAGGTTGCTTGCAAAATTGCCTTGATAAGAAAAATTCAGTCTATTGGTGCACTCACGACCAATATGACCATCATCTTTACATATTTTACATGGAGGTTGAACGCCTTTAAATGAAGAAGGAGGATGGGCTGATGTAAATGTTGGAGCAGACCTTAGAGTAAATGAATAACCACCTCTATGACCTGAATTTGAAGCTCTCCCACCTCTATGAGATAAATACTAACCACATCTCATTGGAGAACCAGAATATCTGTAATTGTAATTTGATAAAGGAGGCCTAGACTGAGAGTAAACGGCTTTGTTCTCAGATTCAACAACTAGTGAAGCATGTTTGGATGAAATCACAACTTCCTAACTTAGCAATAGATTATGTACTGTAACACAAGTTACTGGAGGACATCTAAGTCTGATCGATGTAGCAAATGAATCATAAGCAGAAGGCAAACCAGATAATGTAATAACAACAGATTCAACATCACTCACAATGATCCAACAACAGTCAAAGCATCAACCTTCTTAATCGAATTGAGATAAGTTTGAATATAATCATTACCCAATTTGAGAAACTCAAGTTTGGTATGTAATTGAATCGAGTGAGTTGCAGAAGCTTGCGCAAACCTAGCTGCAAGATTAGTCCAAAGTTCATGTGCAGAGGTAGCACCGGACACATAAGGAAGAACAACATCCGAAATCAACGAATTGAGAAGTAAAATGATCGTTGAATCCTCATCTTGCCAGGTGTGTAAGCCGGATTGATGATATCATTGTTTTGATGATTACGAGAAGTAAATTGAGAAGGACACACTATAGACCATCAAGATAACCAGTAACACGAAATTTATTGAATAAAGCGAGAACCAAAGATTTCCAAGTAAGGTAGGTATTATAAGTAAGCTTAAAATAGATGATATTAAGAAGTTGATTGAAAGGAATTTGCGCAAACGTTCGTTAAGCCATTGAAAAAAGAAGAAAAAAAATATCAAATCGAAATTAAGAAAAATAAGATCTCCGAGAGAAAGAAATAGCTCTAAATTGAAACGAAAAACACAGAGAATGAGGAGCTATTCATGAAAAAGAAGAAAAAATCTTTGAGAAGGAAAAGAAACCCATGAAGGATCGAAAAACCCTGAGAAAGATTTACTTTCTCAGTCTGATACCAAGATAACAGTGAAACAACCAATAATAATATGAAAAACAATACATCTCACCAATCCAGAGAGAGAAGAAATATAACGGACCAGATACAGACCATACACACACTATTCTCACACACTTATACAGATCACACAACACATATGACAGAGTGTAAGGGAGACCAAAAACTATTTATGATGACAGTGCGATGACATGGAAATGGAGTAGAAGAAGTTTCATTGTATTAGTTTCTACCTTCTCGCTGAAGAATCTGGATTTCGCACTTCACTTGTGTTACATTAATCTTTCTTCTCCTCCCGTAATCGTCTTCTCATGATACATCCTTTATACCAACTTAGAATATTATTTTTGGTAGAATATCTTCCACAGATATTGTGGAGATCTTGGAGTCTTATTTATACTGATAATGGAAAATAAAATTTGTTACAGACTCTAACTGAATCAAAATACTTAAAACAAATTCAAAATACCAAAGACTAAACTGATCATAAATATAGCCATACGACTCTCACTGTGTACTCGTTCAGCTGACTAAGTTACACAGTTGTATTCTTATCTCTAACATCCCCCCTCAAGTTGTACTGGAGCTTGCGAGTGTGCAACTTGATTCTAATGTACTGGAACCGTGGTGAAGATATCCCTTAGCTGATCTTTTGAACTTAATGAAACGAACTTGTAACTGCCCCTCAAACCGTTGTATGAGAAAATTGGTGTTTCTCTTCAAATTCATAGTGTGAGATAGTCAAAATACCTCTTCAAAGTCTTAGTATGAGATAGTCGAAATACCTCTTCAAATTTGTAGTTCTGTGTTGGTTAACAGACACAAAAGTTATTGATCTGTGTTGGTTAACAGACATAAGTGGTATTGATAGTGATAATGTTGTTTAACTGATTTTGAAAGAGGATGTTGATGGGAATAGGGACATGTATTGATGGTGTGAAAGATGGTGGAGATTAGTAATATAGATGAAAAACAAACACTTTTAAAAGGTTTGATAAATCCACCATTGATTTGATTTCTTCTATTTGATAAGCCGACCACAAATTTTAGAGAAGAAATTATTTTATTAAAATGAGAAGAATTTATAGATCTGATTCAATTACTTTTTTTTTGTTCTTCTTTTGTCGCTTGCGTGAGAGTTGAAGATGAACACAAAGAGTTTGGAGATAGGGATTTGAGTGTTAGGATGCTGATATGAAAGTGGTTGTGATGGTGGTGGATGTTACAGCGGAAAAGCGAGGGGATCGAACCCTCCTGATACCAACTTAGAACATTATTTTTGGTAGAATATCTTCCACAGATATTGTGGAGATCTTGGAGTCTTATTTATACTGATAATGGAAAATAAAATTTGTTACAGACTCTAACTGAATCAAAAGACTTAAAACAAATTCAAAATACCAAAGAATAAACTGATCGTAAATATAGCCATATGACTCTCACTGTGTACTCGTTCAGCTGACTAAGTTACACAGTTGTATTCTTATCTCTAACATCCCCCCCTCAAGTTGTACTGGAGCTTGCGAGTGTGCAACTTGATTCTAATGTACTGGAACCGTGGTAAAGATATCCCTTAGCTGATCTTTTGAACTTAATGAAACGAACTTGTAACTACCCCTCAAACTGTTGTATGAGAAAATTGGTGTTTCTCTTCAAATTCATAGTGTGAGATAGTCAAAATACCTCTTCAAAGTCTTAGTATGAGATAGTCGAAATACCTCTTCAAAGTTGTAGTTCTATGTTGGTTAACAGACACAAAAGTTATTGATCTGTGTTGGTTAACAGACATAAGTGGTATTGATAGTGATAATGTTGTTTAACTGATTTTGAAAGAGGATGTTGATGGGAATAAGGACATGTATTGATGGTATGAAAGATGGTGGAGATTAGTAATATAGATGAAAAACAAACATTTTTAAAAGGTTTGATAAATCCACCATGGATTTGATTTCTTCTATTTGATAAGCCGACCACAAATTTTAGAGAAGAAATTATTTTATTGAAATGAGAAGAATTTATAGATCTGATTCAATTACTTTTTTTTTGTTCTTCTTTTGTCGCTTGCGTGAGAGTTGAAGATGAACACAAAGAGTTTGGAGATAGGGATTTGAGTGTTTGGATGCTGATATGAAAGTGGTTGTGATGGTGGTGGATGTTACAGCGGAAAAGCGAGGGGATCGAACCCTCCTGATACCAACTTAGAACATTATTTTTGGTAGAATATCTTCCACAGATATTGTGGAGATCTTGGAGTCTTATTTATACTGATAATGGAAAATAAAATTTGTTACAGACTCTAACTGAATCAAAAGACTTAAAACAAATTCAAAATACCAAAGAATAAACTGATCGTAAATATAGCCATATGACTCTCACTGTGTACTCGTTCAGCTGACTAAGTTACACAGTTGTATTCTTATCTCTAACATCCCCCCCTCAAGTTGTACTGGAGCTTGCGAGTGTGCAACTTGATTCTAATGTACTGGAACCGTGGTAAAGATATCCCTTAGCTGATCTTTTGAACTTAATGAAACGAACTTGTAACTACCCCTCAAACTGTTGTATGAGAAAATTGGTGTTTCTCTTCAAATTCATAGTGTGAGATAGTCAAAATACCTCTTCAAAGTCTTAGTATGAGATAGTCGAAATACCTCTTCAAAGTTGTAGTTCTGTGTTGGTTAACAGACACAAAAGTTATTGATCTGTGTTGGTTAACAGACATAAGTGGTATTGATAGTGATAATGTTGTTTAACTGATTTTGAAAGAGGATGTTGATGGGAATAAGGACATGTATTGATGGTATGAAAGATGGTGGAGATTAGTAATATAGATGAAAAACAAACATTTTTAAAAGGTTTGATAAATCCACCATGGATTTGATTTCTTCTATTTGATAAGCCGACCACAAATTTTAGAGAAGAAATTATTTTATTAAAATGAGAAGAATTTATAGATCTGATTCAATTACTTTTTTTTTGTTCTTCTTTTGTCGCTTGCGTGAGAGTTGAAGATGAACACAAAGAGTTTGGAGATAGGGATTTCAGTGTTTGGATGCTGATATGAAAGGGGTTGTGATGGTGGTGGATGTTACAGCGGAAAAGCGAGGGGATCGAACCCTCCTGATACCAACTTAGAACATCATTTTTGGTAGAATATCTTCCACAGATATTGTGGAGATCTTGGAGTCTTATTTATACTGATAATGGAAAATAAAATTTTTTACAGACTCTAACTGAATCAAAAGACTTAAAACAAATTCAAAATACCAAAGACTAAACTGATCGTAAATATAGCCATACGACTCTCACTGTGTACTCGTTCAGCTGACTAAGTTACACAGTTGTATTCTTATCTCTAACAGTTTCAATACATTTATTGTAGGTTGCCTTATGTTATGATGGCGGGATGATAGTTCTTTTATCCTTCGTACACGCCCGCATCTCAAACTGTGTAGGTCTTGTACTGTTATTATGGCGGAATGATAATTCCTTTATCCTTTGTACTACTCGGATATCAAACTACGTAGGTCTTGTAACTAAAGGCTGCCGACGTTCACCGAGAATTCTACATAAGTTAAATCTGATGGGCGTGACTTCCTATTCTCAATGTCTTTACATTCTTCTATTGTATTGAAGTTGTATTATGATTAGATCGATCAAAAAAATTGTATTATTAGTCTGAAACCAATTGCAAAGTCAATTATGATAAATGAGAACTAACCTCTCCGCTTTTGTTCGTTGTAAATTTGTAATGACTTTTGTTGCAAGTTTCACTTTATCTAGTTGTCTTCGTTTGATTTCCTAAATCAAGTTTCTTCAACTACCTAAGATCTTTTCTTCACATATATTTACTTGGATAGAGTTCTTGTTCTAGCCTTTCAATTGACAAAAAGACTTGTTGCAGGTTTCCGTTAGTGCAATATCTGCATATAAAAAAAATCTCTATAGAATATCTTGTTTACAACATGAATCGCTGTATTATACCCTCGGTGGAATTGCAAATCCATGCTCAATCCCTCTGACAGTTGCAAGGCGTTGTGCAACTGTGATGAGTGTTTGCATTTTTATATTAAAATGGGATTTGGTAAAAACCAAAACGTTATTAACTTTTGGAGCTGACCTGGTGCCGTTCAGAACATTTCAAAGTTAAAAATAGATGTCTTTTAAGAAAGTTGGAGTCCAAATCTGTTCACACTCCTCTAACGAATGTACATTTTACATATTCTTCTGATTGGTTGATAATTTAACGGATGGTCCCATTACTCTCCATGTTTAGAATCACGACCTTCGTTACATAACTCCCTAAATTAAATTAAGGGTAGAGATTAAAATGTGAAATATACACTCGTTAAGGAGTGTGCACGAATTCGCACTCAGAAAGTTGCGTGTAAGAGATTACGACCATTGGAGGTGTGAAATAGATTATGATGACTGGGAAAGTGCTGCTGATGTGGCTTTACTAAAATCAAGTGTGATTATGGAATTGAAAAGTGGCGAGTTTGGGTCTATTATTATAAAGAAAGATAACAAAGGAGTTGCACAACACGGCATTGACTACTCCTCCAACAAAGATATTCCCGATGAATTTACAATGCTGGCTACCCTTCTATAAACCAAGTGCAAAAAAGTACTTTTTACTCTGTTTTCTTACGTTTATTTTACTTTCATTAACAGCTGACCGTTTGTTAAGGTTTCTTAATCAGAAAATGGGTCATTTGTTCAAATATATTTAAAACATGGTTCAAATGGACGAGTAAAAATTAGTACGATGAAACGGACACTAAAAAATAGTAAAGATGAAACTGGATGCATCCTGATGTAAATTAAAAATAAGAAAAAGTATTTGAAAATGGGTAGGATGAAATTGTTTACATCCTATCTATTTTTACATTTTTTTTCATTTAAACAGTATCAAAATCTGAATGTCCTTTTCGCCCAAAAATTGTTGATTTGGTCTTTTTAACCAATTTTGTGTTTCGTAATTAAACGTCTACTTTAACTGCGGTCGGTTCCTGAATTTGAGGAGTAGATCTGGAAGCCAATTAAATACCCAGTACATTTTCTATTCAATTGGCGTGGTAATTAATTTATCGGACACTCATTTTTCGACGTTAGACCGTGTATGGCTAGAAGTTGGCAAAATTGTGAATCATGTTTTTGAGTATATATTTACTGGTTCACAAATTTAGACTCAGACCTAGTAGGTTAAATTTAGACGAGTTAGGGGAAAAAAGAGATTTGCTTAAGTCAATGATGATGGTGGTAATTTTTTGGCATTGGTAATTTTTGGTGAGAGGATGATGATGCTACACTTTCTGGCAACACTTTCGAGTTATTTCTTTTGAGTATCAACGGTGCCACCACCCTATAATATTTCTTTTCCTACACTTTCGGGTGGGTTTTATAACTCTTTAAATAATATAAAGTTGTGTCTGATATTTCTCAAAATGGTGGAAAAGCGGAAGAAAGAAACTGTTGTTCATGAATCATCATCATTACCGGATAGTGCCGCAGATACAAGTTCTTGCTAATAATGGTGGAAACCTCATCTGAAAATAAGAGTCCCTACGTTGCTGGTTTAAAATTCCACCAGAAGGTTAAGCTCAACTGAAGCTCAAGTTATAGGCTTATAGCAAGTGTCAAAGTGTTGTTAGGTTTATAGTTAAGTCACAAAGAGCTGTTTAAGGGTGTCTCTCTAGAAAACTTCATAAGCAGATGGGAAAGGGTTGTTCTCAATCGGCATTGACGGGGTTGTTTTACCTTTTTGTAACAATTTCAATTCACTCCTTCTGTTTCTAGTTGTTTGTTATTCTGGATTGTTACAGTTTTCAGTTTTACTGGTCCTTTTTGGATCTCTCCTTGGTTGGTTGTAAGCCGGGGCATCTCACCCTTGTTTTCCATCTTATTAATATAGTTTCTCTTCTTACCTATCAAAAAAAAAAAAAAAATTCCACCTAACGGTTGTCGCTTGAAATAAAAATGAAGAAATGGGAGAGGAAGCAACTGACTGGTCGGAAGGAGAGAAGACTAGCTTCAAAATGAGAAACTAGGTCCGAAAAATGAGAACTGTTCAAGTCAAATTGTGATACTTTTCAAGAGCCTGATGGTTGGATTTTTCTGTTTAGCGCAACTACGTACCTTGTCATTCCACAAATAAACCTAAGTCGAGCCTGTGTCTGTTGGGAATGGCTCAAACAAATGAGCATATGTTTTCTTGTGAGTTCAGAGTTTCAAACACGAAAATTGCTGGTACCTATTTTAGAATTGAGTTTTACAGGTCTTTGTGGTGTGTTTTTTTTCAGCTAATGTGAACTCTCATGGAGTACTCTCGGGACATTGGAGAAATTTCTTGATCTCAATCATATATAGTATCTCTCCTTTGTATCTGCCTCATGCTGTTCAGATAAAGAATGGGCTTTCGAAGTTGTGACGATGGGCCGATGGGGTGTATGATAATTTTTATCATTATGGATAATTAAGAAACCTGTATTATACAAGGTAATGGCAAAATATAGTCATTATGTGGTAAAATCATGAACCACTTATCTATCATATTTCTATCACAACAATAACGTCCTTACTTCATTAGTGTTAATCATAATATTTAGTAGTTAATGTTAATAGTTGCAAAGATTTTTTTTTCCGAGAGAGATACTTCGGTTAGGGTGCGTTAAAGAAAAGAATTAAAAATTTGGCTTTTGAGATTTGCTGATCTAATGGATAATTAAGGTTTGTTAATATAAATGTAGACTTGTAATGTCCTTTTTATAAGTTGAATTTGTCAAAAAAAATACACTTTTATAACCTAGATCTACTGACCTGATGAACAGTTCGGTTGATAACTTGTCAGCCAAACCTATGTTTTTTGAAAATATACTTAGATTCTTATGACAAGTTATCAGTCGAATCCCTAAGTATATTTTCAAAAAACATAGGCTTGGCTGACAAGTTATCAGCCGAGCTTCACTCTGTAACTGACCGATTTAGTTTCGGTTGGTTCGAATAAAAATTGAACAACCGAACTAAGTGTATTTTTTCACAAAGTGAAGCTCGGCTATCATTTTGATGTTTAATGATTAGCCAAACTGTTCTTCTGAAACATAAAATGAAAAGGAAGAACAAAGATCTGGGTTCGAATATGCAAATCTAAAGCTACATCTATTTGTGCAACGCTTCACACGACTTATTTTAATGAATGATCAAAGATTTATGAATCAACAATTAATCACCAATGAAAATAAAGTCAGAACTGTTTGATTAATAAATAAATGAGGTTATGAATAAAAATGATTTTTTAATTTGGAAATAATTTTGATGATTAGTTAGTTTAACTTTATGTATTACATTTAGGCTAGGATATTTAAGTAATTTAGTATAATTCAGAATACTTTAGTAATCTATCCACTTGTTGGACACCATAAACCCATTCTAGATAGGAAAATAGGTTTGTATGTCTCAAAATATTTAAATATGCCTCAAATCAGGTTTCATACTTTAACTCACTTCCGTTCTTGTCAATTCTCTTCCCGGTAAAGACTACGAAATTTGACTATGAACAAAACATGTTTTGGAAAATGGGTCATTTGTATGGACGGGTAAAAGTTATTATAGGTGAAATGGACATCAAAAAAATTACAAGGATGAAATTGGATTCATCCTGACCTAAACCTAAAAAATAGCAAGGATGAAACTGGATACATCCTGATGTAAATTAAAAATAAGAAAAAGAATTTTTGAAAATGGGTAGGATGAAACTGTTTACATCCCGACTATTTTTATATTTTTGTCCATTTAGACAGTATCAAAATCTAAATGTTCTTTTCACCCAGGAATTGTTGGTTTTGGTCTTTTTAAACAATTTTATGAACATGTTTCCACTTCTGACTCTTGGAGTCCAATCAGTGTTCGAGAATTTTACCCGTGCATATTAACTTTTTGCAGTTTGATCACCGTTTTCAGTTTGAGTCGACATAGATACTGAGCTCCCCGAGTCTCGTTTTTATCATTGATCTTAGAACAATGCGAAAATTAGACGACTGAAGCCCAACCGAGTCATAATCGGTTAATACACTGGACGTCTAATATAGTCGAGTTCATTAAGTGACATGGATCCAATACGAGGTACATATCAAGATGCCGCAACTATTTCCAGCAGCAAGACTTTGCCAACATGAACCAAGCGTTAACTGAGAAATAGTATCAAAGAGTTGAGTGTCTACGTTAGGCGAGCGTGATCTCCTTAGCCATATATGAGTATTGAACCTTTGACTAATAAAGTTAGACCTAGACAAAGCATGTGAAATAGGGAAATCCATGTAGTATATGAGTATTGGTCAAGCTGCGACTTGTACATCAGGCAGACTAGTGATATCCACGTAAAATATATAGTACTCCCTCCGTCCCATTCCTAAGTGACCTATTTGATTTTAGATTTTGTCCCAATGATAAGTGACCTATATCACTAAACAATGAGATATTCCGGAATTATCCTTTTAGTTAATTATAAATAATATATGAAATATGTATAATTTGATAGGCATGTTTATATTCGTTACGTAGGTGTTTTAAAATGCTTTTCAATTATATGAAATTTGCGAACATCCGTGGAGTATTTTGAGAGATAAACTATTTTTAAATTTCACTAGTTATTATTCATAAGGGTATAATTGTAAAAAATGATTAAAAATACTATTTTCCTTGCTTGCCTTAAAAATTGTGCAAATTTCAAATAGGTCACTTAGAAGTGGGACGGAGGGAGTAGTACACTTGGAGGATTGTGTGTAATTGATAATACTTAATATAAACGTGTAAACTGTTTTTCGCATGATAGTGGAACATGTCGGTATGACACTTGTTATGTTTTTTCCTCAATTTTTTCTTCAAGCATGACACTTGTTATGTGATATGTGTCTATTTCCGAACATTTAAGTGGTACGTGTTGGATAACTGAGCAGCTACGTCAACAACGCATCTCCAATTTCTCAGCATTTAAGTAGTACGTGTTGGATAAATGAGCACCCACATCAACAATTCCACTTCCTCATCACTTTGTTTATGTTTCTGTATATACAAACAAAGGACTTCATGCAGAATCATCGTCAACGAGGTTTGTAGACGGTAATTTCATTCAGCTCAACTGATAACCACTTTTATAAGTTACCATTCTCTTCTTCTACCCGCATGTCTGGTATTGTTGAGGACCAAGAATGCTTTGTTCTATTTGTAAAAAGCTTAAAGTTAGTCGTTGTACATTTGTGCGCGTTGGGGTTCCTGTATGCAACATTTGTTATAGGAAACTTAATAATATGAGGGAGCCTAGGCAACACAATATTGTCGTGGAACTCACAAAAACAAACCTGCAGGAAAGATCCATATCAGAGGATACCAATTGGGTAAGCATCAATAAACCCTTTAAATTAACATGTTGATGCATGTACCGACAGTTTATGTTATTAACATGTTGATGCTGTGTTGAATTTTATTAGGGGAAAAGGCGTAGGAGCCGAGCGACGATGGTAGAGAAAGAGGAGGGTGGGATTGGTTTAGATGGTTTTCTCAGCGACTTAGCGGACGCTTTTAGGGAGGGGATTTACTCAGACATTCAAGTGAAGCCTAGCAGTGGTCCTTGTATACGGGCTCATAAATTTTTGTTGGTTAGTTTTATACCCATATTATTAATTTATTACTTGCAACTATGACTTGAGTCACTTGACGCTTATTATATTTTTGTGTAAACATTCTAGGCATCAAGATCTAAGATATTTAAAAACATGCTAGCATCAGATTTATGCAAAGCTGCACCGGACGACTCCATCTCTCTCTCTGAATTTGATCATGAGGAACTTGAGACTTTTTTGGAGTTTCTCTACCGGGGAGACTTGCCTGTAGAAAAGTTTAAGAAGCATTATTACTCCCTATTAATAGCAGCCAACAAGTACGTGATTCCACACTTGCAAAAAATTTGTGAGCATCAGCTTCTTAAAATATTGAACTTGTCAAATGCGCTCGAAATTTTAGAACTCTCGGAAGTTGTCTCGAATGAGACATTAAAAGTTGCTGTCTTAAAATCAATAGTACTCAAGTATAAAGAGATAGTTCTCACACCTGAATTTGATGAGTTCGCAAAACAGAATCCGCAGTTGGTGGTACAAATCATTAGGGCCTCCATGGTCACTTACTCCAGCAATTAATGGAGGGCAACAGAAGTAGTGATACTCCTTTTCGTCTTCGTTTAATGCAGGGATGTAGGAGAAAACGTAATCAACGAAGGGTGAGATGCAAGACAAGTAGCGATGCTGCTTTTTGTGTGCACTTAATAGAGGGAGGTGATGCAGTGTACTTTTGATGCCATGAATTCAGTTTTTGATCTATGAACACCTAGCAGAACTTTAGTGGTATTTTTTGCATGTAAGATCGATGGCAACAAATTAGGGTAGCTCATACTTTTTGGCGAAACTAACGGTAGGAAATACATTTTGGAAACCTACTTTTATGTGAAACAAAACTGTGTATAGTGGTGATGATGCACTTCCACTTCCATTGTGTTAACTACAATTTGCAACACAGTTGGTTATTTAGTTGCCTATGCAAGTTTCTTAAGTTTTTTTTTTTGCGTCATTGTATGCCACCAGATTTGTGCTAAGCTACTTGCACAACGACTCCGTCTATCCATCTTTTTCCCGGAACTTATTTATGAAGAGCTCGAGACTTTTATTTGCAAAAGTTTCCCAAGCAACAATTTTGTAAATTATTTAACTCCATGTTTCCTAAGCAACTATTTTGTAAATTATTTAACTCCATCAAATGCCCTCAAAGCTTTCTTCCATAAAATCAATACGGAGAGAGTTCTTACACACCTAGTTTTGAGGAGTTTGCAATACAGAACTCATGCGCATCTATGTTGTAAAAGGCGCAGGTCTAGCGCCTAGCCAAAAAAGGCGCGGGATTATACTTGATTCTGGGTTTGGGATTATACTTGATTCTGGGTTTTTCTAAATTTCAGGCGCTCGCCTGGGGCGCCAAAGGCTTGGCGCCTTTCCTAGCCGCCTTTTACAACATAGATGCAGATTGCACACTCCCAGTGACGGAGATGGGGCGGCTTACCCCCACCCTCACGGACACCAAAAACGTGTGAAAACATAAGTGAGGTGCTGTAAACGGTGAGAAAATTCTTTTTAGCCCAGGTGAGGTTAGGAGTTAGCCCATTAGTAACTATAACAAAAGCCCATCTGGCCATTTCATTAGAACGATTTTTTGGGCACGACTCTTTTTATTTTGAGACCATTATTTTTATTTTTGGCAAGTTATTTCATGTAATTTGAGGACACCCTGTATCCATATATTTATATTAATACCAAAATTATCCTTTCTGGTTAAATTAGTGAAGTGATTAGTTAGTGTAATGGTTAATTAGAGTGATTGGCGAAGTTAAATAAGTTGTTTTCTAGTAGAAGGAGGTTAAATAAGTCGTTTTCTAGTAGAAGAATTATTGAAGAGAAGAAGAAGATGGTCTAGAAAGAAAAAAAAAACTTTTTTGAGATAATGATGTTTTGCGTACTTAGATAGACTTCAAAGTTAGTTAATGTTGCTTGATTTGGACTACAAGTCATACGGTATTTCTCAGTAGATATAATTGTAGATTATATGAGTTAATAGGATATACCGTCTTCGCATATATTTATTGATGGAAGTTCCCATTAAGCCCGTCTTCAATATTCACTTTTCAAGGTCGATTGGTGAATTCTGGTAGTCAATTACTATGCTTCAATTATGGTCCGAGATTGACTTTACCAGACTATAAATCATGACATAGTTTTGATCAACTAGAACTATGCTTCAATTATGGTCCGAGATTGACTTTACCAGATTATAAATCATGACATAGTTTTGATCAACTAGAAGGTCGAGCGATACTCTAACAAAATATCTTAAGATGAAGTCACCTAGAATATGGTAAGTTTAATCCATTAACTTAGCATCTTGTTGCCCGAAAAGCAAAATCAATCAGGAAAGGAAAAATTTGTTAACTTATAGAATGTAGTTTCAACAAATTTTGCCAACTTTTTAAGCTTCATAAACGACTAGGTTATGTGTTAGACCATGAATTGGTTAAATCTTACATGCACCAGTACGTCAAGACTAGATAACTGTAATATTCAAGTGATAATAGTTCTATTTGTAAGTCTGTTTTGAAGTTTAATTGTTTAAGTTATGGAGGCATAGGTTTCTATTCCCAGTCATCTTTGAAATCAAACATTGAGACCGGAAACCTGATGGTTAAAGATTCTAGGAGCAAAGCACAATTAAATAGAATCCAATCAATGGAATATATACTCAAAATTACTAGTAATATGAATTATACACTTCTTACTTAAAAGAAATATGCTAGATGTTTGTAAGGTAAAAGATTTTCACATCCAAACACGAATCTGATGATGATGACTGCTACCTTTCTCTCCACATAACAGTGTTGGGGTACCGGCAAAAAACCCTCTGATGTTTAAGTTAGTTAGAGTTTTTCCCAGGAGTCTGTGTAGAGAAGATTGCATACCTTTTAGGATTGTGAACTCATGTATTTATATGTTGCAAATTAGGGTTTAACCCTAATTTCGAGATAAGCATAATTGGTGTTTACTTGCCCTTCAAGTCTTTCGAAATATTCAAGAATATTTCCTATGTGACTTGGCCAACAATCTTTCTAGATAGTTCTGGAAACTTATTCTAAGGTTATGGAATTAACCAAGTAAGATGATGCAAAGGATTGGCCCAAACAAATGAGTGCAAGATGCCAAGCCCAAGATGAAAAATTAGCTTAAGCCCATAGTGGTGGAAAAATGCAGCAGAACAACTGACCTGGGCTGATTCATCCTAGCCTAACGAATCAGCTGGCTTGTGACTCGGCTTGGCTTGGCTCGTTCCCAACACGGTCTTGATCGGCTAGCTGGGGCGTAAACATCCTACTGTTTTAACTGTCCAGGTGTAAACATCCGAGATGTATTGAAATATGGTACACCGCGAAGTACAGGAACCTAGCTGCTGATGCCTGCCGGAAACAGTTGTAGGAAGTTGTCGGGCACAACCGCCGGAAATGCTGCCGGACATGGCCGCCGGGGTTGCCAGAACCTCTGCTACTGTCGCCGGAGGAGATGACTGAGCCGAGAAGACGATGACGTTGTCAAGATGACGCAACGCTTACCATGTAACGACTTTAAAACCCCGTTATTGTTTAACGGAATATATTGACGACGTCATAACCTTCACGGAATATTCCTCCCTGATGATGCAACCAGTTTGTTGACGTGGCACTAGGGTTGTTCACGTGGCAAACTGATAATGACGTGGCAGGCTGGCATGGCACAGTGTCGCCGACATGTCATACTGTTAATGATACCTTGTGCTGACGTGTCATCTTCAATGATGACGTGGTAGGTGACGTGGCTACATGATGCTGACGTAGCAATATGACATGGCAGTGACAATATGGACCCTCCTTGCCTTGACTTGGATCTTTGTACGTGGACTTCTATGTATAGTGCTTGTGAGGCCTAGTGAGCCATACTTGACTAATAAGAGGTGCAAATTAGGCCTAAGTAAGCCCACTTCTAATGTAAAATATTAGGGTACAAACACTAGACTTATATTAGGTAGAGCCTAAATAATCTAATGATCAATGGAGTTGAAGGACCGAGCTTGCTACATAAGTGAATTGATGATCCTGGATCGAATATCCAAAGCTGTTTCATAAGAGAAGTATTAGAATGATGTCAACTTCAAGAGACTTTGAACCTCAAAGTATTGGTTTTCAGAACTAACTTGGTTTCAAAGCCCTTTTGAAGGTTTCAAAACCAGCTCATTATGTAACGAGATACGAAATTGACAATAGAATTAATTGTTTCCTAAATCATTAGGCTTCTCTGTTTGGATTTAAAACCATGCATTTCTGGAACTTGCACTTTTAACATGCGTGTCTTTAATAGTTTCTGGGAATTGCTGCTACATTTGAGGCATAATTTTTCAAAAAATTATTTTGTTCACTAGTACAATAATTTGTATCCGTCGTAATTGTAATTGTCTAAGTGCTCTTTAATTACCCCGGCGATAGTGTTGAATCTTCTGAGTTATTTTGTCGACCTAACTGCTTATAGGTTTATTATTCATGAATTTTCTTAAAAAAATTACGATTTCAAGCAACAAATACTGAAAGCATATGTGGACAATTCCTAAAGTAACTAATCTACTGAATCAAAAATGGAATTGGTGTTGGTATCCTACCAAACAGAAAACCAAATCTCTAATTCATAAATTCTTTGTAAAAGTAGTTGTTTTTGCTCAGGTTTTTTCTTTTGATGAAGATCAGGGGGTCATTCGAGAGATGCAAAAAAGGAAAAGAAAAAACTTAGGCTGAATTCCCGTAAATGTAACGTTGAAAGAAATTTTCTCGTTAGAAGAAAATGCAGTAAGCCAGTAAGTCTTGTTAAATAATGATTAGTATCCGCCTGCCTAGTCAAGTGTCATGGAACCTTGAGTCTTCCCGGGGTACATGCACCATTGTTTACTCATCTTTGAGTGGAAAGCTTTAAATTTCGCATGGAACCTTGGGCGAACTTTAAATTTTGGCGATTGGAGGCGATCCCTATTTTAGGATATTGTAGCTGCATTATTAGAATTGCTGTCTTGATTCTCACATATGATTAGGTGAACTTTTTTCATTGCTATCTTCTTTCATCCCGGGTTTAGTTGGAGTCTTATTCCCAACTTCTTGCTTCTTGGGTTTCGTAGGAGTTTGAGAATGAAGCAACACCCATATATCAAGGGGATATGAAAAAGCAATACCCAGCTGTCAAAGTGATAACATCATGGCCCGTCATATAAACTCTGATTGGTTTTGAGGACTCACAGTTTCTGAAGTCTGTGTGATTAACCTGTAGGATGTGATATACCGCGTCATAGTGGAATACTATGGACAAAGAAAAAAAAAAGGTAAAAGCTTTTCTTCTTAATGTTGTGTTATTGACTGTTCTAGTAAACAATAATTTTTGTCTCTCTACACTTGAACTCATAAACATGATTATTAGAAAATGAACAGCCGACTCAAACCCTTGTTAGGAAAGTTTCTTACAGATTCAACGCATCTGAATTTTTTCCATTGAGACTTATTTTTATTACACTGTAAACCCATTCTTTAACATTATCAATATTATCTCAAAAATCACAAAAGACAAATAAAAATTAGTATGACTTAATTGATTTAATTCCAAAACAAAAAGAAAAATTGTACAAAGAGTAAGTAGTTTGGTTTCATTAGTTTTACATTTTTATTTAAATACAACTTTAAATTAGTTTTTCTATTCATCTTAGAGTACTTGTTGTATGAAAAGCTTATAATCTTGTTATAATGTTAATTATTAGGTGGTATATTCACTTCCTCGTTAACCAAATTTATGATGTCTTGTGTTATTTCCTTTATGCACTATATTGTTTATCTTTTTACTTGAAATATTAAATTCATCTAAGGAAAAAAGTAATTTATTAAGTGCACATATCTTTCATAGTGATTAAAATTTTTTGGTATATATTCACTTATTGATGTGATATTGATTGTACTTGTAAGAATATTCAATTGTTCTTTGTATACGTTCAGGTATTAATACCCGGTTGCTATTCATATTAAATGTCTCCCGGTAAAGGATTATTTAGTCTTTTTTTTTGATAAAAAAACAAAACTAATTTATTACTTAAACAAGACTGAAACACTATCTCTTACAAAGACTCTCAAAGAAATTGGGCTTTTCAACCTGTGACATGTTGAAAGTAGTGAAAACAGAAACTGAAGAAGTTCTAACTTCTTTTGCTACAACATTACCTAAACCAATAAAGTCTCTCCTAAGAAAATACGTTTTTTTTTTTTGTAAAACAAACAACGCGATTGGGGTCATACAACGTTCATGACGGATGACATGACATATGACTCTCGAAAAGAAACAGGTTATGTTGGTCTCGCGAATCAGGGAGCAACATATTATATGAACTCTCTTCTCCAAGTAAACAGAAATTAGAAAAATAAAATTTGTTAACGTTTATTTACTTTCCCAAAGTTTAGAAAAGACGAATCTGTAGGGGTTATTTCTACTATAAAGATTGCATACCGGGATATTTTCTTTTCAAACTTTGTACATATGCCTCTCTCTTGCACAAATGACTAATTACCAAGTGATGTTGATACATGTTTCCAAAGAACTTAAAAGAGATTCAGTTCATTGATGGCGTCTTCAAAACCTTCTAACAACTGTTGGTAGATTTTTATTTTACTTTCCATTTTGCTATACTCTCAAGAGTTCACATAAACCTCCATAGGTTCTTTGACAACTTGCAAAATAATGTTATCCAAATAGGAGAGAACGGGAGAGGAGAGAGATGAAGTCGTACAACTTTCACCCACCCTAAAGAAAATTTCTCTTAAAACCTCAAAACCTCTTTTGACTAGTCAAATACCACTATTTCTTTATCTAAAACCACCTTATTTTTTTCTTCTAAAACCACCATTTTCTTCTCTGAAATTGCTTAAATCTTACTGATCTCTCCTCTAGTTTCTCTCATTTCTCTTGGTGAATAGCTCAGATCCCCTAATCTCTGTAGTAGATCGTCTTAAATCCTTTTGTTTTCTATCTTTTTTTTCATTTTCTAAGATCTCTAATAGGACTCTGGATCTGTTTTATAAATGGTTGTTTTGTGATTCTGAATACTAATTTGTGATTTCGTTCCTCATTTGTTTTACAAGTTTTGGTTCCGGTTGTTTTCCTTTCGAAGCCTCCTCAAGTTTGTTGTTCTTTTGCTTTGGTGATGATGAAGCTTGAAATTATGTCTCACAAGTATGATGATACTCTTTCAAAAGATGTGAATCCCATTCCCTCGGCGGACGAAGACCTCCTCTGTCAGTTGTTGAATCAACTGGAGTTAAATCTCAATGCTCGGAAACCCTTTGTTAATCAGCTTCTTGGAATCATTTCTTTAATGATCAAGCAGAACAAGTAATGGCCTCAAGTAGTAACAGTTTCGGAGATGATACTTTGATTGATGAAGGTTTAAAATCTCCTCCGGCTTGTGTTGTTGAAGATTAAAAGATGCATAATAGTTTTCCGGTAACTGAAATCACTCTCTCCGGTGACCCACATATGGTTCCAGTTGATGATGGCTTCAAAGATGGATTCGATTAACCTTAAATCCTCTGATGAGGAGGAAGGAATTACTATGTTCAGTAATAACAAGACTACTGAAATTGGAGTTTCACGGGATAGAAAGGTGTTTGATACTGACAAAATTCTCCTGTCCGGAGATCCTTCTGGAGCGGCGATTTATAACAGTTTTCAGGCAGAAACATATGGTGATTCAGGTGACCTAGTAAGTCAAGTCTCCTCTGCTGACCTGAATCTTGTCCTGGAGTATATGGATTATTGGTTTGCTAGGAATTTTTTAGCTTGTTGGGTCTTCTTCTACATGAGTGGTTTGTTGGAATTTTCTCTCGAAGATACGAGAACGAGTAGGGATAACGGGCAATTCAATAATTCGGTCAAGCCAACGATTGTTTCTGCTAATGATTTCTATCGGTATTCTTTCTTCATCCTCCTTTATGAATCTAGTATTCTTTCTCATATGAATGCTGTGATGATTTATATCCTTATAAGTCTAAGACAAGTTCAACTTGACTACTACTTCTTCGAGTTGGATGAAAATGATAACCATGTTAGTTTGTCTGTGATAACTTCTTTGGGGCTTAGATATTCAATAAACCCATATGGAGTTGTTTTGGTGAATTACCTGGCTGATAAGGATTACTACTGTCTAGTTAGAAATTTTAAAGATGGTTTTGTTCTTATGGGTTTTTATAGAACTTATCTGGATCTTGCTTGCATGAAAACTAATGCCTTTAGACAGATAAAACTTGATGATTATATGTTCTCTCGAGAACGGAAGTGTTTTAACTTTTCTGATTTTGGAAAGTATGTTTTTAGTTGGATGAATCTCTTGGAGGAAGATTTTGTGTTGTGGACTTATTATCATGGGGGTTGTTTGAGCATTGGTATTGTTATATTTGATAATTTTCTCTGGCTTGTAACTTTTCTGAAAGTTAGCTTTGTCCTGCATCCTTATGGGGTTGTTAAGATACTTGAGCAGGGTGAAGAGGACTGTAGTAGATTCAATCAGAATCGGAAGGATAATCTCGTTCCTATTCGCCCTTGTATAGCCTGCTATAAGCCATTACTCATTATAGTTGTTTCTTCAAGATAAATTGAACTAGATCTTTACTTGTTCTCTCGAGTTTGGATTGGCTTGACTTTGCTGACCTTTCTTGAGTATGATCTGAGTCGAATGTTTCTTTCGGAGGATGATGCTATTTGGTTGGCTAATCATATCATAGGTTTATTAAGTGTTTTCTCTAGTAAGAATGACAGTCTGTTCATGTATGTTGTGTGTCCGAATGGTTCTTTATTTTCTAAAACTAGAGCTGTAGGAATTGTTAGTTTCTCTTCTCGGCATGTTGTTGAGATTATGCATATCTTCTTTGGGCTGGTTTCTTCTAAAATTTTTTCTTCAAATCAGTCTGTTTTCTTGAGTGCTTGGGATGATCTGCTTGTCTTCAGATTTTACTTATGTTGGACTTACCACAATGTTAGACCTTTTAGCCAGTTTACACCTACGGGGGCTAGGGCAATAAGTACATATGATTGGCACAAGTGGAAGATGAATATTTCTAATGATCACAAGTGGCTTTGTTGGATGTTTCAATGGATTTCTACCTCTTTCTGGAAGGTTTTTTAGAGGTTCACTATGTTTTTTTTTTTCCATCAGTATACTTATTGGAATTCTTGGGGTGTTATGTGGGATCTTGGCTCTCACCCATGTTGGGCATACCCGACATCAGACCTTTAAGCCAGTTTACTCCTTCGGCGAGGGCTTGGGAAGTCAGTACATATATATGGCATATGTGGGATTTGATTTTCTTCGATGTTCGCAAGTTGAATGATGTTCTACTGTTTTTAGGGAACTGGTCAAGCTTCACCTTTGTTAGTCATCTTCCTTCTTATGGGAGGACAAATGCAACTCTATATATCACGCGTGATTCATTTATGAGAATTAAACGTCAACATATTCACGTCTTGAAAGAGGTTCCGGTAGCAGTACATTGTAATCATGGTCGGAGTGGGGATGATGAATACTTGGCAGACACTTTTGTTTCCTTCTCAGTACTTGCCCGAGTGAGGATATCTACTTCACTACTTGGTAGCATTTACTCTTGTCCAGGCACATATGTATTTCCTTTTTTTTTTTTTTGTGTTTTTATGTTAATCTCTGTAATGGTTCAGCCTCCAGTTCAGTGTCTACTGACTGTGATGGCTATTTTGTAACCGTCGTTTAAAAAAAAAATAGGTTAAATTTCAAACTAGCATTTACCAAGGGATGGACATGGTAAAATCTAGAAAGTGGTCTATCACGTGAGCCCCACGTGACATTTAGTCGCTGCCTTCACTTTCCCCCTAAATTTACAGAGAAAGAAACAGAGAGAGAGAGAGGCGATGGAGAAGAGAATGGGAGCTCCGAAGCAGAAATGGACAGCAGCAGCAGAAGAAGAAGCACTTGTAGCTGGTATCAACAAACACGGAACTGGAAAATGGAAAAACATACAAAATGATCCTGAATTCAGTCATGTTCTTGCTGCTCGTTCCAACATTGATATGAAGGTCTTTCTTTATGAAATTCTTCTTTATTAAATTTGTTGGGGGGTTTTGTTTATCTTCACTTGTTACACTCTGGGTTCTTGCTATTTTTGTTATTAAATTGAGCTAAGAGATTGAATTTTGATCAGGAATACTCCAATTACAAACCCTAGTTAAGAAGAAATTGTGCTCAAAATTTAGGCTTAAACCCTAGGAATACTTTTATCAATTTTGGAAGTGTTTTATGGACTAAGATGGTGCGTGTTTTTTTAATTCTGTTAATTTTATGCTTTGGACAGGATAAAGTAATGGAGGAATATGAGTGTAACTGTGTAAGTGCAACTGGGGAGGGTTCTAGGCCAAAAAGTGTTAAGGCAACAGCAAGCATACCAAAGGTGCCAAAGAATCCATCATCCATCTTTCAATCTCCTCCTTCATCCTCTCAAACTACTACTGAGGATGCAAAAGATAAAGTTTTGGATCTTATAAATAGAATCCAGAATCCCGAATTTGATGATAGTGGTGAAAAAGGAAGTCCTAATGATAAAGAAGATGAAGCAGAAGAGAACAATGATGATCCAATCAGTAAGAAACGCAAAAGGTACGATTGAATTTCTTAAAAAGTTAATTAAGACTTTATAAATTCGTGAGCAATGTAATTAGATTTTGGGAGAAAAGATTTTGAATTTCTGTTATGTGCACAGACAGATTAGGAACAGAGATGCTGCTTTGAGATCAAGAGAGAGAAAAAGGGTGTATGTGAAGGAATTACAGATGCAAAGTAGATATCTCGAAAACGAATGTAAAAGATTGCAGCATATACTTCACTGCTGTTACGCGGAGAATCATTATCTCCACCTACAAATCAGTGCTTCCACAGCCTCCAAGCAGGAGTCTGCCGTATCCTTCTTGGGTATGCCACCAAAACTTTTGTCTATGTGTCTTGTTCATTCTATTATTTGCTGCTTAGCTAAACAAAAAAGGAACCCTCGCTAGTGTAATTACAATTGGTTGGACAAATTCTTGTGTTTTACATTTTTACTCCTGTTGCTCGCTCTACGTTTATGTACCTGAATAAATTTGGTAATCATGTAGTCTGAAAGACTATTAGTGTTCACCATACGGTGGTACTCTCTTGGCGATGTTCTATATGGTGACTATCAGTTCAAGGCTTCAATGCAGAATTTAGAGGTGCAGAAATGTTAATACAGAATTTAGAGAATTTAGTACTTTGAGATTTGAAAATGAGTTTAATTTGTCTATTGTAAGGATAAAAGTGGAGTGTTCTCTGATCAATGTATTCTAGAGGTGCCTTGAAATCCAAATTTATAAGTGTATTATACCCGTACGGGTAGTATCTATGGAAACTAGCCATAATTTGGTACTTCTGCCCTTGTGACTAATAACAAAACCATGAGAAACTCGTGTAAAATCTTGGAAGATGCATGATGGATGCCATGTTTGTGTCTTGAAAGCTTTTGCAGTTGTATATGAGCTAGAGCAAGAAATTATGCCCGAACTGTCTATCACTGTTTCTTAAACATATATTTATCTCGCATCTACCCTTCTTCTATTTTCTTTCTTTTTTATTCTACTCTTATATATTGGGTCATAGTTGTTTCATGACTCATAAGTTGTTTGATGCTGCTGCTTCATTCACAGGTATGATGCAATGATCCTTGAAGCACTTTCTAACATTACAGATCCCAATGGAGCAGAAATTGGTTCTATCAACGACTTTATTGAGGTCAGAGAGACATCTGTTGCCATGATACTGCTTTCAGTTTACATTTCTCTCTGTTTTTGTCTTTGAAAAAACATATTTTGCTATCTCTGTGTACTTGTAACAGATAAGTAGAATGATTTAGAATAGGATACACATTTAAATGTTAAAATGGTCGCTTTTACTCATACTTAAAAACAGAAATAAAGAGTGTTTCCTGGAAATGTATTGCAGCAATGGCATGAAGTGCCATCTAACTTTAGAAGATTCATTAAATTCAAAGTTGAGACGGCTTGTGGCGCAGGACAAACTTGTAATGGTGAAACTCCTTTCCTATGAAACTAAGGTTGGTTTTTGAGTACTTGAATATGTCTTATACGTGTCTTGCATGTTTAAAACTTTTGCATCCCTGTAGAGTCAGAAATCTGAAGTGATATCTGTTTTTTATTACTGACGAACGTGGTGGACCTGTGTTCATGGCTTTTTTGAGATATGGACCAAGATTTCTGTGATAGGTAGGGCTTGGCTCTGTGGTTTTTTGAAAATGTATTGGATCTTGACTGGAGAATGTAATTCAAATGGGTCTCGGGGTGGTGGTTAACTTATAAAAAGGTGGGATTTTGATAATACACAATTTCTATGACCATGGACATTATGAGTCTATGACAGTGTCGTAGTGAGAAGATTAGTAGGATACCGCACTTGATTTCAAATTTTTGCTCGGGCCTTGCTTTCCTGCTATGTCAGTGCAAGTTTGCTAAACCAACCAAAGAAGACAACAATTTTGCTTGGAGTGATCATCCAGAGTGTATTCTCGGGAAGTTTCGATCCAAAAAAGCTATACCGACCATCATCGTCATTCTCTTGCTGGTTAAATAAGATCTGAACAAAGCCATGTTTATAGGTTCTAAGTCAATTTTCTTTATGACCCATGGAGTTTATTTTCTTTGATTCTAATAGGTTTTCACAAATTTGTTATTGAATTGAGTCGTGTATGGTCTATAGACCAGCATATTCATGTGAAGCCTTGATCACTCAAAATAGCCTTCAAATTGATAGAAGTTTGCGACCAGATGCCTTAATCAATCACTTGACAAGAACATTCACACCATATTACCACACAGAACACATTACAAAGGTCGATACACATTTGGAAAACATAAAATTCCACTAATCAAATGTAAACCAATTACAAAACAACAACAGATCATACGTGATCAGCCACAAACTACTTATAAGTTACATAAACAGCAATAATAACAGTTGAGAGGAGATATCATTATGCTGCAAGTATCTTCTTGTTGTTGGTATTGATCATCATCTGAGGTTTTTGTTTATGAGGCGGATGAAACAAAGAAAGAGATGGACCGAGGGAGAGGAAGTAAAGCAAAATAAACCCTAACATATATTGTAGATGTTTAAATACTGAGAACTAAAAAGGTTTTTGTTACACTGTACTTACATCACTAGTGTGAATGGGGTCATGTAGGGTAGTAGGGTACTTTTTAAGTGGAAGAGGAAAATCTGGTCAAGAAATACAGTGGCAAATTTATGGCTAAGACAGGTGACCATTCTAATCGTCTTAAGCCTTTGAGTGATGCTGGAAAAATTTGGTTCAATTCGCATAAGACTGGAAAGTCAGGTGACCATATGTAAAACCAGCAGCAACATGGACTCAATACATTAGAAAACTGATGGCAAACAGAAATAGAAACAAAATACTAGCTTTGAGATCGATTTTTAATACAGCCTTCACAGAACAACAGTGATGATCACCAACTAAATAACACAAAACTTTAGCATACTTTCTATTTATACTTACATTGAATAATTCGAACTTATAATGCGGATCCAAAATTCGTTTTTCCATTTCCTATTTCTCCATCTAACTCATCAGCAGACAAGTTTTCAGCAGCATCAAACCCATTTCTTCATCATACTCTTTCACTACGTCTTCAGAATGAATTAAGATAAAAAAAAGGGAAGATTGGTTTGAGAGGAGAAACCATTATGCTTAGTGTTTCATTGAGGTGTTATCATGGACATCACTAGCCATGATCTGATCTGAGGTTGTTGTTGTTTTGGAGGCGGCTTTAAAAAGCAAAGGAACAAGAAGAAGAGTAGAAGCGGCAGTAACAGTGAGAGACCAGTAAACCCTAACTCTCAATCAGAGATGGTCAAATAGTAGGGCAAATAAATAGATACACAAGTAGTACTAAAAGCTTATCACACTTTGTTTACATCACCTGACATATATAAAGATTTTGTTAGGCCAGAAAGGGGAATTTTGCGAGGGTCAACCAGTACATTATCGTCGTATGGCACCATGAGTTGGAATTACCTATAGGTACTATTTTAGAATGATTTTTTAGGAATCATGGTTTTTTTTTAGGGGACCACGATTTTATTAGGCCACCTTCCCTATGGTGATAAGGGGTGTCCTAAAACGTTGAAATGACTAACCTACTCTTAACCTAATTTAATTTAAAACCAACCTAATAACCATCTATATATATATAACCACCACCTCCTCCCACCACAACCGCCCACCACCGCCGATTACCACCACCACCACCTCTGATTACCACCACCACCGCCCACCACCGCCGATTTACCACCACCACCACTTCCGATTATCACCACCACCAACCACTGATTACCACCACCACCTCCTCCCACCACCACCAGCACCGCCTATTTAAGAAATGTAACAACATCAATGCAATCACAATTAAGTTCTGTTACATGATAATTTTATCGAGTATAAAAGACGCCAGTCGCAGCCTGATTCTGCCATGGGACCACTCCGGAGGTATTTTCCAACAAACCCTTCACTTTAATTTGATTTTGATTGCTTCAATCGAATAGAAATCATCAAAATAGGGTTTTAGTAGGAGTTACAGAGCCATGTTCGGTTAGGTCGATTTTCCAAAAAACCCTAGTTTACTAACCGAACTTCTTGAAAATAAAGAACACGAAGAACAGTTTGGTTCTATTGGATTTAAAACTAAGTCACCGAACTCTCTTTTCGGTTGTTTCGCATAAAATTTTAAAACTACAAAGTAACCGAACTCCACCCTTAGAACCGAAAAAAAAACAAATCCAGTCTAACCGAACTATGTTGTTGTGGCCACTATCTTGAGTTCCAAAGTAACCGAACTTAGCCAATAGAGTTCGGTTTTTTCGCAAAAAATTTTGAAACTACAACGTAACCGAACTTAGCCAATAGAGTTCGGTTGATTCGCAAAAAATACTTTTAACCGAACTCCTTGTATTAGAACAACAAAAGTCCATAAGTTCGGTTCCTTCGCAAAATAAGGATATCACCGAACTTTAGTTTACGAAAATAATGAGAAGTCCACAAGTTCGGTTCGTTCGCAAAAATGTTAAGTTTTCTTTGTAACCGAACTCTACCTTTGAAACTTCGTAACCGAACTCTACCTAATTCGCCAAGAAATAAATTTCGTAGTAACCGAACGTTTGCCTAATTGCATATATGCATATATAAGTCCAGTTCGGTTGATTCGCAAAATATGTTGAAGTTTGCGAACCAACCGACCTTCTAACACTAGGTTACTTTTAGCCTGTAGTTCGGTTGGGAACTTGGTTGCGTTGAAGTTTGCGAATCAACCGAACACACAAGATGTACCCAAATAAATTATTAAGTTCAAAGTTCGGTTACCTACCATTTTATCCTAGGTAACCGAACATTACACTGTGACCAAAACCTCCATTAACGAGCGAGTTCGGTAACCTGCGTGTTTGGAAAACGTAATCGAACTACACTTTCAGGTGTGTTCGGTTACATGTTCTTGTCATATGGTAACCGAACTGACCCAAATCTACATAAAAAAATTCATTTTTTTTTGTAAGCTTGGAGCAATTCAACCAACATTATCTAAGTTTGAAGCACACCTGGGTACCCAAATACCCTTCCTCCGGTTGTGGTTGGTAAAATCCATCGTTTTTCATGTTTTCCTTCTTCATCTTCTCTAACTTTACTCTCTCAATAATTCTACTTCTTTAAAAAAAAAACCATCTGATTTTTTAATCTCACTAATTATCTTTAACTTAATCATCTCACTAATCATTACACAAACTATTATTAACACTAACTAATCATCACCCAAAATTAATCAGGAGGGTAATTTAGGTATTAATATAAATATCCAGATAAGGGGTGACCTAGATTTACTTCTAATGTCTTTACCCAAAATAAAACCATGGTCCCCCCAAAAAAACATGGTCCCCAAAAAATCGTTCCTATTTTAGTGTTCTTAGTTAGTGGCAGGTCCACCCACTAAAGCCCAGTAACCAGAGGTCCATAATTAAAACAAAAGAGAAAAATGGACCTAATTTTTATGCCCAGGTCCTGCACACGTGTGGATATATTATGCGCATTTTTAAAATTCCCAAAACACCCTTATGTATATAAAAGCGGAGTTACTAAATTTTCATTTCATTTTTCTATTTTCATTTCAACTTCTCAGATCCAAATCGGGAGAGCTGCTAGAAGAGGTTTTTTTTCTTGGGTTTTTATCGACGAACGCGAGATTAGTTATTTCGATTTTGTTTGTTTAACCGAGATTTAGTTAGTTTTAATGTTGTCTTATTTTATTTGAAGCTATTTAGATCTTTATTTTCAATGTCATGGAGAAATTCAATTGAGATACGTATTTGAAGTTATTGTTACCTACAGATGAAGACAATCAACAAAGAATCAATCAAGGTATGTGGTTTATATTTGATTCTTAGGTTGATTTTTCAATTCGTCCAAATCTGTGTTTGGAGGTCTTATAGTTAGTTCAGATCTACATAAATAATCATGTGTTTATGTACATTTTGTTACTAGATTTAATATTTTAGTTTCATTTTGGTTGTTTTTGATATGCTTTTGAGTTTGTTTTTGTGTATTAATCATCGGTACGTATGTGATATACTAGTGGATTTTGATGACAAGTTCAGATCTAAATAAAGAACCATGTTTTATGTTTATTTCATTAGTAGATCTGATATTTTTATGGTTTTTGGTTCGTTTTTCAGTTTTCTTTTGTGTATTAACTATCAGTACGTACATGACGTACTGTTTTCTTTTTGTGTTTACTATGAATCTATAGGTTTTCTATTATTTTTTTTGGTTTGATCCAGGAGTACGTATATGAAATACTTAAATATGTGCTTTGATTCAGTTATATTTTATGGATTCATCACTTCTTCTTGACATGCAATTGAGTTTTTAGTTTATGAATCTGCAGTACGTATATGTCGTACTGATAAAAACTTCTTTTGCTTCTGTTTTATTCATAGTTTCGCAGTTGAGTTTGCTATTATGTATTAATCATCGGTACGTATACGATATACTAGTGGATTTTGATGAAACAAGTTCAGATTTAAATAAAAAATCATGTTTTATTTTTATTTCATTAGTAGATCTGATATTTTTATGGTTTTTGCTTTGTTTTTCAGTTTTCTTTTGTGTATCAACTATCAATACATATATGACGTACTGTTTTCTTTTTGTGTTTACTATGAATCTATATGGTATCTCTTATTTTTTTTTTGGTATGATCCAGGAGTACATATATGGAATACTTAAATATGTGCTTTGATTTGGTTATATTTTATGGATTCATCACTTCTTGACATGCAATTGAGTTTTTAGTTTATGAATCAGCAGTACGTATATGTCGTACTGATAAAAACTTCTTTTTATTCTGTTTTATTCATAGTTTTGCCACTTTATTTTGGTTTAATCCATGAGTACGTATGCGAAATACTGAAATAGATGCTAGTTTTGTTGTTGTGTTTTAATATTGTTATGTTCTGGTCACATTTACAGGTTCAATATGTCCAACGGATACATACTCTATGTGTAAGCAGTGCGGCAGATATATACCCAGATTTGCAAGTAGTATAGCAGATATGTACTCAGATTTGTAAGCAGTTTAGCAGATATGTACTCAAATTTGTAAGCAGTATGGCAGATATGTACTCAAATTTGTAAACAGTGTAGCAGATATGTACTCAAATTCGTGGTCTTTTATATGTTTTAATTAAATTTGGACCTCCAGATAAATAAAATCCCGATTTGGTAGAAGTATGTTATTTCACACGTATTTAAACAATCGGTATATTAGTCATTTTCATGTTTTCAAAAAAATTTGGACCCTAGAATAAGGGTAAAATCCGGTTGGACTCTACTATAAATAACCTTACGGGCTTAGGACCAACAAGAAATTTTCGGCACCATAATGACAGTGGAGATTTCAGGCCCAATCAATACTGATTTTGAACCACAATTAAAGTAGTGGAACTCGGCAAGATCGGTCCACTTCCCTTCTAATAGCCGCGACCCAAGGGGTTTGTTGAGTAGAATTTGTATTTCTCACCGAGGACAAATATTAGCACATAAGCGTGAGACTGATAACCCTAAATAACACACAGACGTTTGTTTATATACTACTGCTAGGGTAAAGACACGAAATAACGATAACATTATTACACTTGGTTTACGTCACAGTTGGCATCTATTTCACCTGTTTTTGCTATGTATGCAATAACATTTTAGATTTTTTAATCGAGTTGTTTTATGGGTTTGTATTATTATTTAGTGCACATAAAATAAAAAAATGAGATTGGAAGTGCATGAACCCGTACGCATGATTGCAGGAAGCAGTATTTCGCCGATCCGCAGTTGATAAGTTGAACAATCCATTGCTTACCCACCTTCTTTTGTTCACAGGTATTACATTTGAAGCCTAAGTATCTTGGTCTACTTTACACCCCAAACGAAAGACTAGTAGACAATTCCCACTGTAGGATAAAGCTGAGTAAGAGTCCACCACTTGCAAGGGATAAGAAGATTTGGGAGAAATGAAGGAAGGGATTCAAGATCCGGAATCCTAAACTTTGGATCTATAGAATTGCTTTTGGAAGGGCAACTGAATGACATACAGAAAATTCGTAATGCCAGATTGGATGAGGCAAGTTGATTGTTCACAGACAACAAGTTTACAAGTACAAATTGATAAGAGAGATAAATACACGGAGGTAAAAAAATCAAACAACATGCACCTGAAATTAGTCTGAGGTTGAATCGAAAATTATCTCCCTTGAAGACAAATGGTCTGTGATATGATGCAATCCATTTTGTCCCCTTGCGTTTATCTCTCTCTCTCTGGTATACTCTAAATATGAATTCAATTAAAAGATTCTTTACGATTATTAATGGTGTTTGTGGTTTTGTACTAATCAACCAAATGCATTAACTAGTATTTCGTTGTGATGATATACAGAGTACTGCCATTCCCTTCTTCTAGTACATCAATTAAGGAAGACACATTTGAAACTTCTTTAAACAAAACACAAACTTTCAAATTTTTACTGGTTGATTACTCCATCCAGAATTGAAACTTTTGTTCTCAAGTGTAATTTGTCACCCTTTGGAATTTCATTTTTCTGTTTTTCCTTGTAATTTAGTTTCTTGGGTTCCCATTCATAGCTAACCCAATAATCATTGATGTATCATATAACGCATCTTTTTTCTTCATACTCTTGAATCCTTCAAATGCTTGATCAATTCTGCCCAATAAACTAAATTTTTGACATTGTGGTGGTGCCATGTCTACAGGTTTTCTTCATGTTAGTAAATCTCAAATAACATCACTACGGACAAGAAGCTGTCCGGTCATGGCATAACATGAATTACAAATTTATTCTGGACCTTTCGTTAAACTAGACTCTAAGCATCTTCCAAATTCCACACAAAGCTTTGATTTTCATTCCAGCTTAAATTTTCCAACACAGGTATTTCTCAATAATAGAATTCCTAAGCTTTGGATCTATTGAATTGCTTTTGGAAAAGGACAACTGTCTGAGATACCGGAAAATTATAATGCTAGATCATAAATCTAGTCAGTCTAATATAGAGTTCCTAACCGTTGGGTCTTTAGCTTTACTCCCAGCAATTTCTTGTGGAAACATATAACATTGCATGTTCATTTGTGAAGCCTTGATGATTCAATTATGCATAAGACTGGAAATTAAAGTATGGTAAACAGCAACAATTTTTTTATTGAAAACATAAATTCTACTGATTAGCTATGAGATTGACTCATAATTAAGCCTTCACAATAGTAAACCACTAGCAAAACAGTATAACAATGGTGATCACCGGACTATATAAACAGTAATAACAGATAACCATAGCATCATTCAATATTTACTATCAACCCTAACACATATGATCTAAATTCAAACTTCGTTTTTATTTTCTTACTTTCAGCGCCCTTCATTGTTTCTTCAAATCGAAGAAAAGCAAAACTTAAACAGCAGCTCGAGATCCATTTCCTCATCATGAATTTGATAATATCTTCGAATGGAAGGTTGCTTTAACTACATTCTTCTGAGAGGATAAACCTTTATGCTAAGTGGTTTATGGTTGGTGTAGATCATGAACATCCCAATCCATGGTCTGATCGGAGGTTGTTGTTGTTCTGGAGGCGGCGTTAAAAAGCAAAGAAGAAAGAGAGGAAGAGGTAGAGGCAGTAAGAGTGAGAGAGCAGAAAACCCTAGCAGGCTTAACTTTATATAGTAGGGTTAAATGAGAAAGATAACTAAAAACCTAATTACACTTTCTTTACACCAACTTACCGAAGCCTACATTTACATTGGCTTCTGATGGCATATAGTACTATGGGCCACAAAGGCATATTTAGAGGTAGTTGTGCAAATTTTGGACTAGGTTTTGGATCACATTCAAACTTGTCAAATTAAGGAAGTTTCGATGATGATGATGATGAAGCAAATTTCAATTTTTAACTTAGAGTAACAAGTTTCGATGATGAAGCAAATTTCGGATTACAGTCATAACTTTCCACATGACATTTGCAAATATTTCATTGATGTGCATATCTTAGGTCACTATAAAGATTCACGATCATAAGACAATTTTGAACGGGGGGTGAAAATTTTAGATTGTGTGACAACTTTTTGGCCAACAATTAAAGTAACTTTTCGATCAATTGGCAAATTATTAAGATACTTGAGTTTGTCATATAGACTATTCGGTCCATGAATGAACCAACTTTTTCACTTATACTTGGCTTAAACAGGGTTAACATGGGACTATACCCCTTGAATAATGTATAATCTAAACTATGAAATCATCATGAAGAACACTTATAATAATTTTATTAAGTTTTGAAATCAATACAAGGAAAGAAGAAGATAAAACCCTAACTTGGGGAGCAAATAACTTTTTCTCTCTTAAAGTTCTACCTCAATTCTCCAAAAAATCTCTCCCTGATACAATGGTAGTTGGTCCTATATATAGGAGGTTACATAGTGGATGACAGCTAATAAAGCCCCTCTTTTCGGATTTGACGTGTGATATTCTCGCAGGATTATGTTTGGTCTCCTCGCACGTGTCTTTTCACTTCGCATAGCTTCCACACTTTACTCGTGACTTTGAGACGTCATCTGCTTCGTCATCTGGAATATGCTGTGTGCAAATGAGTTCGCCCCTTTATAGTGCTACCGCTTCGCGTGATAACCATGTGTGCGATATTTTACCCCTACATTTTGCCTCTTCTCTTAGCAATCTTTGTTGCATAAAGAGCGATGAGAGAAAATTTTCCTAGTCACTTTCGCGCCTTTACATATAATTTGCCGCACCCTCTTAACTTTTCATATTCTCTTCAACCGACAGGTTTTTGGGTTTTCAGTGTAACCGTTCACACGTTCTCATCTCCACACTTTTTACCGACACATCTCTTCTTCCACCTTGTCCAACCGGTAATCTTTTTTCCTATTTAATCTTGTTGTAGAGAGGAATTCATCTTTTTCTTCTTCACGAAACCTTTTCACCTTTGCTTTCTTTGAATCTTCATCTTCATTCTTTCTGCTAGCGTCGGCCTTCTATGGATTCTTCACAAAGGTTCGTTTTATCTTTTCTGTAGTGTATAATTTGTCTTTGATTCATTTTTGCACTGTCACTGTTGCTTTGCTGCCGTTCTTCATGCACCGTCATTACAATGTAGTCAATTTCGGACATCTCGGCCGGAATTCCGGCGAAATTGCCGTTTTCGGATCTCTAGAAAACGAAACACAAGATTTCGCTTAGACGGAAAAGGACCGGAAAACTCGGTTTGACTCGGCCGAGATGAGCCGAAACGAGTCACCGAGATAAGGTTATTTGGTAAACTGATCCCAAGCGCAAGGAGCTTGGTGATGGGTTTGAGTCCGAGATGGGAATATATTGAACGGGTTTTTACTGCCATTGAACCGATCTTGGTTTGCTGGCATGGAAGATATGACATTGATGGCATTTGCAGCTGCCATTAGTGATCGATTGCTGCTGATGGAGAGCTCGTGATGATGATATCGGAGACTAGGCGGGGAAGTGATGATGCTGCCATCGGCAGTGATGATGCTGTTACTCGTGATGATCATAATCTCGGTGATCAATGGTGATGAAGTTTTTTCGCACTGAACTCGAGTTCGTGTATATACTAGTGGATCGTTGGAGGAAATATAAGACGTGGGTTGCTGTGTGTATTGGAAGTTGACGATGAACACATATCATCGGAGAGAGTATGTCTGAGTTTAGAGAAAATATGATGGTGACAGGAGCTTCTGCCATTTGCGGGTGAGAAATGATGATGTCATTGGCCTGTCCAACACGTACAAATCAGAAAAGGAATAAGGAGAGCACCTGATCGTATGGAGATGGACCGTTCTGCAGTAGTTCTGACGCTTGTTGGAGGAAGGTGATGATCTGGTATATTGCGGAGCATCAAAGCTGGATAGATCTACGGTGCAGATGAAGACACAAGGGTATCCTCAAAGGATTGAATGGATGAGGAGACGTGTATACATTTTTAAGATGCAATCCAATACACGAAACTGTATCCTAGATAAACTCAACTAACTTTCCTTCTCTAGGATCAGTGTTTGATAGTATTTGTTTTCACTTTTAAATAATGATCGTGTTTCTACCATTGTGTTTTCCTAATGATATTTGTTTTTGTTGTTTTATTTCATTATATCTTTAACATGTGTATTAATTGTATATATAAAAATTGGAACCGAAATTATGCAGAGATTTGGAAACGGAATCTCCCCGAGATAACGTTGTACCAGTGTCTCGTTCGAGACCGAGACAAACCGGAATCCGAGATCAACTACATTGCGTCATTATTGTTCTACTACTGTTATTGCCCTGATAATTCTGATGCTGGCGCTGTTACAGCAAATCCCCTTCCTCCGGATCTCGTTTCACCGCTCCGAATCCTAATTCTTCTTCAAGGTCTAAAGATGAAAAATCTCTCAAGAGGAAGCATTCACGTAACAAGGTAGTAAGAAACACCTCATTCCTTTCAAACAATATTGTTTCCTCTGTTTCTTATCTGCTTTGTTATTCGCGGGATAACGCGAGAAAGGGCGAAAATAAACACAAGAGAAGCAAGCAACCTCCTTCAATTAATACCCATATGGACCTACCTAGTTTCAAGAAGAATCCTAGTTCCACACAACATGTGTCTTCTGGACGAACTGACCCTATCACTCAAGCGAATGCGGCCGCTTCTGATCAAGCGAACACTACCACCTCTTCACCATCTATTAAATATTCTCAAGCGAAGACTTTCGCAGGTTCGTTATCCTCTACTCTTTCTGATGATTTCGTTCAGAACCCCTGTACGGACCTTATCCTTTCAGCTTCTCCGAATATTTCTTCTTTTTCAAGAATGACTTCCACCTCCCAGGAATTGGGTGCTACCACTCAAGCTATCACTTTTTCTGTTGAGGAAGTTATTGCATCATTGCAAGATATGCCCATCTCTATCTCTTCGACCATCCCCACATCTATGGAGTATTCTATCTCCTCTCCCTCGAGAATTGCCTCAGCTATTCCTTCCATGAGTACAGTATTAACTAATTCTCCTCCTCTCACAGCTGTTTCATCTCAGGAGAATATTACCACTTCTGAGGCAGGTGCCTCTGGTGTTGTTGGTTCGGGTACGAGACCATGGCCTTAGTATTTGCTTGATCAAATTGATAATTTGAAAAATGAGAACCATGGCCTTGGTACCCAGAATGACTTCTTTAATTCCCAAGTATCCAATATTTTCTGGGTTGTTATATAGTGCTGACTTAAGGAATCAAACTCTATCAGAGGAAAATCGCACCCTTACGGAAGAAAAACAAACCTTCTTGAGTGAGAAGGTGAATTTTACTCAACAATACCTTGCTATTAGACGAACCTGTGCTGAGAAAGAGGATTCTCTTCGTGCTCTAAGGAACCAATATGACAGAGATGTGAAGAAAGTGTCATTGGAAAATGAGAAGATTGTCAATATATAGCAAGATAAAGATGACTGTAGAGATGAATAAGCTTCGCGAACAACACACTCGTTTGGGAATCTCGCATGACATTTTAAAGAAGAAAAATGCCTCTCTCGCTCAAGATGAAGAAAATTCGCTTCCGTATTGAAGGCGTGATAGGTGATGACTTTGATAAACATTTGTAGAGTATGAAAAATAGTGGTCTCGCCTTGTCTCAATATTTCCTTTCTCATATGGAAGCTAGTCACATCAAGCTGACTGCCTCACTTAATATTTTAGTTACCCATGAGCACTGTAGGTTTCATGCGATTTCATCATCTCTGAGCTAGTTTTTGTATTCTTTGTGTTTGCAGTTTCTGAGAAATCCGACCAACTTATTATTCAAAAGCTAAGGTCTAACTTGGCTAAAGCTCACAAGGATCTTAGGAAGCTCTCCTCCACACTTTCGGCCTCGCGTAATAGGGCAGAAAGAAGATGCATATACCTTGAGCACTTGATGAAGATTTACGTCAAGAACGCTCAAAAAGATATCGTACGCGAAGCTCACCTCAAGGCTAAAACTTTCGTGGATGAAATATGCATTGCCAACTTGTTTCCTCTAGAAGAAGTACAACCTCTTGATATCTCTGATAATGAGGCCATCCCTGAACCTGATGGCGATTATGATTATGATAGATGTAATGAGGAAATCCTTCTTCCCGGATATCAGCCCAAGGATGATGAAGCTGGTAATGATCTTCCTGATGTTTCGAATTCCAAGGATATTCCCCCTGTTGAAGATCAAGATACTCCTCATGTTGAGGTTCCTGTTACGACTCCTATTCCAAGTGCTAGTCCTGTTACTGAGGCTGAGACTGGTACTGAAGCTGTTGTTTCTCACGAAGAAATGTCTAAGAATGATCCTTAGTTTCCTTCCTTTTTTGCATGTTTGGATCACTTTTTACCTGTTTTTGCTGCACATTTAAAGAAGAATAAGTTTGTTTCTATGCAAGATTATTTTCTAAGTTTGCGAATAATACCTTCTTTCTGTAATTCCCATACTCGCCTCTGTTATTCATATCTTAGATAATAATCTTTTCCTAATTTATTTTCGGTATCTTAATTTTTTTCTTTTCTAAATATTCGATATAAGAAAACAGGGTTCATGCGAATACATTCCATTTAAGAGTGGAAAAGGGGTCTATGCGAATACGAACTTTATGTGAATGCGAATATTTGCTAAATATTTGATAAAGAATTAAATCATATGTGCATTACTTGAGTCATATAGGTTTGATAATGAGGTATTATTGAGACTCCCTAAGTAGAGGTCTTAATCAACCTCTCATGTCAATAAGACTTATTTTTTCCTCAGGATATTTTTTTGGCCATGCGATAGAGTCGCAGGATATCTTTCCTTTTTCGCGTATTGACCCATTGAACCTATCTTATCATATTTCGTATTATTGCCTCTGCAGGATTTATTAACGCGTCATTATGACGAGTCTAATTACCCCCGTGAGCAAAAGCCTTGTGATAATGACGTCTTTGACACAATTCAGCTCCCTAATGGAGGGTGCCGTCCTTATATTCTCCTGGTTGCCCCTTCAAGGAGACGTACGCCTACCGGGTTAGGGTGGGATCCTCCCATCCGGTGATGCAACAACCAATTTTCCTCGCGGCCTCTTATCCCTCAGCCGATGTGGCTTATGGTTACAAGACCGCACCCTAAGTGGGGTTTCTTGAGGACCGAGTGTATCATATCCATAACTTGCCAAGAGCGGCGAGGTACGCTCCAGACGCCCCCGACACACTTGGCTCAATCGTGTACCGACTCCCTGATCGAGTTTCTACACTCTGTAATAGAGAACTTAGTATCTTAGCCTTTTGACTAAGGATTATCTACCAGATAGGCTTTTTTCGCCTCCAATTTCCATGACCCAGGTTTCAGGATTGGTATGGCTTTCGCCCGAGCCATGCATTACTAGGTTTCCCCAATTATGACGCGCGTTAGGGCTTTTTTATATTTCCTCTTGAACAAGTTCGAACTAGGGTGCACGCCACAATTGAATGCCTAGTATCCCTAATTAGAGGTTTTAGATATTATTGCCTCCTATTGAGGTCTTATTCATGAGGTCTTATCGTTTCCTCGTTCTTCTACTTGTATATATCTATGGATCATTATTTTGAAGAAGGAAATTTTTTTGTTTTTATTTACATCTTCGCTTGTACATTGTGAATTTTCTTTTTCTTCTTTCACACATATCAGTTTATTAAACTCCCTAAGGATAATACTTTTTGAGATACATTCTTTTCCATGGGTGATCAAGTTTTCGCCCCATGTTCTTTCCATATTTATCCATTAACTCGTACGCTCCATTCCCCACAATTATCTTTATTATATACGGTCCATCCCACTTCTTCTCCAGTTTTCCATCTCCTCCTTTTTGATAAGGTGGTATTTCTCTCAACACCAATTCTCCAGATTGAAATTCCTTTGTTTGACGCGCTTGTTATACTCCCTTGCCAACCTCTTGTGATAATTTTTCATGTGTTGTAAAGCAACTTCTCTGTTTTCCTCCAAGTCATCTAATTTTGTCAGTATCAAATATGTATTTAAATTCTTTTCCCAAGCTTCTTTATTCGTGGTTGGTATAATGACTTTGGTTGGTAACACAACTTCCACTCCATATGTTAAACGGAATGATTACATTCCTGTTGCTTCTCTCTGTGTTGTTCGATATTCCCATAAGACATAGTGGACCTGTTCGCACCATCCTTTATTGTTCCCTTCCAACTTCTTCTTTAATATGTACGTGAGCGTCTTATTTGTTGCCTTTTCTTGGCCATTACTCTGCGGATATAATGGGGTTGATTTTCTAATCTGGATTTTGAAGGCATTTAACAACATTTCTATGTTCTCTCGCTCGAATTGCTTTCCATTATCAGACACCAGCTGTACAAGGATCCCAAATCTGTAAATGATATTCTCGAATATGAAGGTGAAGATGTCTTTATCACGTATATGTTGAACTTCCTTCGCCTCTGACCATTTTGTTAAGTAATCTGTTGCAACAATTAGATATTTTTTTTGCCCTGATCCTGGAAAGAATGGACCCACAATGTGTAATCCCCACCCGAAGGGACAAACACTTGTATATGAATTTAATTTCGTTCCAGGTGCATGTATTCTTTTCCCATGCCTTTGACATTCTTCACATCGCCTAGATACTTCTTTTGCGTGCATATGCATATATGGACAGTAATATCCTTGCACTCTTGTTTTATATGCTAATGACCTTCCCCCGCTATGGTTTCCCGCATCTCCATAATGTATTGCCTTTATAATTTCCATTCGTTCTTTTCGTTTCAAGCATATGAGAGAGGGCCCAAGGAATGACCTGTGGTATGGTACACTTTCTCTTAATTCGTAGTTTTCGCACGGCTTTTTAATTTGTGTGCTTCCAACCTGTTTCTTAGTAGTTCTCCCTTCTCCAAGTATGAATAAAGTTGCGATCTCCAATCCTCTTCTTCATCATTCTTTCCTCTTTCTTCGCCTTCTATCATCATTACGTCTGCCTCCTCTTCTTTTTTGATTGACGGGAAATAGAGTGTCGTGATCTTTAAGTATCGAGCGGTGGGGTCCACCAGCATTGATGCGAGGAATGTCAGAGCGTCTGCGAATCTATTGTCTTTCCTGCAAATGTGCCTCCATTCTATATTCTTTATTTTTGTTGATAGCTCTTTTGCGAGTAGCTTGTACTTATGTAATATATCCCCAGTATTTGGAGGATCACCAACTGTGAGTCACTAGTTATTCTAACGTCATCTAGTTCCATTTCAACTGCTAACCGCGACGCATGTATTACTCCTTCATACTCTGTTTCGTTATTGGTGGAGGCGAATTCAAGTCCGAATGAATATGCCATTCTCGCTCCTAGTGGTGAGATAATCACTATCCCTATACCATTTCCTTCTTCGTTTACAGATCCGTCAACTAGTATCTCCCACCTTTTTGAAATTCGTTCCTTTAACAGATTTAGAGAATTTCCCAGATCTTCGTCTGCCGCTATCATCTCTTCTACACTTTATTCTTCCTCCAATGGGAACTCTGCTACGAAATCCGCAATGACTTGATTTCGAAATGCCCCACATGTGCATTCCATCTTTCTATTCTTCCAGATCTTTTTGAGTTCTTCATTAGAGATTCAATTGGCACTTTTGTAAGAACTCTGATCTTATGATCCTGAAAATACGTACGGAGCTTTTGAGATGCGTACACTAGTGCGAGGATTAGCTTTTCGATTTTCGCATAATTTTTCTATGCTGCATTGTAGGTTTTGCTGTTTAATAAATTTTTTTTTTTACGACTCCTCCATCTAAGCGAAGTAGTACGACACTTAATGCATGGGGTATCGAAGCCAAGTATAATAATAATTCCTCCCCTGGTTCAGCTTTCTGCAAAATAGACACATTCATTAAGTAATCTTTTATGATTTGTAGCGCATTCTCACATTCAGCTGACCATTCGAATTTGGCTCCCTTCTTTAAAATGTTGAAATTTTTTGCATTTGTCTGATGAGCGCGAGATAAATCGTCCCAACGAAGCTAACAATCCATTCAGATTCTGCACATCCTTCAATGTTGTTGGTGTTGGCATGTCGCGAACTGCTTGCACCTTCTCCGATCTACCTCTATTCCTTCCTTTGATACAATATATCCTAGGAATTTTCCTGATGCCACTCTAAAAATGCATTTTGCTGGATTGATATTTCTTACAGATGGTGAACATGATCTTCAGCCTTCTTGCTCTTCACTAGCATGTCATCCACGTACATTTCTAAAGTTTTGTGAATCTTTTCCACCATCCTCTGATATGTAGCACCTGCATTTTTTAACCCAAAAAGCATTCTGGTGTAACAATATAATCCTCTTGGTGCTAAGAAAGCCGTGTATTCCTGGTCCTCTTCTGCCAATGTGATTTGATTGTTGCCTTTATACCCATCCATTAGTGATAATCTGTCATTTCCTGATGCAGCCTCTACCAGCTGTGGTATATCTGGTAATGGAAAACTGTCTTTTGGACACGCTTTGTTCAAGTCGCTGAAATCGATGCAGATTCTTATCCCATTGTTCTTTTTCGGCACCACCACCATGTTCGCTATCCACTCTGGATACTTTGCTGGTCGGATTATTCCTGCGTCTAACATCTTCTGCAACTCAACTTCTATTTGCGGGTGATATGTGGTTGTTATTTTCCTTATTCTTTGCTTGAATGGACGTACATCCTTCCTGATATCTAACCTGTGACATGCAACATCATGATATATACCTGGAATTTCATCCATGTCCCATGCGAAGACATCGCTATATTATTTCAGAAGTTTAATTATTTTTTCTTCCTCTGCTTCCCACATTCCAGTTCCTATCCTTATCATCTTGGGCTCCTCTTCTGTCCCTATGTTGACCTCTTTAGTTGGCTCAGCTGCAACAAAGTTCTCCTTTGGTTTACCTAGCGGGGATGGATCTTTGATCTCTTTCGCTGGTTCTTCTTCTTCATATTGGATTTCGCTTGGTATTCCTCGGCCTTGTTTTGCTCGCACCATGTATACCCTGAGTTCTTCTTCTTCTTTTTAACTCCTTCGCCTTTCTCCATCTATCTTTTCAATTTTTTGCTCTTCCTTCGTGGTTCTTAACATCTAACTGGTTACAGGCTTTTGCTCTTTCTGTGTCACCTGCAATTTCTCCTATTCCGCTCGGCATTTGGAAACATATGCATTGATGTAAGGTTGATGCCACGCCTTTTATACCATGCAACCAAGGTCTTCCCAAGATCATGTTGTACGGTGACTCCACATCTACTACACACAATGTTACCTGCATTTCTATCTCTCCTAGTGGCATATTTATAATTACCTCCCCTTTTGGCTTTGTTATTGCTTTGTTGAAACCATGGATGTCGTATGTAGACGGTTTTAAGTCCGCATCGTTATATCCCATGTCCTTGAACGTGCGATAAAACAAGTTGTTGGCTGAGCTCCCGGTATCTATAAAAGTTCCTTCGATCGCCCATTCCTCTGAAGCTTTCGCATCTTTATCCTTCTCCATCCTTCGCGCAGGTATGGTTACCACCAATGGATATGTTCGCCCCCAGCTTCTTTGTGGTATATCGTCTGTTTCGAACATGATCTTCTGTTTTTTCCATTCGTGCAAGGGCGACATCTTGTCGACAGTTGAGATCTTCCTTCCTTCATAATCACGCTCGTGGATCTGCCATGTAAGTCCTGCATGAAAATCTGTGACATCCACACCTAATTTTGTTATCATATTACATTGTAGATGCCTGCTTCCATTCACTGCTCCAATAGCGTTTATCACTTACGTAGATTTACTCGATTCCTGTTACATACACATGGTTGTTTGCTTTGTTTTTCGCATCATTTCGTTCCCATTTTATCTATAGACATCCTTGATTACCTTGTTCCTGAAATATGATTATTTTTTCCAAATACTTCTTAAGAAAATCTTTTTTCAGATCTGCCAAGTTTGTGCCTTGTAAAAAAACTTATAATCCTTAGGATTACTCTACAGATTCAAAATCAGCAAATGCTCAAGAATAAACTTATGAACTTTTTTGTTTTGCAAATCGAAACTCAACGAATACAATCAAAAATCTTTCACAAAAACAAGAATATAAGAAATTTTCGAAGAATCAGTTTAAGACTTTCACAAAAAGGTGTAATCCCTTCCCCGAGCTGTACTCAAGCGCCAAAATGTAGTTGCAGGAAATCCCACAACTATACCCCTTGAATAATCTATAAAGTAAACTATGAAATCATCATGAAGAACACTTATAAGAATTTTATTAAGTTTTGAAATCAATACAAGGAAAGAAGAAGATAAAACCCTAACTTGGGAGCAAATAACTTTCTCTCTCTTAAAGTTCTACCTCAATTCTCCAAAAAATCTCTCCCTGATACAATGGTAGTTGGTCCTATATATAGGAGGTTACATAGTGGAGGACAGCTAATAAAGACCCTCTTTTCGGATCTGACGTGCGATGTTCTTGCACGCTTATTTTTGGTCTTCTCGCACATGTCTTTTCACTTGGCGTAGCTTCCACACTTTACTCGTGACTTTGTGACGTCATTTGCTTCGTCATCTTGAATATGTGTGTGAATGAGTTCTCCCCCTTATAGTGCTAGCCCTACATGGTTAGCTTCAACGCATGAAATGGTGGGATTTTAATTTATCAATTAGCTGGCTAATTTCCGGCATGAATTACTGATTCATGACAACATGTGAATAGAAAAATTAAATTTCATTAAGTGCTTTCTTATGAAATGTTTTTGAAGTTGATTCTCTAGGAACGACAGGTTGATCTGTTAACCTGAATGTTAACAAATCTGTCCGGTTCGTACCACCCAATTCATTACAAGCTAGGAAGCTAAACGATTTTGAAAATAAATAGCTAAATTTGTAATATTCTTATTGTAGATACGAAGTATAACTGATCAAAGAATAATCTTCTAATTATCAGCCGCAGAAACAATTTCTTTATTTGATGAATTTAGATTAGCTGATAAGAAGTGACCTGACCAGAGATTCATAAAGGAAAACATAGTACACCTCAAGTATGGAGGACATAATTGCTATTAAAAAGCTACGAGATCGATTAATAATTACCACTTGCAAAACAACAGAACAATTATACGCACATTTAAATGTACTGTGCGAATTTTTGATGAGGAGACAACATATTTTGGTTCATGAAGCATATTTTAGGGTGGTGGTGGAAGATTTTATATCACCATACCGATTTTGGATCACAATTAAAAAATTGTCAAACTCGGCAAGCTCCGCCAAGTTCCTTGCTAATACTTGTGGAGCGAGTTCTTTAGAGTAATCTTTAAGTTTTGATTTTGTTGTTTATATTTGAATTTAAGTTTTGAAGATAAGAAATTTGAGATGGTATTAGAGCCTAGAGCTCCACTACTTTGTTAATCAATTGCCTCGATGATGTTTACAGTCCTCAGTATAAAAGTGATTAACAAAGAACGTGAGGATACAAGATATCCACATTTTTAGCCCGCCTTCACCATTCAATTACAAGTTGAAATTTAATCAAAACATCGAAAATCTAGCTAATAATAACTAGTCATTAAACTTTATGTAGCATCAACTATAATCAAAGTTTAAGTACACAACTAGAGCTTGAACCAGGAAGTTGTAGTACCGCTATGACGAGGAGAGGGTGTCCCTTATCCTATTCGGTGTTAGTATTTAGTACTAATCTTATTGGTAGTAATTAATTGGGTAATGGGTGTCCTTATCAATTGTAAAGGACGGGTTAGATTTAGCCATGTGTTAGCATTGTAACCATTGGATCTATTCAGTAGAGTCGAGCCTTATAAACTCAAAGTCTATAATGAAACTCTTATGAAAATATTAATCTAAATAGTCGTTCAATCGATTTCATGGATGGTTCTTCTGAACTAGATGGCTCAGATCTTCGGATCAGAGAGGTTACAGTTATTATTGATGGAAACCCTGTTGTTGTACGTCCAGGTGCACAACACAGGAAGTGGTCTACAAACATTACAAGCAAGCTTAGTGACAACTTCCAAGATATTGCAGACTGCATCTACAGAGCATTATTCTGCAGTAACTGTGGTCTGGGGTCTATGAAAATCTTGGTTTTCTGGAGAAAATTGAAATGATTCTTAAACTAATGTTGTGGGTAGAGTACTTGAGCTGGAAATTCAAGTTGTTTTCAAATGCTTTATGGAATACTGATGCGGCAGTTCATTTCTCAGTTCATGCCATTGCTATAACTCAAATTTATCACTCACTAACCAGTCAGTATCCTCATTGGTATTGCCAGCATCTGTCGGGATTTGTTTGTCATAGTTTACCTAATGTTGCACCAGTCTTCTCTGGCGAATGGTTAAAAGTCAGCACAGTTATACATGAACAATGAGAGGGTGTGATACTTCAGATTCTAAATGTGTGGTTGTTGATGGGGTATTCGAAGTGTAAATTCAGATCGGTTGCATCTGGATTGTGGAGTATTATAATTTTCTATATGGGTTTGTTTTTCTTACCTTCATATCTTCATGGTACTGCGTTATCACCAGATTATTCTAACCGGTTACCTAGATTGCTTAAAGTGGACAGTTCGGTAGCCAAATTTGTTAGACTTCCTGATTATACGTCTATGTTGATGCTTACACTTTCCATAAGTTGCTTTCGACTATGCAGAATTTATCACATGATTGGCAACTTGGATACGACATGTTACCAAGTAATAGTTGCTGCCTATCTCTTTTTTCTCCTCAAGTTTGCTCGCTGGATATATGCTAGAGGAAAGTTGTTAGCTTATCTGGGCGTCTCCAATTCAGCTGGTGCCTTTCTAGAGTTCCATGATTTTTCTAATGTGACACGACGTCATTATCTTCAGTTGGAATTTTCTGATGTTAATGGGTCCTAGCCATGAGTCCTGCTGGTAGTGTTACTTCTATCCATGTTTATCAAGCTGCGACTTGTGAAGATTATGCACGTGTTTACTGTTTGGAACCTGACATAGAAAAGAACAGTTTGCTGAGGGGATTTCGGTGTTGCACTACTACCCTGTGTTGCCATCTTATGTTGTATGACCGCTATGACGAGGAGAGGGCTTGGCAACTCAATTCTCATCCTTGAGGACAAGGATGTTTTCAAGGAGACGAGGAGAGGGTGTCCCTTATCCTATTCCGTGTTAGTATTTAGTACTAGTCTTATTGGTAGTAATTGACTGGGTAATGGGTGTCCTTATCAATTGTAAGGGATGGGTTAGATTTAGCCATGTGTTAGCATTGTAACCGTTGGATCTATTCAGTAGAGTCGAGCCTTATAAGCTCATAGTCTCTCTAATGAAACTCTTATGAAAATATTAATCTAAACAGTCGTTCAATCGATTTCATGGATGGTTCTTCTGAATTAGATGGCTCAGATCTTCGGATCGGAGAGGTTAGAGTTATTATTGATGGAAACCCTATTGTTGTACGTCCAGGTGCACGACACAGGACTATCAACAAACCAGCTTAACAAAAGCTACAGCGAATCCTGATTCATTGCTAAACTAAAGATCACTCTCATTATTGTATAACAACTTATATTATACACATGAAGATTTCAACATCCACCTAATTTCTGGCTCAATTGTTAGTTTATCGGGTCAAGAAAAAAATCATACAGATATGATACTCACGGCTATCAGCCAAATTCCTTCTAATTCATGTAATTTGTACACTCCATTTTCACGCTCTTGTTTCTTCCTTGCTCTGATTTTGTAGAAAGCTCTTATTATGAATCAGTTGATATGACCAATAAAACTACTAATGACTAATAGACGAGGAAATCAAACTTGCATCAACAGATAAGTGACGGAAAAGTTACTGCTGAACCCCTAGTATTTCAATTGAATCAAGAGAAAATGATAAACTATTCTGTTCATTAGGGGCACTGATGCATTTCATGAAAAGAAATCATAGAGAAATGAAATTAAAGGAGGAACGTGAAGTAGATGGAGAAGTAGTGATTAAGAAAGAATCCATGAACGCTGCTAAGATAACTCAGAAAGAAGAGGAATGGTTGAACAAGTAGAAGAGAAGATAATTGTTGAACAAAGTAGATCTAGAAAAATTAAATCTAGAGATCACAAATACTATTCATGTTTGAGAGGAGAAATCATTATGATAATAGTATCTTCTTTGTTGTCGGTGGTGATCATAAAAATCAAAAGCCATAATCTGTAATCTGTGATACTGGTGGTGGTGTGAAACTGAGGATGAGTGGAGAGGGAGAGGCGGCTAAAGTGTGAGTGCAGTAACCCTAAACAGACGTTTGTTTTATATACTAGGTTAAACACATATACGGAAAAATGATAAATAATTTACACTCAGTTTACATCACTAGTTGCATTTTTTTAATTTCTTTTTTTTGAGTTGTATTTTATAGCAAGCAAATCCAATTTTCTATGCCACAATAACAATTTTGTGCTGGATGAGACAAGTTGGAGACTGAATGCAATGATGCAGTGGAGGTGTCAAAAAGTAAAATAAAATAAAAATATCAACAAGTACTAGCATATGAGACCATGAGCCGCAAACAACCACCACCAAGGAACCTCAGGTGACTTGAAATTTTACTTGATAACATTTTTCAGTCAACCTTTTACTGCTCCGGCATAGTCAATGTCTTGGTTCATTGATATTAACAGTCCAACGAATGGGGTCCAAGTTCAAGCAGTATGATCTATAAGAAGAGAGTATAATAGAATATAATCATAGATATTGAATTACTCTTACAGGACCAGACCAAATTCTAATGGGACTGGAAAAAGAAACTGACTGGTTTTCTTGGCATCATGGATTGTCAATCTTAGAATTCCCCTATGTACAAAATTTTGTTGATACATGTTTGCACTGATTTACATGTGAAACACCCAGAAAAAAAAAACATACATTCTAATAAGGGTGTAGATAAGTGGAGTATTTAAGGGTCCATATTGCAAGGTACAAGATTAGGATATGGGGAGATGGAATGGAGAAAAGGGCAGTAATTACAGCGCCAATAGTTTGACACTCCCTGCCTTAGTTATTCTGAATCGTTAAACGTGCATGCAATGAAGAATTTGGTAATTGTGCATGAATCATTACAGTATGGCATTCCATGCTAGAAACAGATACATCCTCATGGCCACAACTTTCCAGACATAGACGTTGGACATTGCGGCTTCACTTCCATGCTTTAGATGGCCCAATTTCTTGAATATATCGTTCCCGAGATGAGATTAGTACCTTCTTCCTCTGTCAGTGAAGATGTTTCGCAAACACTCCCATCATTGGTGCAAAGTGAATAAACTGAAACTGAACCCCAATCACTTCAGTCATGGGATGCGAAGTAATTTGAGAAACCAATCATAAAATTTCAATAACTAGATCAAAACGCTAGTAACACAGAATACAATAAGCAGAATAACAATACAAACCCAGATGTACTTTACCACAAATAAGAGATAAATAATGAGCAAATGTAACGGAAATTATCAACATGAAAGCATTCCTGAAAAGATGACTTCTCGTCATTGTATACATGGACCTTTTCTTCAAAGTAATCCATCCTTCCCGAGGAAAAGTAGATAAATATGTTGAGATTATTAGTCCCACATTGTATGGGCAATCTAAGATCCTGCGGTTTATAACTCTATGGGACGGGCAATCTAAGATCCTGCGGTTTATAACTCTATGGGACGGGCAATCTAAGATCCTGCGGTTTATAACTCTATGGGACGGGAAATCTAAGATCCTGCAGTTTATATCCCTTAGGGTCTCTCCACTCATTGCCAATTGGTTTTGAGTTGGATGCCCGTATTCTAACAAAATATGTGAGTTAGAATCATGGGAAGAAAATGTAACTACTGGAAATCCAATAGCACACCCAAGTAAGAGAAGAAACAGATCTAAGACATGATAAAGGTTTTGGATAAGAAATTCTTTATTGATTAACCATTCCAAGTAGTGAAGAATACAAGTTTTTGAGTACAAGGAAATCCAAATCTCTCACTCTAAGCAAAACTCACCCTCACCAACGAATCCGCCTCCCATACATTGCCCAAGGACCTCTATTTATAGACCAGTTAACCCTAATGGTGTACAACTCATTTTTATTCGCCTGGATCTCGTGGAGATGCCTTATACTTCGCCCAAATAATTTTCAACGAAGTTTTCCCCTTTATTTCGCTGACATCTTTGGGTGTTTGTCGGGACAACTGTCTCTTTTCTTGCTCCATAATATACTTACTTCGCAAGTTATTTTTCTAGCCAAGTAACCTTACTTCGTCCATCTTTATTTCGTGGCCGGTGTCTTTCTGAGTATTCTAACTGATTCTTCGCAGTTTAGGTTTCTCATGCGAGGTACTTCGTTTTTAGGATGCTTGGCGCTTTGTGTTATCAGTTAATGGCGAGGTAATTCTGACATTTGATTTGACTAGTCACTGACCGAGATCTTTATGTGAGATTTCTCAGTCTTATTTCGTGCCATCATGTATGGCCACGTGGTCAGCCTGCTTCGTGTACCTACAAAAAAAGGAAGATCTGAGCATGTTACTCAAAAAAAAAAAAAATACTAGCATGTGTAACTATTCCTTCTTTAGTAAAATTACTAAACAAACAACCTGGTTCGTCAAAATTGTTGATTGATTTTTAAAAACAGAAAAAAAAGTAACAATCAAACACACATAAGCCACCATTCTTAAGAAAAATACTTTTTCCTATCAAAAGAAAACGAATTATTATTTGGGACCAACATAAAGAAATCATTAATAAAGAGATGAAGATATTACTTACGGCTCAGAGGAAATATTATTATGCTTTCTTCTTCTTATTGTTGAAGATAATCATGGACATCTGAAGCCATGATTGATTTGTGGTGGCGGCGGAAAACCAAAGAAGAGAAACAGATGCAACCATAAGATTGAGTTGGGAGTAATAACCCTAGCATAGATACATTACGTGTTTATACCAAAATACATATGGGCTTCGGCCTCACTTTGCTACTATATAATCAATGGAGCCACCCTAAGTTTCTGTTCATTATTTGATCCACCTTTGAGTGCATCTCTCTTCTGTTCTTAACTCAACTTTTACCATGGATTTGGTGTCAAACGCAATTGGACATTACAGACCGTCCCAAAGCCTCAGGAACCAATTAGGCCCCAGTATGACTGGGATGCTGCATTTCTACTGAAATATGGACTTCCTGGTGATACCAAAGTAACCAAACTGAACATTAATTGTGTGCAAATAAGCTGCAGTCTCTGGTCACAGCTGCCACGATGATCTTCAGACTTCCAAAAACTTTGGGATGCTTGGAAACAATGATGGAAGCACTGGAACTATAATCCTTGCAGTGAAAGCAAGGTAAACCATCATAGGTGTAAGTATCTTGGTTTATCTGATAAACTTTATCACATAATAATGGTAAAATATCAATTGGAACTAATATGATATATAATAGAAAGCTTCATCATAATGATTCATATATGTTCCACAGCTGACATTTTTAGCCTGCCTTGGCCATTCAATTACACTCAAAAATCTATCTAGCACATGGAAAATTTTAGTACAAATTCAAGCCTTTTTGATACATCAATAATTTAAAGGAGATGTAACAACTACACAACCTATTAAACATGTTGAGATAATGAATAAGCTTTATGTTTTAGCCAAGTTTTTCATATCAAACTGAATTGACTAGTTCAAAGGCTAGCACCAAATTTTTAGCCTAGTTCTACAAGACTACAAGTGCTGATGCTAATGATAGAACATTACAGTTATGAAAGACAACAGAACGACCCATATCTTTTTTGTTACATTGATTAGTTCTTTTCGTCTTCCTGCAGCTCGCCATTGATTAGTTCTTAGGCAGGCAGGTGCTTTTTTGACAGGATGTCCGTAGTTTTTGGAAGGCGAGATATACCCTTTTTATTTTTTTAAGAAAAGCAAATGAATTATCAGTTTTCACAAGTATAAAAAAAATATTCATCATGCTTATTTAAACTGAATTTCATCTAATTACATTAACAGCCTACTAACACAAAGTGCCATTATTGCACAAGAACCATTCAGATCTACAGATTACTATTAGTCATGCCAATGAAAGAAATGTTGTAATCAAGAACATATGTGGGAGGCATGAGACTAACAAGAAATAGAGTAGAGTCAATTGAAAAGAATATCAAGCCTAGGGTGGAACTAAAAGGACAAACATTTTCGATGAGTATGTATTGTATGCATAACGATTTGGGAGTTTAAAGGTGCAAATGGGTAAGACAGGAATCATAGCAGTGAATCAAACAACATCAACATGAGATAATTTTGAGAATGAATGCATTTCAATGGAGCGTCATAAAAAACACAATCATGTAATACAATGTCACAGTGAGACCTAATCTTAGGTTCTTGCCATATTTGAGGGAATATTATTGAGAAATTTATCGTTTAAGTCAGGGAAATGGGAACCAATAATCAAGCTCAACTAGTTGTCTGTTATATGAGGTAGCACGGGTGTCGCGATAGAAGAAAAACAACTCATATCTAACTTGTACAAGTTTCTCATTGTGTCAAAGTGCGAACCACATATGTGTACTAAAATTGTGCTAATGCAAGGGTATCAAGGGTAACCATTGACATGCCTAGATTATTCCCAATCATCAATTAAACAGGCAAATGATTTATTTGGCATAAATTTTGCTACGTTCACAAACTTAACAACTATGCATTCCAGTAATGCCAGTGAAAGATAATGGCACGGGGACTGCTTCAGGCAAGAAAACATCCTACATAAGTTGTCAATTCATAACTCAAGAAATGGACAAGACATTCAGATGTAATTTGCTGTCTTGAGACATATGAACTGACTCTTTCACTATTCATGACTTTTACCTCAGTCAGTATGAGATATGCTGAGCAAACCAGCAAAAAATAGCATTATGAAGCAACAATAGATAAGCGGAGCAAGTGAATTTCTTAGTATGTTTCTAGTATGATATCCAAAACCAATGCTGAAAGTGATATTCTTTCTTATAAAGTTGTTTTTCCACAATTTTTTTTTAACACATCGTATAATATGCAATACGGTCCAACTTGAAAATGACAATTCAATGGGAACAAAAATTGAATTTCTGGACCATTCAAGTAGAGAACACAATGAAAATGACAACCTTATGCCAAAATTGTGTCATTAGACTCATTTATTTAGTCTTCGGTTAAACATCAAGTCTAATAGATTACAAAGAATTACAGATCAATAGACATTTTAATTAATTAGACAGCATATCATCTATTATTAACAGCCTTTAACACAAGTATCTATATTGCATAGGAACCAATCAGAACTACAGATCATTGTCATTACTTATATCATGCAAAAAGTAAAAGTTTAATATTGTTACCATAAGGCTAGAAGTGCCAGAATTGAGCGAAACTTGGAAGCGGCTCGTGAAAGATTAATTTTACCCTCTACAAGGGGTGAATGTTCATTCTCAGCCGGAGGTTTAAGTGGTAGCTAGATAGCCAATATATTGACCCAGATTCCATAAGGTGAAGAATTTGAAGCATCTCTGCTTCTTCGAGGTCCTTTTACAAATTCCTTAGGATCTTTCGCCTCTACTGTTTTCATCTCTATTTTCTTGGCTCCTCTTGATTATCTGCCGTATTTATCCTGGAAGACATGAAAACAGTTATAATGTTAGTGCACAAAGGATATCACATACTATATGTACAAACAAGCAAGCTTAACAACTAGGAGCATCATATCTTAAAAACCTGTCAGAATTTGGAAACTGACCTGACCCATCCTATTCTTGCAGAGATATTCACTCTTAGCAAGAATATGGGTGGTATAGAGAAAACAGCACTAAAGCTCCCAAGAAATTGGTAATATTTACATAAAAGCAACAAGGAAAATGCGCGAAACCTGCATCATCAGGAAGAAAAATCTATAGAAAGTCACTTAAGAGAGTGTTTAGAAACTCTAATACAGTTCTCATACAAAATTATTACGTGGAATAATTCAGTCATTTTTTTACTTCCCCTGCAGATTTCCTACAGCTTTCTGTAATATGTAATATGTGGGTAACTTCTGTTCCTCACCACCTCATTTTGATGCGTGAAGAAATGAAGCAAGAAGACATGATGCTTAATTTTATACACAAAAGTTCAGTTAATCAGCACTGAAAAACAGTCTTAATTTGAGTTTAACAAAGTCCCTAATAGACATTTCAATGATTCTTCAATTAACAGAGGAAGACATATCGTCGAAAATTAAAGTAAAAAAGAAACAAAAACACTCATTGTTTAGGGTTCCATACTACTTCCTTTCTTCTTAATCGAGTTTAGAAGTATCGATTGATAGTGTACTACTTTTAGTTGCAGGTTCGGAAAAGCTCTACTAAGTCTTAGTTTAACTCCAGCTGGATACTCGAAGAAGCACTAGGAACTGCTCTTAACTTATCCTTAAACTCGTTCACCTGTCTCAGTCTGTGATCAGGCAAGACAACACTAGAAAGAAAGTATATAACAACTTTCTTCAAAACCTTGGCATTTTTCAACAAAAAACTCAGAAGCTTGAGTTCATTCTCACATCCATCCACGTTTTTAATCTGGACATACTCGAGGTGTGACAAAGTTCCCGGCAATGACAATTTTGCTTCCCAGTCATCTCCAACGTCCACCAAATTTGACTGTTCAAAAAATCACAACAACTCATACGTCACTTACTGACAGATTAAATAAAAATGTGATTACTGGAAATCCAGCAACATACCCAAATGGAAAGTAAATGAGATCTAAGACACGATGACACAAGAATTTAAGTTTATTTATTAATCTCAAGCGAAATACAAGTTACACTCGTGGGTTCTAAGAAAACCCTAATTCCTTTCTAAGCCTATGAATTACAAGGAAACCCTAACTCTTTCTCTCTCCTATGCTACACCTTTCCCTCTCCAAAAGGTCCTCCCTCTTACATTGTCCAAAGGTCTCTATTTATAGGCCTAAGCAACCCTAGTGGTATACAACTCATATCATCTCGCTGAGGTTACTTCATGCTTCGCCTGGAGCATATTCCATAAAGTTTTTCCTCACCTTCCGCTGGCTTCACGTGGTCTTGTCGGGACACCTGTCCCATTTCTTGCTCGATAATTCATCCACTTCGTGGGGGTAGCTTTTCTTCCAAGCCAAGTCACATTATTTCGTGGTCATTTCGTAATGGACATATGTTTCCTTTCGCGTTCTACGTCCCCTTTGGAGAGCTTCCTCTTACCAAGCTTTACTTCGCTGCCATGTGGATAAGGATAATTCTGACTTGATTTGACAAGTCCCTGACGACAAATCTCGGGGCTTGAATTAAGATCTTTTCACCAGATTCCCGCGTCTTCCTATGGCCACGTGTCGGCTTATACTTTGGTAACTACATTTTTCCTTTTCTTATTCTGCTTGATCATAAAGAGAGGAGAATAAGAACCGTCCGAAGTTTGATAACCGCCTTTCCTCCCATTTTTCGTCTTCCACGTGGTTCTCTTTTCCTCGTAACCGTCGATTACTGGTTCGTATTCTTCAGTCGTGGGTCATTTTGACCAGTCATCTGGTATAAATACTCCTTCTTCCTATCTATCTAAGACTTTAGTCTTCTCCTCCTTTCCCCTCTTATCTCCAGTAAGCTTTGTTCTTCTGTTTTTAATGGCTCCCAGAAAGATTCCCCCTCCAACCACATCCTGGACCTATGAAGAGTTTAAATCCGACCTTAATAGGGTAGGAATCACCCTATCTCCTGCAATCGATTCCTCTGTTACTCCTCCTATCACTGCTACTGATTTGATGGAAATAACCTACTGGTGGATACGGGCTGAAACCTGGACTTCATCGAGGATGATTGTCACCATTGGACAGTTAAGAGCAGGGCTTTCTTTTCCTCTATATGATCCAAAGAATCCTCTACTCCTTGAGATTTTAGCTCGTCTTTGCCATGGTGTTTATCAGCTAAGTGGGAACGCTATTCGCTTGGCTAACAAATTTGTTCGAATATCAAATGGCCTTCCTTCTCAGATTCCCGAATTAGGGTCGGACTTTCCTTAAGTTGATTATAACGTCTAATCTTTTCTGGAAAATTACCTCGTCCAGTACTTGTCCACGAGATCGTACCAAGAGTGGGGTGTGAAGTTTACCCGTAAGATCTTGGCTGATCCATCCAAGGCACTACTTTTTGATGTCGATCCTACTGGCGAAAAGAGGAACAAGTATCTTCGCTTATCCAACGATGAAAATTGGATGATGTATCTTCTGGTGATCGAAGGACCCTTTGTGTGGGGATTAGACGAGAATGGTGTGCCTCGTTCCGCTCCACTTCTGAAGCATGCCCACCTCGCCGAATACGACCCGGGTCGGTTTAATTGGCCCAAGATGCCCCCTGGGGAAAGTTCGACTTTTCATTCAATCTTCCCTTTATTTACTGTATACCCCTCTAACGCCCTTGCTTTTGCCTTAGTATTCCTTCTCACCTCCTGGCATGATAAAGAACCGTTCCAAGAAGCCACCTCCAGCTCAGCTTTGTATCTTGCGAGTCATATTTTTTCAATTTCTTAATCCAACTCCTAATCTTTCACTTTGCAGAGGGAGGAATCTCGAGTTGCAACGGGCCCTGCTGCAAACACAAGAAAGCGTGCTCGCTCAAAAGTTTCCTCCTATTTCGCTCAGGTTCGTCCCTAGTTCGCGGCTTGCCTTTTATCCTTTGATTTATCTACGAACTTTGTGGTTTTTAGGATGACCCTTCAACCTCTCCTCGTGCTCGGGAGCCTTCTCAACATCGTTCTCGTACAATGGACGTAGATAGGCTATCTCAAGTTCATCCTTCGGGACTAGACCGTCCTCCTCCTAGCTCCTCTCGCCCTCATGTTGAAGATTCTAAAGACCCAACATATCTTCCTGATATGAAATTCCTTCGGGATATCTTCATGACAACTCGTTCGAACTCCTCCTTAAGATCCGCGGCGGCTGAATCCCTGACCTCCTTGAGCTCTCATTCCTTTTTAGATGCCGATCAAGGATTTATCCAGAATTCTTCTTTGAATCTCTCCATTCAACAACATGCTTCCCTATTGTGTTTGGTAAGTGTGACAGCAGCCGATTCCTTTCTTATTTTCCTTAACAGCATTACCTTACCCATTTATTTCCTATTCGCCTCCTTAGGGACATAATCACAGCATGTCCCATCTCGTGGAAGTTCACGAAAGTATGGACCTTATTGTTCGCCAGAGTGCTCGTATCGCTCAGTAAGAATCGCAACTTGCTGAGGAGAAAAACATCTCGTCTGCTCTTCGTCGTAAGTTTGCCTTTCTTAGCCATTTGATTTTGCCTTACATTTCCAGATAGCCTACTTACTTATCTTTCTTCATCTCAGGTTCTGAGCAAAATCTTAAGGGACAAGTCTCTTATCTTCAAGAAGATGTCCGCGGCTTAAACGAGGATCTTGACAAGATGGTGAAGGACGCAGTTTTACTTGCAAAGAAGCTTCGCCGAAATTCCCAAGATGAAAAGGTGAGGCTCTTTAATGAATTCTGCGACTTAGAGAATATTCCCCACGTTCCCCTGGATCTTGGGGTATTTTCAGAAGACGAACCCGAACCGGAGCCTACCATCCACAAACCAATCCTTTCTTCCGACGAAGGCACAGAGTCTGGTGAAGACGATGAGGCTGATGGTTATTAGAGTATACAATCTTTTACCCTTGTATTCTTCGTTTATGTATATAAACTTCAACCCTTTATGTATATTATGATCTTGCTATTTTTTCAATTAGAACTGTTGTTTCCGCCTTTAATCTTTTCACACCAAGTATGTACTTGTGTTCTAGTTGTAAAAATATGCCTTCGCTATTTTCCTGCGCGCTCCTTTCTCTGATGTCTCGTCTCTTATTTTTTAAATTATTCCTTAAGTACTTTGTAGTCTTGAGAGGAGAATGCTAAAAAAGAACAAAAAATATAAAAATTATATACTTGCCTCTTGTTCTTATTGAGATTTGTCCGATCAAGAAGAGAGTATTCTGGTTACGGTCTTCATAAGTACGCCATTCCGGTGTGTACGTCTATTTTTTGTTTACCTTTTATTTTCTTATTTATGAGGTCTTAATGCGCCTCCTAGTTAAGGTCTTATTGCGCCTCACCCTATTATGAAGGGTATTTCTTCGGCGAAGTTTCAGGCGCTTGTTATTTTTCCGAATAGTAATCCATCAACCTCGCCTTAACATCATTGCTAAGTTTTCTTTTCGCGACAATATGACAGGCTTATCTATTCCCATGAATAGCATCCCCATGACATTGCCGTCTTTTTTGGTCACACGGCTCCCTAATCTGGAGGGTGCCATCCCTTTATATTCCCCCCTGAGTGCCCCTTCAAGGAGGTTAACCCTAACATGCATGTTGGTCTCCTCCAATCCGGTTATTACGACATTCAGTTGTTTTCGCGACTTCTTATCCTCTTCGCCGATAAGGCTCAGAGTTACGAAGTCACACCCTAAGAGGGGTTTCTTTGGGATCGAGTGCATCGTATACAAGAATTGCCATACGGATATGGCTGGTAACGCTCCAGACATCCCAGGCACCCGCAACTCAACCGAATACGTCGGCGCCTTGGTCATATTTCTGCACTCCTTACAGAAGACCATCATAAAAGGGGTCCCAGCGGATAGGTCTTATCATTGCCCCTAACTTTCTTCCTCAGAATTGTCCACGACATGCGCTAGGTCTTTGCGTATTGCATTTTCATGCGAACTAGGGTGCATGCCGTGGGTTCCCAGCCTTCCTAGGAGAAGGTTTTGAGTTTCCTTAAAAACTGTTTATTTCGTCATTATTATTCGCCTCCTAATGTGAGGTCTTATCTGCTCGTGTAAACGGATCCATTCATATAAAATTATAGAAATATTGTATTGATAAATTCTGTTCGCTTCTTACATCCAGGGATAATATTTTTTAATGTAAACAGGGTTCCAAGGATGATCTAGCGTCCTGTCTTGTCGTTCTAGTTCGCCGTAAATTATCTCTCCTTCTTCGTCGGTATCCTTCCCTTCGCAGTATGCTAATTCATATGCCCCATTTCCAAAAACCCTCTTTACGATGTATGGACCCTCTCAAGTGGGTTCTAGCTTTCAACCTGATCCTCGCTGATAAGGTGGTATCTCTCGTAGCACCAGCTCTCCCGGGACGAAGCTTCTTGATTTTACCCTTTTATTATATTCTCTCGACAACCTCTGGTGATAGTTCGTCATATGTTGTAACACATTTTCTCTATTTTCCTCGAGATCATCCAATTTTGCAAGAATTAAGTCCGTGTTTAACCCTTTTTCCCATGCCTCTCTCCTTGTTGTGGGCATGATGGATTCGGCTGGTAGCACTGCCTCTGCTCCGTACGTTAAACAGAACGGGGATACTGCTGTTGCTTCTCTCCTTGTGGTTCTATATGACCACACCACATTCAGGATCTGCTCGCACCATCCTTTGTGATGCTTTTCCAGCTTTTTTTTCAGCGTGGAAGCCACCGCTTTATTTGTAGCCTCTTCCTTCCCATTACATTGGGGATATAATGGAGTAGATTTCCCGGATTTAATTTTAAAGGCGTTGAACATCATCTTCACATTCTCCTCTTAGAACTGCTTTCCATTGTCTGAAACAATCAGGACTGGTATACCAAATCTACAATTGATGTGTTCAAGGATAAAATCGTATATATCCCCATCTTTTGTATCCTGCACTGCCTTTGCCTCCACCCACTTTGTGAAGTAGTCAGTTGCTACAATCAAGTACCTTCTTTTCTTCGTCCCCGTTATAAAGGGCCCCACGATATTTATTCCCCACATGGCGAATGGCCACACGCTCAATACTGAGTTCAAGCGTGTGGCTGGTGCATGTATCCTTTTGCCGAACCTTTGACACGCCTCACACCTTGTAGAAATGTCTTTCGCATCTTTATGCATGTAGGGCCAAAAGTAACCCTGTGTTCGGCTCTTTTAAGCTAGTGATCTGGTTCCGATGTGGTTTCCAGCGTCCCCATAATGAATTGATTTCATGATTTCAATCCTTTCCTCCTGTGATAAGCACCTCATCAGTGGACCCAAGAATGATCGCCTGTAAAGGATCCCTTCTCGCACCTCGTAATTCGTGGATTTGCTTTTGACTTTGTTTGCCTCTTGTCTATCTCGTGAGAAGTCTCCTGTCATCAAGTAGTTGTAGATTGGTGTTCTCCAATCCTCTTTTCTCATTACTGAGTTCCTCCCTTCTACCGTCATTACCTGAAGTTCTCTTTCTTCTCTGCTTACTGAAGGCTGCATCAACCGTTGAATCATAATATGCCCGATTTTTGGATTCTCAATCATGGAAGCTATGAAGGTTAATGCATCTTGCACGAGCTGCTGATATTTCTTCATCACTGGATCGACTGTATTATACATTCCTTGAATCTGACGAACTACTAGTTGTGAGTCACTAGTAATTCGTACATTGTCCAGTTCCATTTCTATTGCAATTCTCAGATCCTGTATTACTGCCTTATACTCGGTTTCATTATTCGTGGCTTTGTATTCCAAACGAAAACATAATACTATTCGCTCACCTGCAGGCGAGGTGAATCCTATTCCTACACCCCATCCACAACTATTAGACGCCCCATCAACGAAGATTTCCCATCTCCTGGGATGACTTTGCTTTAACAAATCCCTTGGGTCCGGTCGGCCTTCGTCCGTCTCCATCATGTCTTCCACACTCCCATCTTCTTCCGAAGGAAATTCAGCAAGAAGCTCTGCTATTATATGTGACCTCGTCAAAGTATGTACTTCGTACTTCATCCCGAAATGGTTGATGTGAGTTTTCCACCTCTCTACTCTCCCAACCCTTTGGGAATGCTTCAAGACTGACTCTATGGGTATCCTTGTGAGCACTTTGGTTTTGTGGGTTTGAAAATACGTCCGCAATTTTCCTGATGCGTAGAATTACGCCAATATCAATTTACCGATCTTAGGGTAATTTCTTTCTGTGGAATTCAAGGTTTTACTCACGTAGAATATGGGTTTTTTTACTCCTCCATCGTTCCTGAGTAGGACTGCACTAATAGCATTGGGTGTGGATGCGAGATAGAGTAACAGCTCCTCCCTGGTTCCGACTTTTGCAGGATTGATAACTTGATTAGGTGTTCTTTTACGCCCTTCAGATCTTCTTCACATTCTTGTGTCCACGCGAATTTTGCTCCTTTGTTTAAAATGTCAAAAAAGTGTTTACATTTATCAGATGACCGCGAGATGAACCGTCCCAGTGCCACGAGCTGCCCATTTAAATTTTGCACATCTTTTACAGTAGCTGGTGATGGCATTTCTAGTATCGCCTGTACCTTTGCAGGGTCCACCTCTATGCCTGTTTGAGAAACTATATGGCCTAAGAACTTTGCTGATTCTACCCCGAAAATGCACTTCAACGGATTGGCTTTCATCTTGTATCTCCTCATCTGATCGAAGATCTCTTTCAAGTCTTCCACATGATCTCCGGAGTCTTTGGTTTTGACCAACATGTCGTCTACATAGACTTCCAACGTTTTGTGTACCTATTTTGCGAATACCTTCTCCACCATTCGCTGGTATGTAGCCCCTACGTTTTTCAATCCAAATGGCATTCTCGTGTAGCAGTACAGCCCCTTAGGAGTGAAGAAATCTGTGTGCTCCTGGTCTTCCTCGGCCAAAGGTATTTGATTGTATCCACAATACCCATCCAAGGATGATAACCTTTTGTACCCGGACACTGCTTCCACCATCTGAGGGATATTTGGTAAAGGGAAATTATCCTTGGGACAAGCAGTATTTAGATCACTGAAATCAATACATATTCTTATACCATTGTTCTTCTTCGGTACAATTACCATATTCGCAATCCAATATGGATATTTTTCCGGCTTTATGATGCCTGTCTTCATCATCTTCTGAAGTTCCTTGTCAATTTGTTCATGATAAGTCGTCGCTATCTTCCTTATCCGTTGTCTTACTGGATTGATTGTTGGGTCTAATTTCAATCGATGGCATACAACACGAGGATCAATGCCTGGAATTTCCTCCATGCTCCACGCAAATATGTCTCCATATTTTGTTAATAGTTCTACCAACCTTCTTTATTCTTCCTCCTCCATTTTCATCCCAATTTTTATGATTTTTGTTTCGTCTTCCGTTCCTAGATTTACATCTTTCGTCGGTTCGACTGCGGAGAAATTCAAGGTTGGCTCTCCCAACGGGGTTGGTTTTATGGGCTTCGCGGATTCTCCCTCCTTTTCTGATACCTCGCTAGGTATTGCCCACCCTTATTTAGCCTTTGCCAGGTATACCCCGTAGTTCGTCATCCTTCTTCACCTCCAGTACCTTCCACTTCCGTTCCTTCTTCCTTTTTACTTTACTCTCGTAAATATCAACATATTTCTTGTTGCAGTTCTCGGCTTCTTCGCTGCTTCCTCGTATTTCGCCGATTCCACTTGGAATTGAGAACCGTATCATTTGGTGATAAGTGGACGCAACTCCTTTTATTCCGTGCACCCATGGTCTACCTATAAGATAATTATATGGTGACTCCACATATATCACACATAGAGTAAACTTTTTTTCCAAATCTCCCGCCAATATTTCCAAGCATATCTCGCCTTTTCGACTTGTCGCCACTCCATTAAATCCATACAACGTATACGCAGAAGGTAACAAGTCAGAATCCTCATATCCCAGAGCTCTAAAGGTATGGTAAAAGAGGACGTCTACTGATCTTCCCATGTCTATCAAGACTTTGTCCACCTCCCAAGTCATCTCCTTAATTTGTTGATCCCTTTTCCTGGGATGCAATCTGGGCCACTGCTAGGCTAACGACTAGTGAATTCATTTGCTGGATTTCTCCTTCTGTCACGTCATTCGCCAAAAAGGATATTTCTCTTTTTTTCCAGCCTTCTAATGGTTCTTCCTTCGGGGAGTTCATTATCTCATTACCTTCGCGATCTACCTTGTACACTCTTGAGAGTACATTATCTTCAAAATCTCGGAAACTTCCCCTGGAATGCGCTATGAAATTACATCCTAATCGTCTCCTTTCTCGGCTTTTGATGAGTGCCAAATATTGTATATATTTATCCCTTTTTGTTGGCATTTAACTCATCTTTTGTGCATTAATTCTACATTTTATCCCATATTCTGTATTTTCATTGTTTTCCAGAATAAATATTTTTCTTACTTAATTTTGCATTTTTAGGTAATAAATAAAGTTTGGATGAATAGCAGAGCGGAAAAGAGCAGAAAAGTAGTGAAAAGCCGGGAGGAATTACACAAGGAAGCCGCGAAGAATGTTGTGCACAAGACCAAAAGGCTAGAAGTGGGCTTGAAGAAGAAGAATTGTCCTTAAAGAAGATATGGGCTTGGCATACCCAAGGCCCAAAACCCTTACTCAAACACATTTCCACTATCCAAGCCCGTCTCGGATTTCAGCCGTCAGATCGAAGCATTTCAGCATCCTACGGTCGCTCCATCATCGCACATCAAACTCTGAAGCCCCCTCTTTACATCGCAACGCCCATCTCCATCTTGGGTCGTCCGTTTTGCTACATCCCTTCATCCGACGGTCGCTCCATGGCAGGCCTCAAAGATGTTATATTTAAATGCAAAATGGTCCCCGGCAGCGGCGCCAAAAACTTGGCAGGCCTCAAAGATGGGTATAAAATTAAGCGCAATGAAACGCGGGCCTACAGTAATACCGCAAGTGCACGGTTGTCAGTTGTAGCTCGTGCAAGTACGGGTCGATCCACAGAGATCGGGTGTGTTTTGGAGTGTTTATAGCTAATTGGGTTCTAAATTGCTGTTGGGCTTTGAAGCCTTTTGGCTTAAATTGGGCTTTGAGTACTAATGGGTTTGATAACAATAAAATGAACTGAGCTTGGGCTCAGTTAGTCTTTGAAGTGTAAATGGGCTTTGGCCTTAAACTTAGGCTTGGGCTCAGTGAACTGAAATTAGCCTTGAAGGCACTGGGCTTTCACAGTGAATTGGGCCTTAGCTTTTTGGAATGAGCTGAGCTTTGGGCTCAGTTGGATGGGCCTTGGGATTAAACCTGGGCTTTTAGCCTTTGGTTTCACTGAATTGAACTTGGGCTTTGTAACTTATGAGCTTTGGAGCATCAGCAGACAGGGAACAGGCAGCAGCAGTGGAGCAGAAGCACAAGGCAGTGAATGCAGCAGGAACAAGGAGAACAAGAATTGCTGCCTTGCACAGCAGCAGCACTGCAAAGAGGAATGAAAGCAGCAGAACAAGCAATGCAGCAAAGAGGAAGGAAAGCAGCAGTGGAGCAGAAGCACAAGGCAGTGAAGGGGAAGAAAACAGTGCAATGCAGCAGTGCAATGCAGCAAGGCAAGTGCACAGCAGCAGTGCAAGGAAAGTGCAAGAGAGGCAACAACAGGGCAAAACAAGGCAATGAAGAACAGAGGCAGTTAACAGGAAAGACAATGGAGAAAATTTACAAGACAATGACTAAACAAGCAGAGAACTAAACAACAACAATAGAAATGAACCAAGGCCTAAGCCAAGGGCAGGGATGATAATGAAACTGAAATGGTGACAATGCAAGGCCAAGGGAAGAATACAGGCATACAAATAGAATGGGAAGAGAATTAGCTTGCTATGAGCACTAATTTCTCCCAATGCTCAATCAACACAATGCATCCTAAGCATACAAAAATGGAATGGCAAGATAATCAGCTTGCTATGAGCACTGATTTCTTCCATTACTCAATCAATTCAGTGCTTCAAAGGTTTCTAGCCTAGCATTCCATTAAACTAACAACAGTGAACTAAACATTAACATTACACAAACATCAACAGAACATGAAACAACTGAAATTAACCTTAACAGACATCACAAGGAACAAACATCACAACTGAAATTAAACCTTAACAGAACAAACATCACAACTGAAATGAAGGAACAAACATCACAAGGAACAAAACAGGATATTAAGAGTAAAACAACTGAAATTGAAAATTAACAGAACTTGAAAGTCCTGGACACTGGCTAGTACAGCATGCCTTTCTACACCACACTGATAGACGCATTTATGTGTCTAATATATCTCAATTGTATATAGTGTTAGCACCCATTTTTGTACTTATTTGGTTATTTTATATATTTGTAGGTGTTTTCAGAAGAATAAGGATTTGCGGCGAAATTGGCTGAAAATGCGGCGTTTGAACCTCCATTGATAGAGTGCCGGAAGCGCCCCAGAAGTGTACCGGAAGTACCCCAGAAATACCCCGGAGGAACCCCGAAAAAAGTGCGGAAAATGCCCCAGAGGAAACTTGCTATATGGACCCTTGATTTTGGATAAGGGGTAACCTAATTACTAAGGGGTGACCCATTTCCAAGCAGCTGCTAAAGGGACACCAGGTCTGGTTAAGGGGACACCACATTCAAAGTTCAAATAATGGAATTTGGAGGGAAAACTAAGTTCACGTCTGATAATTTTCTGTTGGATTTCTGGGCAGTTTTGAGGGAGATTAAATCCCTGAAATCAATTGGGCTAGGCCTGTTAAGAATAAACAGATCGTATGCAAGTGATTTTATCGATCAACTTGGGCTGGAATGGCTGGGAGAAGCGATCAAAGTCCAAACAGAATACGTGTTCTCTGTGAAGTTTTCAAATATATTTTTAGAGATTCTGGGAGAGTTTTACGTTGAAGTAAAGTGTATCTAGTCTTGTTTAAGGATTAGGAGAAGTTTGGAGCGTAAGAAATTGCCAGAAGAGGCGTACAAAGCAACAGAAAAGAGATTTCTCTCTCAACTGCACGTGAAGAAAAAAGGGAGATAAACTCGGATTTAATCGAGTTATTTGGACCCTATTGGTATATAAAGGCTGGTGGGAAGTGAGAGAAAGTTTTATCAAGAAGTTTGGGGAAGTTTAGAGACCACAGAGACGCAGCAGAGAGGCTGGAAGACGAAGAACAGGAAGCTGCAGGAAAGCTTCCTGCTGCTGCTCGAGGAGGAAGAAGAAGACGAAGAACGGACCCTCCAGGACCGTCTTTCTTCAACAGTGCTAGCAGCAGTACACCTGCGTCGTTCTTCAACAGCAGAATACCAGCGTCGCTTATCAACAGCAGCACTAAGGTATCGTTCTTTTATGGACGCTTAAAGAGGGTCGTAGTTTCACTGTATTATATTTTTCACTCTTTTAATCATATTTTGAGCATCAAGTATGTATTTTGAGAACATGATTATCATGAGTAGCTAAACCCCAATACTGGGATGATGGAGGAAGTTGTTTTTCAGCCATGTGGTTATTTAAATAATTCTTAATTCACTTTTTGCACCGATTTTAATTGATTTATGATTTCAATTAATTACTTGTGATTTTGTTTGATGGAACATGCTTAGTCCTAGGGATTCTTGATGTGCCATGCTTATAATATACAAGTAATATTTTATGGAATCTAATTTGGCAAAGATAGAGTTAATACTTGTTTTATTTTGAGCTATAATCGCCTAGGATTATTTTCTGAGCCACTTGAATATGAAACACATTGGAATCCTGAGTCCTGGTTCCTCTTGATCTTGTGACAATTTTTTACATATTTTTGTTTTTAAATCTATTCAAGTCCGAGCATCGAATCCGTATTTACCGCAATCGAAGTACTACAACAAAATGGCGCCGCCGACGCGGACTTGTATATAGATTTGTTTTTAGGTTTAATTTTTTTATTTATTTATTATTATTTGTTCCTTTTTACGTTTCTTTTTGTGTCTTTGATTTACAGGTTCGAAGTGGAATACTAAGGACTTGGGAACAAAAAGCTTAAAGCTAAAAGCTAAAAGAGAAGAAAAAAGGACAATTTTAGGATTTAATTTTTAATTTTAATTTTTTTAGAGTGTGTGAGGAAAACTGTAATTTTTTTTTTTATTTATTTTGGACTTTGGACTTTAAAAATTGGACTTTATTTTTTTTAACCCTACGGAAGGGTATTATTAAAAAAAAAAAAAAAAAAAAAATTATTATATAAACTGTGTGCAGGGAAGGACGACGATTACTATATCGTCTCGGCCCCTCGGGTTCGCACACGGCATAGGAGTCGTGGCCCGAGTCGACGACAACGGTTCATCCCCGTCTGGTACGGGAGGTAAGTCCAATCAAACACCCGCGAATCTCCTGCAAGCGGGTTACTGTCTGCCTTAAGGTGATAATTGTTTGAGGACGAACCGGACTGTTTTTAATTTCCTAGTAAAGGGCAAGGCCTGGCCAAATCAAGATAAGGACTCGGATTTCATCACCGTTTCCTTCTTGCCCGCCTTAGGAAAACGAAACCAAACGCGAACCTAAGCCTAAAATTTGAATAGAACGAGACCAATAGGGTAACGAGCTTAATAGGAAACTCGTTCGAAAAATATTGGTTGCTCTTTAAGCACATTTCAAAGTTCATGATGGTTTCTGTGAGTTGAATGCGTGACTGCGCCGCCTTGTGATAGCGGTGAGGCCTTGGGTATCAAAGCTCCACTGAGCTTCCCTCGCCTCGATTCAACTTACATTAGCTCGGATTGATTCCAGAGGGGTGTGCTCAAATTGTAACGAATTCCTTTTCGAAGGAATAGAAGCTGGTCTAGAAAACAATCTAAGTGGAGCCATCATGCTTTTTGTTTGCTAGAAATATTTAGGTTTGTTTTGGTGGAGTCGAGTCGGCCTTGTTTGTGATTGTGTAGAATTCCCCTGCAATTAAGAATGTCGAACTGGTATGATAGAAGCCAATACAATGAATATCGACCTGAATTTGAATATGGACATCATCAGTATTATGACCATAGTGAGAATAGTGGTTGGGGACGCCAACCTTTTCAAGGTTATGGTTCATACCATGGTGATCCCAATTACTATCCGCACGCGCATCAGTCATACGAGCAAGAAGATTATAGTACTAGTTCTTCGTCTCTAGAGGATACAATCAAACTATTGAAAAGTAGTCCTTATTATGATCCTTCAGTTCCTATTCCTTCTCTAGAAGAGACTCTTAGGAATTTAGCTGAGTCATCACGTCAGTTAGCTGAATCGACGTATAAATTAGATGAGGTGAATAACGTAGATATGGACGAAAGAACTGCAACAACAACTGAATCTGTAGAAGATATCCTCAATAGATTAACTCAAAACTTAGATCCTACACTAAGGGAACTTTCTTTGGAAGAGACCCTTGAGAGGATAGCTGAGTCGACACGTAGACTTGAGTTAGAGACGAACGAAAGTATTGCTCGAAATAACTTGAATTGCCAATATAGTGTATCCAATAATACCCTTGAGAATGAAGATACTTTTTCACATAATCAAGATAACGAGGTTATAATTGGTAACACTACTTATTTAGATAAGGTTCAATCATCTTCGTACTATTATGATGATGAGGATAGTAGTGATGAAGAATCTGAAATATGTAGGCATAGTAATCAGGAATCTAGTAATCCAATTGAGCTTTATAATGATTATATTATTTCTAGTTCAAATCCAAATAATTATTATGATTATTCACCTATTCAAAAGGACGAGGATTTGATTAGGGATTCCACCGTTTTAGACGATGTAGTATGTCCTGTTTACGAATCCGATAAAGGTTTAGAGGAACCGGTTTATCTTGAGACTACTGTTTTCGAGTCGAACGATTTAGAAACTGTAATCGATGATGGTTTCGAGGAACGGTTTTACCCTGAGAATACTGTTTCAGAGTCGTACGATTTAGAAACAATAGTCTTAGATGAACTCGTAGAGATTAATGAGGATACACTGCAATATTACAACTTAGAAGAATCAATTGCCCATTTTCAGGAATCTGATGACCTAGAAATTAGGGAGATTGTGGCTAGTCTAACTAGAGACACTGAAAACTCTAAGTTTGGGGGTGATTATCACTTTCCTAGTGCTTTACCTTTAACTCTCAGAAAGTCCCCTCACATAGGACGTGATATCCATGCCTCAACCATCTTACAAGATTATCTTCATACTAGGTTTCCCGAACCTAATGATGTCATGAAAAAAGTTCAGTCGTTAGAAACCCATCCTCTGGTTGATGTGGTTTGCCCAGGCTATGATACCCAGATTGACTTTGTTTTCCCACCAAATAGTTTTCTTCCAATTGTGGGAACGTATAGATTTCAAATGTGTTACTTATTAAGTTCTGAGACTAAGCCTAAGTACTTTAGGAAATTAGAATCGACACATTTGTTTCAGAATGACCACTACTCTGACTGTGGTCAACTATGTAAGTCATACCTAATTGACTTAGAGGATCCTAAATTATTTAGGTTATTTTGTGATTCCAGGTTCTTATCTGAGTTTTTCCAGACTCTAGGACCTAATAATTTGAATCCTACCTATGAGGAAATGCATCCGAGGAAAATAGTCTATTTAGACCCCTTCATAGAACCTGAACCTGAACCGCAATTAGCGATAGTTATCCAGAAACTAGGTAAGGGCATGCTAGTCTTGTACATTTTCTTGGTTCACTGCAGTTTCCTTTTGTCAGCTCTTTTTGGTTTTAAAGACCCACAGTTATTCCGGCTATTGTTATACGGTTCGAGTTGACTAAACCTTTTCTATGTCTGGCTGAAGACTTTAAACTTAGCACTTCTTGGGAGGTAACCCAAACTCATGCAACCAGGTAATATCTTTCCTTAACTCTTTTTCTTCGAATGGTAATAGTTTCTCCTTGTTCATGTTTTTAATTTTATCTTTAGAACATTGAGGACAATGTAGGTTTAAGTTTGGGGGTATGGGAGAAACTTTTTAGTTGCAATAAATAAACTCCAGAGCTAGAAATTATGCCTATTGAGGATTGCACTAACTAATCTAAGTGGATGGAAGCATTTTGATTGTAGGAGTTTGAGGAACCAATCTGATTAGATGGAAACATCTAAAGAGTCTATTCATAAAAGCACAGAGCTCAGGTGTTAGAAATAACATGATAGTTTCACCATATCTCGTTGAGTCCTTTTCACTTCTATTTTTATTTTATTTTGTTTTTAAACTATGTTTCTCTAAGTAATAGGTGGGGCCCACGATTCAAGTTGTTACCAATGCTAGGGTGAATTAGAGTGATTGAGATACCTTCAAAAAAAAAAAAAAAAAAAAAAAAAAAATGAAAGAAGAAAAAATTGAGACCAGACCATTTGACCAAAAGGAATAAATTCAATAAAGTCGACCACTGGTACCCTTGTATATGCCAGTTGTGTTGACCTAGAGTTAGGTTATCGACCACTGGTACCCTTGTATATGCCAATGTGTTGATATTAGTCAGACTAGTATCTCAATCCATTAGGATAGGTTCATTTTGGCGGAGGCCTTCAGACAGATATGGGAAACGTCGTTCACTTAGTAAACATCAAAACCATCTATGTTTTTCTATATCCATCTTCTTGATCTAACCATGTGATTAGTTTTGACTCCGAATATGATGTCCATAGTGCAACTATCTGAGTAGAGCTCTGTCACTTTATATGAATTTTAGTATGCTTGAGTGCAAACTCGTGTACAGCAATTGGAATTTCGCATCAGGGTACTTCTTCCTGTAGTCAATAAGTATGCCAACCAAGGAGATTCTTTAGTGCCTTCCAAGGTTCTGCGTAGATAGCTAAGGTCTGGAGTACAGGTTTTGTGGGTATATCTCTGGTAAGCCCTCCCGAGACTATAACTCGGCCACTAGGGCCACCTAGGGGTTTAAAGGCTTATTGCATACGCTAAATGCAATCGACGATGCCTGCGACAGTGAGTTAGGATTTTATTTTGTAGTTTTGATTTGCTCGGGACTAGCAAATAATAAGTTTGGGGGTATTTGATAGACGCATTTATGTGTCTAATATATCAATTGTATATAGTGTTAGCACCCATTTTTGTACTTATTTGGTTATTTTATATATTTGTAGGTGTTTTCAGAAGAATAAGGATTTGCGGCGAAATTGGCTGAAAATGCGGCGTTTGAACCTCCATTGATAGAGTGCCGGAAGCGCCCCAGAAGTGTACCGGAAGTACCCCAGAAATACCCCGGAGGAACCCCGAAAAAAGTGCGGAAAATGCCCCAGAGGAAACTTGCTATATGGACCCTTGATTTTGGATAAGGGGTAACCTAATTACTAAGGGGTGACCCATTTCCAAGCAGCTGCTAAAGGGACACCAGGTCTGGTTAAGGGGACACCACATTCAAAGTTCAAATAATGGAATTTGGCGGGAAAACTAAGTTCACGTCTGATAATTCTGTTGGATTTCTGGGCAGTTTTGAGGGAGATTAAATCCCTGAAATCAATTGGGCTAGGCCTGTTAAGAATAAACAGATCGTATGCAAGTGATTTTATCGATCAACTTGGGCTGGAATGGCTGGGAGAAGCGATCAAAGTCCAAACAGAATACGTGTTCTCTGTGAAGTTTTCAAATATATTTTTAGAGATTCTGGGAGAGTTTTACGTTGAAGTAAAGTGTATCTAGTCTTGTTTAAGGATTAGGAGAAGTTTGGAGCGTAAGAAATTGCCAGAAGACGCGTACAAAGCAACAGAAAAGAGATTTCTCTCTCAACTGCACGTGAAGAAAAAAGGGAGATAAACTCGGATTTAATCGAGTTATTTGGACCCTATTGGTATATAAAGGCTGGTGGGAAGTGAGAGAAAGTTTTATCAAGAGTTTGGGAAGTTTAGAGACCACAGAGACGCAGCAGAGAGGCTGGAAGACGAAGAACAGGAAGCTGCAGGAAAGCTTCCTGCTGCTGCTCGAGGAGGAAGAAGAAGACGAAGAACGGACCCTCCAGGACCGTCGTTCTTCAACAGTGCTAGCAGCAGTACACTGCGTCGTTCTTCAACAGCAGAATACCAGCGTCGCTTATCAACAGCAGCACTAAGGTATCGTTCTTTTATGGACGCTTAAAGAGGGTCGTAGTTTCACTGTATTATATTTTTCACTCTTTTAATCATATTTTGAGCATCAAGTATGTATTTTGAGAACATGATTATCATGAGTAGCTAAACCCCAATACTGGGATGATGGAGGAAGTTGTTTTTCAGCCATGTGGTTATTTAAATAATTCTTAATTCACTTTTTGCACCGATTTTAATTGATTTATGATTTCAATTAATTACTTGTGATTTTGTTTGATGGAACATGCTTAGTCCTAGGGATTCTTGATGTTCCATGCTTATAATATACAAGTAATATTTTATGGAATCTAATTTGGCAAAGATAGAGTTAATACTTGTTTTATTTTGAGCTATAATCGCCTAGGATTAATTTCTGAGCCACTTGAATATGAAACACATTGGAATCCTGAGTCCTGGTTCCTCTTGATCTTGTGACAATTTTGTACATATTTTTGTTTTTAAATCTATTCAAGTCCGAGCAACGAATCCGTATTTACCGCAAAATTAATACTACAACACACACCCATTCTCTATTTATAGTTACAGGCTTCAATTTCCCTAAATACCTAATTCCCCCAAAATTAGGGTTTGTTCTTCCCCAAATTACAAAAATAGAAATTAGGTTGTCTCAATTACCTAATCCATCGTGATAGTCGCAACCCATGATGCCAATTCTCTTTCTCTACCTCTCCATAGCCTTGTTGTCCTCGATTGATGACATGCAATCACTCTCACCAATTCCACACGTCACTGAGGTCGTGTGATGTTGATGAAGGGATTGAAAATCATCATGGATAGTTGGTGGTGAAGGTGGGTTGCGTTTGTAAGGTGATTTGGTGGAGGTTAGGTGGTAGAGATGGTGGTGACAGAGGTGGAGAAGGTGGTGGTGTACGGTGGTTTCTGCAGAGGAGTGGAGGAGAAGAAGAAAGAAAGAGGAGAAGAATGGGTCGATAGTTTAGGGTATAGGTATAGGTTGCTAGTGTGTGAGGCGGGATATCAAATTTCGATGTTGGCGAATCTGAGTCACTGGATGCGAAGCTGGTAGGTGAATCGGATGGCTACCCCTGAAGAGGCTGGTAGCGACCGTCGGATCCTATGATACAACAAAATCAACGGCGAAGATCGAGGTTAGGTGTTGTAGTGTTAACCGGAAGTATCGATATTTGATGAACAGGCAAAGAAGCGACCGTAGGATCTAAATATGATCTAATCTGAAGGCTTGGAATTTAGGCACTATGGTGTTTTGCAGGAGCTTCAGATTTTGATGCGCGATGAAGGAGCGACCATCGGATGATGAGATGGATCCAATCCGACGGCTGAAGATGGAGGCGGTTTTGGTTATAGAAAATGGGTTTGGGTAAGGGTTTTGGGCCTTGGGTATGCCAAGCCCATATCTTCTTTAAGAACAATTCTTCCTTCTTGATCCCATTCCTAGCTTTTTTTGGACGTGCGCTCCATTCTTTGCGGCTTCCTTGCGTAATTTCTCCCGGCTTCTCACTACTCTTCAACTCTTTTCCGCTCCGCAAGTTATCCAGACTTTATTTATTACCTAAAAATGCAAAATTAAGTAAGAAAAATATTTATTCTTGAAAACAATGAAAATACAGAATATGGGATAAAATGTAGAATTAATGCACAAAAGATGAGTTAAATGCCAACAAAAAGGGATAGATATATACATTATTTGGCACTCATCAAATACCCCCAAACCTGAATTTTACTTGTCCTCAAGTAAAACAAAACTAAGGAAATCCTAACTATACCACTGTCGCTGGTCTCTCGAATGCATTTAGCGTATGCACTAAGCCTTTTAAACCACTAAGTGTCCCTAGTGGACGAGTTGAAGTCTCGTGAAGGTTTGCTTAGAACGTACCTACAAAGTTCTAGGTCAAAATATAAGCTCAGATTCCATCAAATGTGACATGTGCAAAACAGTTTAAGCTCACAGCAAAATGGAGATGTCAATCTAGCTATCAAAGGCACAATCCTAGCACTGATAACAAATAAAGACATGTGATAAGAGTGTAAAGTGTATCTACACATGTGTAAAGAAAGATCTGAAGTTATGACTACTAATCACCAAGAGATAGTTTCTCAGGCTAAGAACTGAGGTCGAAATCTAGCTAGCTGTCCGGACTTTACGAGAATTGTGAATGAGTTGGAGGTATTTCACAATTACTCGCGTTGTACATCAATGGCATACACCCTTCCTTGCTTATTACAATGAAACAACAAAATGACTATTTACATGACTCTTATTTACATTGACTATTCTCTTTTTATTTTTGGAACAAGAGATGATGGAATTGATAAATACTTGATTTTTTTGGTATTTTTCTGATTTTTTTTTTTTTTTTTTTTTTTTTGAATATATACATGTTTTTTTTTGTTTTTTTTTTTTTTTTTTTTTTTTTTTTTTTTTTTTTTAAGAAGAACTTGAAATTGATTTTTTTACATAAGGTAGCTCTTTTGATACATAACAAAAAGAAACAAAAAATTACATGACACTTTGCAAGAGGTAGCCCTTTTTGATGCACCCAGTTAAATTCGATGGTTGTCTTTCTTAATGTAACCTCCACCTTCTATCCCAACCAACCAAAGAACAAGCTAGTCAAGTTTCGTTCAGTATTCTAAAGTGATTGGCAATCGTAACTTCCTATCAAACACCTTGAAGATCGAGGCCATACATGTATTGGTAGATCGTGCGCGTGCAAATTTCTTATCACTATGTGAATTGTGCTAGAATCAGGGTGCCTAAATCTAGACTAAGACTCCTAATAATTACATATTTGCACAAGAGTCAACATTTCAAGGTAAATGAGCTCCATTTTTATGATTTTTCATTTTTTTTAATTTTTTTGAATTTTGATTTTTCAATTTTTTTTTTTGGAATTTTTCAATTTTTTCAAAAAGAAGAAGGAGTTCGTTTTCAATTATGGCAAATTATCATGGTATCTACTCTATACCCCCAAACCTAAACTAAACATTGTCCTCAATGTTTCAAAATATGGAAAGAATTAAAATGCAACATATGGAAAGGGACATGCTGAGTAGAGTAAAAGGAGAGAGAATACCCGATTTCGGCGAAAGCAGAATTAAAACTCCGTTATTCAAGGCAAAAAATCCAACATATTTCAGCCGAGATCATATTGGATTAGCAAAATATATACAAAAGGAAATTTAACTAACACATTATCTACAAGAAAATTTGGTTTTTTAATGGGATTGGACTTTTTGGAAAAAAGATTTGGTTTTGTTGGGAAAAAGACAAATTTTGGTTTTGATGGGAAAACGAAAGAGAAAATTTGGTTTAAAAATGGGAGCAAAGTAGAAATTTGGTTTTAAAAATTGGGAGCAAAAGAATTTTTTTTTTTTTTTTTTTTTTTTGAAAAGAAAATAAAATTTGGTTTTTGAATGGGAGCAAGCCCACTGTGCAAGCCTTTTGTGTTTGCTTTGGCTCCGCTTGGTTGAAAACTTTTGGTGGAACTGAGTCCAAAATCTCGGCCTAGAATTTGGGTACTCGGCCCACTAACGAGTTCAACTAGCGTGGTCGGTTACAAGCTCAGCTGGGTTTAAAAACCCAGAATACAAAATACAAGTCCAAATTAAACAAGCTCACAAAAATTAAATACAAGCCCACAAATTAAACAAACAAGCCCACAAATAAATTATTACAAACCCAACAGAAAATAAGAGAAGCCCAAAAATTGGCTTTAATATTACATGCCCACAATTAAAAAATTGGAAGCCCATAATTCGGGTTCTCTTAAATGGGTTACCTTTTAAGCACAGCCCAGCTGCTCTGATATTGTTGCAAAAACCCAGTTGGGCTTTGGTTCTTTTCCTTGGTGGCGTCCCAGCAGAGGAAAAACAGGTTCAGAACAGCAGGTCCAACAGCAAATGAAGTGAAGCAGATGCAGATGCAAATGCTATGCAATGAAATGCAAAAATAGCTAATAAAACAACAAGAAAAACACAGCACCAATCCCCGGCAACGACGCCAAAAACTTGGTAGGCTTCTAAAAGATCCTAAAAATTATCCCCGGCAACGACGCCAAAAACTTGGCAGGCCTCAAAGATGTTATATTTAAATGCAAAATGGTCCCCGGCAGCGGCGCCAAAAACTTGGCAGGCCTCAAAGATGGGTATAAAATTAAGCGCAATGAAACGCGGGCCTACAGTAATACCGCAAGTGCACGGTTGTCAGTTGTAGCTCGTGCAAGTACGGGTCGATCCACAGAGATCGGGTGTGTTTTGGAGTGTTTATAGCTAATTGGGTTCTAAATTGCTGTTGGGATTTGAAGCCTTTTAGCTTAAATTGGGCTTTGAGTACTAATGGGTTTGATAACAATAAAATGAACTGAGCTTGGGCTCAGTTAGTCTTTGAAGTGTAAATGGGCTTTGGCCTTAAACTTAGGCTTGGGCTCAGTGAACTGAAATTAGCCTTGAAGGCACTGGGCTTTCACAGTGAATTGGGCCTTAGCTTTTTGGAATGAGCTGAGCTTTGGGCTCAGTTGGATGGGCTTTGGGATTAAACCTGGGCTTTTAGCCTTTGGTTTCACTGAATTGAACTTGGGCTTTGTAACTTATGAGCTTTGGAGCATCAGCAGACAGGGAACAGGCAGCAGCAGTGGAGCAGAAGCACAAGGCAGTGAATGCAGCAGGAACAAGGAGAACAAGAATTGCTGCCTTGCACAGCAGCAGCACTGCAAAGAGGAATGAAAGCAGCAGAACAAGCAATGCAGCAAAGAGGAAGGAAAGCAGCAGTGGAGCAGAAGCACAAGGCAGTGAAGGGGAAGAAAACAGTGCAATGCAGCAAGGCAAGTGCACAGCAGCAGTGCAAGGCAAGTGCAAGAGAGGCAACAACAGGGCAAAACAAGGCAATGAAGAACAGAGGCAGTTAACAGGAAAGACAATGGAGAAAATTTACAAGACAATGACTAAACAAGCAGAGAACTAAACAACAACAATAGAAATGAACCAAGGCCTAAGCCAAGGGCAGGGATGATAATGAAACTGAAATGGTGACAATGCAAGGCCAAGGGAAGAATACAGGCATACAAATAGAATGGGAAGAGAATTAGCTTGCTATGAGCACTAATTTCTCCCAATGCTCAATCAACACAATGCATCCTAAGCATACAAAAATGGAATGGCAAGATAATCAGCTTGCTATGAGCACTGATTTTTTCCATTACTCAATCAATTCAGTGCTTCAAAGGTTTCTAGCCTAGCATTCCATTAAACTAACAGCAGTGAACTAAACATTAACATTACACAAACATCAACAGAACATGAAACAACTGAAATTAACCTTAACAGACATCACAAGGAACAAACATCACAACTGAAATTAAACCTTAACAGAACAAACATCACAACTGAAATGAAGGAACAAACATCACAAGGAACAAAACAGGATATTAAGAGTAAAACAACTGAAATTGAAAATTAACAGAACTTGAAAGTCCTGGACACTGGCTAGTCCAGCATGCCTTTCTACACCACACTCATTCTCTATTTATAGTTACAGTCTTCAATTTCCCTAAATACCTAATTCCCCCAAAATTAGGGTTTGTTCTTCCCCAAATTACAAAAATAGAAATTAGGTTGTCTCAATTACCTAATCCATCGTGATAGTCGCAACCCATGATGCCAATTCTCTTTCTCTACCTCTCCATAGCCTTGTTGTCCTCGATTGATGACATGCAATCACTCTCACCAATTCCACACGTCACTGAGGTCGTGTGATGTTGATGAAGGGATTGAAAATCATCATGGATAGTTGGTGGTGAAGGTGGGTTGCGTTTGTAAGGTGATTTGGTGGAGGTTAGGTGGTAGAGATGGTGGTGACATAGGTGGAGAAGGTGGTGGTGTACGGTGGTTTCTGCAGAGGAGTGGGGGAGAAGAAGAAAGAAAGAGGAGAAGAATGGGTCGATAGTTTAGGGTATAGGTATAGGTTGCTAGTGTGTGAGGCGGGATATCAAATTTCGATGTTGGCGAATCTGAGTCACTGGATGCGAAGCTGGTAGGTGAATCGGATGGCTACCCCTGAAGAGGCTGGTAGCGACCGTCGGATCCTCTGATACAACAAAATCAACGGCGAAGATCGAGGTTAGGTGTTGTAGTGTTAACCGGAAGTATCGATATTTGATGAACAGGAAAAGAAGCGACCGTAGGATCTAAATATGATCTAATCTGAAGGCTTGGAATTTAGGCACTATGGTGTTTTGCAGGAGCTTCAGATTTTGATGCGCGATGAAGGAGAGACCATCGGATGATGAGATGGATCCAATCCGACGGCTGAAGATGGAGGCGGTTTTGGTTATAGAAAATGGGTTTGGGTAAGGGTTTTGGGCCTTGGGTATGCCAAGCCCATATCTTCTTTAAGAACAATTCTTCCTTCTTGATCCCATTCCTAGCTTTTTTTGGACGTGCGCTCCATTCTTTGCGGCTTCCTTGCGTAATTTCTCCCGGCTTCTCACTACTCTTCAACTCTTTTCCGCTCCGCAAGTTATCCAGACTTTATTTATTACCTAAAAATGCAAAATTAAGTAAGAAAAATATTTATTCTTGAAAACAATGAAAATACAGAATATGGGATAAAATGTAGAATTAATGCACAAAAGATGAGTTAAATGCTTACCTCCGTATCGCCGTTGGATCCACCTACCATCTTCCCATCCATCGCTCCTTGTCACAGATCATCAAACCTCGCTATCCCTGCTTCACATCCTAGTCACCGAACCCTATTACCCAACCAAACGGACCCTTCTTCTCCATCGGGTTCTTCCTCTCTTCTTCCCAAATTCTCTGCAACTCCATCACCTCCACCAGCTACACCTTCTTCTCGAACCACACCACTACCACCTTCCCCCGACAAACTCAGACCACCCTTGTCTCTTCCTTTCTCGTCTGTAGCATCGAGTCCTGATGCTACAAACTCGACAGTGAGAGAAGCTAGGGTTCACACAGAGCTAGAGATCAGTTAAAGTGGAGAGAAGACCAAATTGGAGCGTTGTTCGAGTTGACAGGAGCAAGTGGAAGCATGGGTCAGCGCTCAATTGCAGAGGAGACAACGAATTCAGAGGGTACGGTGAGTTTTCCCCAATTTCCCAAGAACCCTAATTTTATCAAATTTGGGGAAAATGCTTGTAAGCCCTAATTGAATGTTTTAGGTATAAATAGAGATGAAGGGTGAATGTTAGAATCATCTCTGGGCTAGCCAGTGAACAATATTGTCAATCAATTTTCATTTTCCAATTTCCTTTTTAGCTACAGTTCACTGTGTGCAATTTGTGTGTATGTTGTATCTTAATTTAGCTTATTTGATGAATGATGTTGTTGTACTCATGTCTAGCATGAGATAATTCACTGCAACTAAGGCTCTGATGAAGCCTAGTGCACTGTTAGATGATGCATGGTTAGGATAGTTTTCTTGATGCCTGTTTGCTTGAGCAATGGGAAGTACTCAGTGCTCTGGCATGCCTGTGATTGATTGTGCTGTCAAAAGACAGTCAATGCTAGGGGCATATCAGTGAGCAAGCTGATTTGCATCCCATTCTAGATGTATGCATAGGATTTCCAACTCAACCTAGATTGCATTGCTTGATTAGGGAACAAGGTGGATTCAATTGCCTTAGTAACTTCACACAGTTCTGCATCTTTCTCCTTTTCTGTCACTGTTGCTCAATACCTTTGCCTTAGGCTGCTGCCTTTGTTTCACTACCACTGTTACCTTGCCTTGCTCACTGCTATAGTGCTTTGCACCCATTGATAGCTTAGGATAACTTCTTGTATGCTCCCACTCCCTGTGGACAAACCCCTACTCATCCCTATACTATAAAACTTGGCCTTGTATACTTGAAAGAGTTTTGTGTGCTCCCCATTTTCACACCAAGTTTTTGGCGCCGCTGCCGGGGAGCTGGCTGCCATATTTTTGAAGTTTTCATAGCTGTTGTGGCCTTGCTGTGCTTGCAGAGTTGTCTGAGATCATTGCTATCTTGTTCACTTGCAGGTGCTGCTGGAGCTGTGCAGTATTTTTGCTGCTGCTGTTGCTGCTTCTGCTGCTGCTGTTGCTGCTGCTGGTGAACCAAGCCTGCTGCTGCCAAGCCAAAGCAACTGGGCTGCCAACTGAAGCTGCTGGGCTCTTCCTTCTACTGGTGGGCTTGTACTTCTCTGAACTGGGCTTCACCAACTTCAACTAAACTGGGCTTGCCAAGTGCTGCTGGGCTCTGCCTTCTTTGTTGCTGGGCTCGTGGTCTTCTGTGAGCTGGGCTTCGTTGCTGCTGCTGCTGGGCTCGAGCGTGAGCTGCTAAGGACGATCCTAAATCCCAACTGGGCTGTGCAACTAAAAGGGAACAAAAGCCTAACTGGGCTTCCCTCCTTAACCAAGTAAGCCTAAACCATGAGTAACCCACTTGTACCCCATTAAATATTCAATTTGGGTATGTAATAATTAATTTATTTTTAATTTGGGCTTGTTATAATTATTTTTATTCTTATTTTTATTTTCTTTTTCTTTTATTTTCTTTTATTTTTCTTTTATGGGCTTGTAATTATTATTATTGTTTTTATTTTCTTTTATGGGTTGTGCTAATTTATGCTAGGTTTAGTTCAAAAACTTTTCCAAAGCCCAATTTTAAACCAAAAACAAAATCCCTTATTAAAACCAAAATTCCACTCCTTAAAACCAAATTCCACTTAACCCTTTCAAAACCAAATCTTCATAAATCCTTATGGGCCCTGTTTTCTCCCTTATCTGTGGGCTTGTTATTTCATGAGTGGGATATGATTGTAACCTTTAGAGACCAATCAAATAGACTAGTTAGAGTAAATCAAATAGACCCAATTGACATACCCACAACTTCTGAGGAAAACACACCGGACCAATCTGAAACAATGGGAGAACCCCGTACCCTCAAGGATTATATGTACCCAACTAGAGCCAGTCAACCTTCTTGTATTGTGCTACCCGAGGCTAATGGCCATTATGAGCTGAAATCGAGCACAATACAGATGCTTCCTATTTTTAGAGGTGTTGAGAATGAAAATCCGTACCACCACGTGAGAGAATTCGAGGAAATTTGTGGAACTCTGCGTTTCACTCAAATGTCCGACGAAACCCTAAAGTTAAGGCTTTTTCCTTTCTCCCTGAAGGATAAGGCAAAGGCTTGGCTTTATGCTTTACATCCTCAATCCATCATGACATGGGATGACCTCATAAAGGAGTTTTTCAAAAAGTTTTTCCCAAATCACAAGACTGCGACAATTTGTCAAAGTCTAAATAGCTTTGTGCAATTAGAGGGTGAGACCTTAGCTAGATACCTGGAGAGATTCAATGAATTATTGCACCAATGTCCCCATCATGGTTTTGAAAAATGGAGACTTGTGCAAATTTTGTATGAGGGTCTAGATGTGTCCACCCAAACAACGGTCTTGGGACTTCTTGATTGAAGTAGCTGAAAAGACGCAACAGTGGTAATCCATCCGTGAACCCAGAAAGACTACTTCCGAAGTTAAGGCTTTTAGGATTGAAGCAGATTTCAAGGGAAGAACAAACTTGGCATCAATAGTTAGGAGATTAGAAGAGTTAGAACTACATAAAAATTCAAAACCTTCCACCACTACTCTCCGAGAACATGTCGCTTCGTCTGTATGTGCCGCTTGTAACGATCCCAACCATCAATTCCAAAATTGCCCCGATTTTCTTGCAGTCCAGGAATCTAGGCTTGAACAGGCACATGCCATGTTTCAAAAACAAGAGCATAACCCCTATTCACAGACCTACAATCCAGGATGGAGAAACCACCCTAACTTTTCATGGTCCAAAGGACCCACTCAGGGAGGACCATCTCAACCCAATCAGAGCTATGAAAACAATCAGGGATCTCAGAACAATCAAGGTTATCAATATCCTAGGAACCCTCAACAACAATCGAACTCTCAACAATCATATCCTCAACACAATACCGACAAGAGATTATCCGCCCTAGAGGAGATGTTCCAGAGTCTAGTGCAAAGTCAGAAAAGTCTTGATCAAAAGATGGGTCAAATCTGTGATTCCATAAGTGAGAGAGAAAAGGGTAAACTTCCTAGCCAACCCCAACAAAATCCAAAGAGGATATTTCAAACAGGCACAACATCCTGCACTGAAACCTCACCCGATCAAGTCCATGCCATTACCACTCTCCGAAGTGGTAAAATCATCGAGAACAACGTGGGAGAACCTAATGAATCTGATACAAATTCCACGCTGTCCCCACAACCCCAGAAAACCAAAGAATCTGATCAAGTTGGAAAGCCTGACAATTCTACTGCTGTGAATGTCCCTTTGTCAACTCATTCTCATGTTGCCCCATTTCCTCACAGATTGATCTATCAACAGAAAAGTACCCATTATAATGAGATGTTAGATCTGTTCAAGAGAGTCAACATCAACATTCCTTTTCTTGAATCAATTAGGCAAATCCCGGCATATGCTAAATTCCTCAAAGACTTGTGTACTCAAAAGCGCAAGCTCAATGTGCACAAACGTGCTTTCTTAGCTGAACAGGTGAGTTCCATCATTCTGAACAAAACTCCACCCAAGTTTAGGGATCCAGGATGTCCAACAATTTCTTGCACTATAGAAGAACACACGGTCAATAAAGCGTTATTAGACCTGGGTGCAAGTGTTAACCTTCTGCCATATTTTGTTTATGAGCAGTTAGGTCTTGGGGAGTTGAAGCCAACATCTATCACTCTACAACTGGCAGACCGATCTGTCAAGATTCCTCGTGGAGTGGTCGAAGACGTTTTGATCAAGGTTGACAAATTCTATTTTCCCGTAGACTTCATTTTCTTAGACACTCAACCTGTACAAAACCCAGACTGTGACATTCCTGTCATCTTAGGACGTCCTTTCTTGGCTACGTCCAACGCAATCATTAATTGTCGTAATGGAGCGTTGAAACTGTCTTTTGGCAACATGACGGTAGAATTGAATGTGTTCGATATTAGTCAACAACCTGTGAATCTTGATGATGATGATGTGCATGAAGTTAATATGATTGAAGGATTAATACAAGATTCGTTGACTAACATTCTATCCGTCGACCCCTTTCAAGCATGTATGGAGAACTTTAACTCAGATTCCTATGATGATGCATACTGTAGTGACGTCCTATCTCTGCTCGAATCTGTACCTCAAATGGACGTCACTGAAAGAAGATATGAAGTGGAACCACCCTTACTCTCTGATTCCAAGCTCATTCCATCCATTGTTGAGCCACCCAAGCTTGAATTGAAAACATTGCCTAGTACGTTGAAGTACGCATTCCTAGGTTCTTCTGATACTCTACCTGTCATTATTTCATCATGTTTAGACACGGAACAGGAAAGTAAGCTCTTAGAAGTACTTAAGGAACACAAAGAGGCCTTAGGATGGACCATCTCAGACCTCAAAGGAATAAGCCCCCCATTTGCATGCACCACATTAATCTCGAAGAGAATGCCAAACCATCTAGGGAAATGCAAAGAGACTTATCCTAACATGAGAGTGAGATAGTCAAAGAGAAATCCTGAAACTACTTGATGCGGGTATCATATACCCAATACCAGATAGTAAATGGGTTAGTCCCATTCAATTGTGCCTAAGAAGTCAGGCATTACTGTAGTTCAGAACGACAAGAATGAGTTAGTCCCCTCACGTACAACCACAGGATGGCGAGTATGTATCGACTACAGAAAGTTGAACACAGTAAACTAGGAAGGATCACTTCCCGCTCCCTTCATAGACCAAATGCTAGAACGTGTGTCTGGACACAGTCACTACTGTTTTCTAGATGGCTTTTCCGGTTATAACCAAATTCACATTGCACCAGAAGATCAGGAAAAAACTACGTTCACGTGTCCCTTTGGGACATTTTTATAGACGCATGCCCTTTGGGTTGTGTAATGCACCTGCTACTTTTCAGCGATGCATGATGAGCATTTTTTCTGACATGATAGATAGTTTTCTCGAGATCTTCATGGATGATTTCTCCGTGTTCGGTTCTTCGTTTGATAAATGTTTAAGACATCTCACCCTTGTGCTGTCCAGATGTAAGAAAAGGAACCTTGTTCTAAATTGGGAAAAATGCCATTTTATGGTGAATTCAGGAATAGTTCTAGGACACATCATCTCGGAAAAAGGCATTGAAGTAGATAAAGCTAAAATAGACCTCATCCGACATTTACCAAAACCCCGCTCTGTGAGGGAAATTCGATCATTTTTAGGTCATGCTGGTTTTTACCGGCGATTCATCAAAGACTTTAGCAAAATCTCAAGACCTCTGTGTAGTCTACTCGCCAAAGATGTTACCTTCAATTTCGATGATGCTTGTGTGAAAGCTTGGGAGGATTTAAAAACTCTTCTCACCGCCGCTCCTATAGTCCGACCACCCAACTGGGAACTACCGTTTGAACTCATGTGTGATGCCTCTGATTATGCTGTTGGTGCTGTATTAGGACAGCGTGTTGATAGACTACCATACGTGATATACTACGCTAGCAAAACCCTTAATGATACTCAACTCAATTACACAACTACCGAGAAGGAATTGCTTGCTGTCGTTTTCGCATTAGACAAGTTTAGATCTTATCTCAGAGGATCTAAGATCATCATATACACTGACCATGCGGCTTTGAAGTATCTTCTTTCCAAGAAGGATGCTAAAGCTCGCCTTATTCGATGGATACTCTTATTACAGGAATTCGATCTCGAAATCCGTGATAAGAAAGGTTGTGAGAATGTGGTTGCTGATCATTTGTCTAGATTAACCATTGAGTCTATTGATGAGTCCATGCTAATCAGAGAATCATTTCCTGATGAGCAATTGATGTCTGTGTGAGACCTCCCTTGGTTTGCCGACATCGTTAACTACCTTGCTGCAGGTAGGATGCCCTCACATTGGTCGAGACAAGACCGCTACAAGTTTTTGGCTGAAGTTAAACATTTCCTTTGGGATGACCCATATTTGTTTAAGTACTGCCCGGACCAAATCATTAAGAGATGTGTCCCCAACACCGAACAGAAAAATGTGATATCTTTCTGTCATGACCAAGCATGTGGAGGCCATTTCAGTGCCAAGAAAACCGCTGCAAAGATCTTGCAGTGTGGATTCTATTGGCCATCATTGTTCAAGGATTACCATGATTATTGTGTTGCTTGTGAACGCTGTCAAAAGCTAGGAAGCATTTCGAGGAGAAACATGATGCCATTAAACCCCATTTTGATTGTGGAGATTTTTGATGTTTGGGGGATCGACTTCATGGGTCCATTCACTATTTCTGACGGTAGATTGTACATCCTAGTCGCAGTTGATTACGTTTCTAAGTGGGTAGAAGCCATAGCAACCAGAACAAATGACCACAGGGTGGTACATTCATTTCTAAAGGAAAACATATTTGCACGTTTTGGTACCCCTAGAGATATCATCAGTGACGGCGGTTCACATTTTCGTAACAAGTACTTTGAGTCTTTAGTACGCAAGTATGGCATAACTCACAAGGTTGCTACTCCGTACCACCCTCAGACGAGTGGACAAGTAGAAGTTTCTAATAGGGAAATTAAGCACATTCTGGAGAAGACGGTCAACCCGTCCAGGAAAGATTGGTCATTAAGATTGAATGATGCTTTGTGGGCCTATAGAACATCTTATAAGACACCAATTGGCATGTCCCCCTATCGTCTAGTGTATGGAAAGCCGTGCCATCTACATGTGGAATTAGAACATCGTGCCTACTGGGCAATCAAAGAGCTGAACTTCTCTCTGGACGAAGCTGGAATTCAAAGGAAACTTCAACTCAACGAGTTGGAAGAATTGAGAAATGAGGCTTATGATAGTGCCAAGTTATATAAGCAGAGGATGAAGATGTTTCATGATAAGCGTATTCTGCGCAAATCCTTCACTCCTGGTCAGAAAGTTTTGCTGTATGACTCCCGGTTACATCTTTTTCCGGGAAAACTGCGTTCCAGATGGAAGGGTCCGTTCCTAGTACGCACAGTTTACCCTCATGGAGCTGTGGAGCTAGAAGATGTCTCCAACAAGAACATTTTCAAAGTCAATGGGCAGAGATTGAAGCCATTCCTTGAACCATTTCCACCCGACATTGAAACAACCAACCTGGAGGACCCGGTCTATGTGGACTAAACTGGTCCACTCTTTCCCTAAATAACCAAAAAGTTTTCCAAATGTTTCCCTAAAAACCAAATTTTTTTCTTTTTCCCATCAAACCAAATGTTTTTCTCCCATAAAAAACCAAAGTTTTCCAAATGTTTCCCTAAAAACCAAAATTTTTCTTTTTCCCATCAAAACCAAATGTCTCCCGACAAAACCAAATTTTTCCAAAAAGTCCAATCCCATTAAAAACCAAATTTTCTTGTAGATAATGTGTTAGTTAAATTTCCTTTTGTATATATTTTGTGCTCATCCATTGTGACTCCGAATATGTTGGAGTTTTGCCTTGGATAACGGAGTTTTAATCGAGCTTTCGCCGTACAATCGGGTATTCTCTCTCCTTTTACTCTACTCAGCATGTTCCTCTTCATATATTGTTTTATAATTCTTTCCATATTTTGAAACATTGAGGACAATTTTTAGTTTAGGTTTGGGGGTATAGAGTAGATACCACGATAATATGCCATAATTGAAAACAAAACTCCATCTTTTTGAAAAAATTGAAAAATTCCAAAAAAAAATAAAAAAAAATTGAAAAATAAAAATAAAAAAACATAAAAATTGAGCTCATTTACCTTGAAATGTTGACTCTTGTGCAAATATGTAATTATTAGGAGTCTTAGTCTAGATATTTAGGCACCCTGATTCTAGCACAATTCACATAGTTATAAGAAATTTGCACGCGCACGATCTACCAATACATGTATGGCCTCGATCTTCAAGGTGTTTGATAGGAAGTCACGATTGCCAATCAATTTAGAATACTGAACGAAACTTGACTAGCTTGTTCTTTGGTTGGTTGGGACAGAAGGTGGAGGTTACATTAAGAAAGACAACCATCGAATTTAACTGGGTACATCAAAAAGGGCTACCTCTTGCGAAGTGTCATGTAATTTTTTTTTTTTTTTTGTTTATTTTTGATATGTATCAAAAGAGCTACCATATGTAAAAATCAATTTCAACTTTTTAGCTACCAAAAAAAAAATAAAATAATAATATCAGAAAAATACAAAAAAAATCAAGTATTTATCAATTCCATCCTCTCTTGTTCCAAAAATAAAAGAGAGTAGTCAATGTAAATAAGAGTCATGTAAAGAGTCATTTTGTTGTTTCATTGTAATAAGCAAGGAGGGTGTATGCCATTGATGTACAACGCGAGTAATTGTGAAACACCTCCAACTCATTCACAATTCTCGTAAAGTCCGGACAGCTAGCTAGATTTCGATCTTGGTTCTTAGCCTGAGAAACTATCTCTTGGTGATTAGTAGTCATAACATCCGATCTTTCTTTACACATGTGTAGATACACTTTACACTCTTATCACATGTCTTTATTTGTTATCAGTGCTAGGATTGTGCCTTCGATAGCTAGATTGACATCTCCATTTTGCTGTGAGCTTAACTGACTTGCACATGTCACATTTGATGGAATCTGAGCTTATATTTTGACCTAGAACTTTGTAGGTACGTTCTAAGCAAACCTTCACGAGACTTCAACTCGTCCACTAGGGACACTTAGTGGTTTAAAAGGCTTAGTGCATACGCTAAATGCATTCGAGAGACCAGCGACAGTGGTATAAGTAGGATTTCCTTAGTTTTGTTTTACTTGAGGACAAGTAAAATTCAGGTTTGGGGGTATTTGATGAGTGCCAAATATTGTATATATTTATCCCTTTTTGTTGGCATTTAACTCATCTTTTGTGCATTAATTCTACATTTTATCCCATATTCTGTATTTTCATTGTTTTCCAGAATAAATATTTTTCTTACTTAATTTTGCATTTTTAGGTAATAAATAAAGTTTGGATGAATAGCAGAGCGGAAAAGAGCAGAAAAGTAGTGAAAAGCCGGGAGGAATTACACAAGGAAGCCGCGAAGAATGTTGTGCACAAGACCAAAAGGCTAGAAGTGGGCTTGAAGAAGAAGAATTGTCCTTAAAGAAGATATGGGCTTGGCATACCCAAGGCCCAAAACCCTTACTCAAACACATTTCCACTATCCAAGCCCGTCTCGGATTTCAGCCGTCAGATCGAAGCATTTCAGCATCCTACGGTCGCTCCATCATCGCACATTAAACTCCGAAGCCCCCTCTTTACATCGCAACGCCCATCTCCATCTTGGGTCGTCCGTTTTGCTACATCCCTTCATCCGACGGTCGCTCCACGCTTACCTCCGTATCGCCGTTGGATCCACCTACCATCTTCCCATCCATCGCTCATTGTCACAGATCATCAAACCTCGCTATCCCTGCTTCACACCCTAGTCACCGAACCCTATTACCCAACCAAACGGACCCTTCTTCTCCATCGGGTTCTTCCTCTCTTCTTCCCAAATTCTCTTCAACTCCATCACCTCCACCAGCTACACCTTCTTCTCGAACCACACCACTACCACCTTCCCCCGACAAACTCAGACCACCCTTGTCTCTTCCTTTCTCGTCTATAGCATCGAGTCCTGATGCTACAAACTCGACAGTGAGAGAAGCTAGGGTTCACACAGAGCTAGAGATCAGTTACAGTGGAGAGAAGACCAAATTGGAGCGTTGTTCGAGTTGACAGGAGCAAGTGGAAGCATGGGTCAGCGCTCAATTGCAGAGGAGACAACGAATTCAGAGGGTACGGTGAGTTTTCCCCAATTTCCCAAGAACCCTAATTTTATCAAATTTGGGGAAAATGCTTGTAAGCCCTAATTGAATGTTTTGGGTATAAATAGAGATGAAGGGTGAATGTTAGAATCATCTCTGGGCTAGCCAGTGAACAATATTGTCAATCAATTTTCATTTTCCAATTTCCTTTTTAGCTACAGTTGACTGTGTGCAATTTGTGTGTATGTTGTATCTTAATTTAGCTTATTTGATGAATGTTGTTGTTGTACTCATGCCTAGCATGAGCTAATTCACTGCAACTAAGGATCTGATGAAGCCTAGTGCACTGTTAGATGATGCATGGTTAGGATAGTTTTCTTGATGCCTGTTTGCTTGAGCAATGGGAAGTACTCAGTGCTCTGGCATGCCTGTGATTGATTGTGCTGTCAAAAGACAGTCAATGCTAGGGGCATATCAGTGAGCAAGCTGATTTTCATCCCATTCTAGATGTATGCATAGGATTTCCAACTCAACCTAGATTGCATTGCTTGATTAGGGCACAAGGTGGATTCAATTGCCTTAGTAACTTCACACAGTTCTGCATCTTTCTCCTTTTCTGTCACTATTGCTCAATACCTTTGCCTTAGGCTACTTCCTTTGTTTCACTACCACTGTTACCTTGCCTTGCTCACTGCTATAGTGCTTTGCACCCATTGATAGCTTAGGATAACTTCTTGTATGCTCCCACTCCCTGTGGACAAACCCCTACTCATCCCTATACTATAAAACTTGGCCTTGTATACTTGCAAGAGTTTTGTGTGCTCCCCATTTTCACACCAGCTTTCCTTTGCTTGCTTTTTGTGACAAGTAATCATCGATGTCTCCCGTCGATCAATGTAGTGCGTGAGTTTCCCTTGTTTGATAAGCCGGCGTATGATCTTCCTAACACTCCTGCAATTGTTGGTATGGTGTCCGTGGAAACGATAATACCTACAAAATTCATGACTCTTGCTTCCCGGGACTGGTTCTCTCCCCAGATTTGGTGGTGCTGGTATCTCTTCGTTCAATATCACCTCCTCCCATACCTTCTCCAAATTTGTGTTAAGTTCTGGAGGTTTTAACTCCATCCAGGCTGTCGATTCTTGTCCGATCTGCCCTTTGTTTTTCATCTTATGCTTCCCTCCTCCATCTCCTCATGGATCTTTTCTCCTGGATCTTCTCCTTTCCTCGTCTTTTTTTTGTGAACTTCCAACCTGCATCTTTAAGCTTCGTATCTCGCATAAGATCTCGTGATCTATGGTTCTCCTTCTTATTTCATCAATGTTTACTTTTGTTTTGACGCGTTTGGTTTCCTCCTCATGTTTCCTCTCTTCCTCGTGCCTTAGCTCGCGATTTTCCCGTCTCACCTCTTCTAACAGCCTCCTTAAGTCTCTTTCTCTATGATACCCTTATAGCAACTCCATCACCTCCTGTTCATATATATACTGATTTTTTTCGTTCCGGATATGCCTTTGAGATAACGCCGTGATTTCCTCCGTTTCATTGTTACCTTCCCACATGACCTCATCAGTCATTTCTTGTTCACGTTCCTCGTGCATCATCTGGTCATCTTTCTCCTAATTAGGGGTTTGACCCAGTTTTTCTGATACCTCATCCTCCTCGTTATCGTTTGCCTCCGCCTTTTCTTGGTTCATTTCCTTTTCCGCGGTGGTCCCGACTTTCACTTTCCGACCAGGTTTCTCCACAGTCCCGGCTTTCACTTTCGATCTGTGTTTCCCTTGTATCATGGTCCTTCGTCTTTTGTCCTTCACCAATATATCGTTCTTCACCTCCTGATCCCGATCCTCCAATCAGTTACTTCTTCTCAACACCGTTTGTGATTTCGTTTGCCTCACCTTTCTCTTCATCGTTTACCCCATTCAGAAATTCATCCTTGTACCCACCTCATTGCTAGTCTTTCCGCTTAATCCTCAGATCTCTGTTTTCCGCCTCTTTGGTGCAACCTCATCTTCTCTCCCTACTCTTTAGACAAGGATAGATCCCCAATCTAAATTCCCTGTTTCTGGGCGCCAAAATGTGATTACTGAAAATCCAGCAAAACACCCAAATGAAAAGTAAATGAGATCTAAGACATGATGACACAAGAACTTAATTTTATTTATTAATCTCAAGCGAAATACAAGTTACATTCATGGATCTAAGAAACCCAAATTCCTTTCTAAGCCTATGAATTGCCAGGACACCCTAACTCTTTCTCTCTCTCCTATGCTAGACCTTTCCCTCTCCAAAAGATCCCCCCTCTTACATTGTACAAAGGTATCTATTTATAGGCCTAAGCAACCCTAGTGGTATACAACTCATATCATCTCGCCGAGGTTACTTTATGCTTCGCCTGGAGCATATTCCATAAAGTTTTTCCTCACCTTTCGCTGGCTTCACGTGGTCTTGTAGGGACACCTGTCCCATTTCTTGCTCGATAATTCATCTACTTCGCGGGGGTAGCTTTTCTTCCAAGCCAAGTGACATTATTTCGTGGTCATTTCGTAATGGACATTTGTTTACTTTCGCGTTCTACGTCCCCTTTGGCGAGCTTCCTCGTCCCAATCTTTACTTCGCTGCCGTTTGGATAAAGATAATTCTGACTTGATTTGACAAGTTCTTGACGACCAATCTCGGGGCTTGAAGTAAGATCTTTTCACCAGATTCCCGCGCCTTCCTATGGCCGCGTGTCGGCTTATACTTTGGTAACTACAAAAAATAAACCTAACAGATTCCTAAAATGTGATAATTAGCTAGAAAAGCCTAGTTGTTGTATTGGAACGACATTGTAGACCAAATTGAAAAAACTAGGAGCTTGGTTAACTGTTACCTTCTTGGATAGAATGAAAACTTTAGTTATATTAGGAGAAATGCTGAGTAGGTATGCTACAGCTCGCAAGCAGTTTCTTGTAGACCAAACTTCCAGTGTCAATGATTGTAGACTACACAAGCGTGGTGGTTGACAGTCTTGTAAGTCAGGAGCTTGTGACAGAACCTTGAGGAAAAAGAAGAAAAAAAATTAGATAATGTTGCGGCTAAAATTTCTCTTAACTATATAGTAAACCAAGACTACTTAATAAAGTACCCATACCTCAAGGAGTCCAGATGATAATCTCATCTCTTTTGCCATATAAACTGCTCCAAGAAATTTCATTATGCGTTTAGCATACACATCTTTTTCAATTAAAGGCATTTTTGAATATGTTTCTGCGCTGTCATTTTTTCATTTTTTCTGCATCTCATGTTAAAATGTACCCTGGATAGCGGAGAACAGTTTTCCAGAGAATAATCTTGTGTAAAGACATATTTGCTGGCGAAGACTTCCAGATTTGGAGCACATAACCTTATAATGTGAGCCGCAGCATCATTTTGCAGCAAACGATATTTATGACGCTGATTATATCTGAACTTTTTAAGGCTTGGAAAATCCACAATCAAATTTCTTTGATTATCAGTTTGTATACCACAATCAAATATTCGTAAAGTTTCAAGGACAACTTGAGAAAAGTCTTTTAGATGATTCTACATCCGAGATTGATAATCCAGAAAGGGATAGTAGTTTAAGCTGAGGTAAATCCATTGATCTTGGTAAAACAATATCTACATATCTGGTCTTACCAGACACTTGCATTACCAACTTTCTCAGTGATTTACATTTAAAGAGTTGGTGAGAAAATTCAAATGCCGAATTATGACAATGAGTGATTTGTATACTTATTCTTTGAGCATTATGCTTAACAGCATGAACGATCCATCTGTTAACATTCAATTTCACTGTTTTTGTTAGATGTTTGGTTGAATTTATGATGAAGATAGAAGGATTTTGATAGATAATGGAGTGGGAAACTAATGGTTTCTTCTCACTCTATTTTCTTTTGATTTTTTTCTTCATAATGATTTCTTTCTCTACACATGGTCAATATAAGACCATAGAGATAAGATGACACGTGGACATCTATTGTCCATACAATTCTACTACTACTTATATTCTTACACTCCTATTAAATTTGAACATTACATTAACACTCAACAATCTCCTCCTTAATGTGATGTTCTACAACTCCAAGTAATTATCTAAAGTTTTGGAACTTGCCTTTGGGAAGGGCCTTGGTGAATATGTTCGCCAACTGGTCTTCCGTCTTCCAATACTTGAGTTTTATCTCACCATCTTCAACCGCTTCTCGAATGAAGTGATACTTGAGTTTAATGTGCCTTTCTCTACAATGTTCAACCGAATTTTTGGGCATAGCAATTGCGGATTTGTTGTCACAAAAAATTACGGTGCTTTCTTCTTTCTTCTCTTGAATATCTTCCATGATTCTTCTTGGCCATACAACATGAGATGTAGCTATTGATACCGAAATGTACTCTGCTTCCGCCGTGGATAGAGCTACGGTTTCTTGCTTCTTCGATGCCCATGTAAATATACCCGAACCAAGAGAAAAAGCATACCCCGATGTACTCTTCATGTCATCAATACACCCTCCCAAGTCGCTATCACAATATCCAACTAATTTGACATCCAAATTTCTTGAATACATGATTCCAAAATTCATTGTTCCTTGTATGTACCTCAACAACCTCTTTGCCTCGCCAAGATGTAAATGACTAGGTGAACTCATGAACCTAGAAAGCATACTTGAAGCAAACATGATGTCGGGTCTTGTATGTGTCAGATACAATAAGTTTACAATAATACCTCTATAGTAAGTCTCATCAACTTTTCTTCCTCCATCATCTTTCTTGAGTTTCTCATTCACTACAAGTGATGTAGATGTGGGGTTACAACCAAACATACCAAATTTCTTCAACACCTTTTCGGCATACTTGCTTTGAGAAATGAACACTTCGTCTTCACTTTGATGAACTTTTATACCAAGGAAGTACTTGAGAAAACCCATGTCACTCATCTCTTCATCATCATTTCTCTCTTGAATTGCTCAATCATATGAGCATCATTACCCGTAAAGATAAGATCATCAACATACAAGGTAACGATGAGAATAAACATAACTTTTGTCTTCACATATAGTGTAGGATCACTCTTGCTTTTGTTGAAGTTTTGCCTTTTGAAGTATCCATCTATCTCACTATACCAAGCTCTTGGTGCTTGCTTGAGACCATACAAATCTTTCTTCAACTTGTATACTTTGTCTTCTTCTCCTTCCACCTCAAAACCTTGTGGTTGTTCTTCATATACCTCTTCATGGAGTTTTCCATTAAAAAATGTCGATTTGACATCAAGTTGATAAAGTAACCAACCTTTTTGGGAAGCCATAGCAATCACGGCTCTAATGGTGTCAAGACGAGCAACCGGTGCAAACGTTTCATTGTAGTTGATACCGGGTTGTTGTGAGTAGCCCTTTGCCAACAACCTTGCTTTGTATCTTTGATGCTTCTTCAAAATTTTCCGGTTCAACCGTACAATAGTTGCATCTTTCATACACTTCACTCAATCTATGCATCTTCTTTGGTGCCGATGGTGGTGATGTTGACGCACTAGTACTTGGAGACATACTGTAATATTCTTGTTTTTAATTCTTAAATTAATGTATAAAATAGGATTATACACCGTGTGGTTTAGGAGGGTAGATCCCTTAGTGATTTTTAGTATTTTATTTAGTCATACCCTAGGTGGTTAAGAGAAAAACTAGGATTTTGACCTTTTCCTCTAAAACCTTATCGTGTGTGGAGGTGGAAGTTTATAAAGATATTATTAACCTAAGTAAACAAGAAGGAAAAATGGGAGGCAGTAACATATCAAACATTAGTTAGGTTTGGGGAAGATTTAACAAGTACTAATTGTGCGCTAAGTGATTATCCGATTTAATTTGGTTTTCATGATACATTCAAAGTTCTTATTGCTTATAAGAGGGTTCTCATGTTTTCTGTTTTAGGGATCGATAAGTGATTGCTGTTCGGATTAAGAACAAAAGGATTTTTCTTACTGCAGGATTGAGGCAAGTAAATTCGATCTCTTAGTCTCGGTTAGATGTAGAATTGGTTGTAGAATAAATCGTGAAAGCTTATGCTTGAATCTATCTATGACTTATTATCTGTTTGGATATTTTATTGAACTCTTTCTTTTGGTTGATCATTAATGGATTCTACTGGGAAGGGTACATGTGGTTCTTTGATTTACGTTATGGTATTCACGGTAGGAAATTACCTTTAACCTAATTAATAGATCCACCGGACTTTTGCTCCTAACTGACTACGCTAGAGTGAATGGTTTCTCAATGATCGTATGGGTCCTTCGTCTTGTGTGTATTGTGCTCCCATATTACCGTCTGGCTCTAGACATTTGATCCATTAGGTATACAGGTGTACTTCCAATAGTGATTAGTTAACAATATACTAAATAAGTCAAATTAAATTAATAATTAAGCTGCATACAATGGTATAAGAGAATTGATGGCCTGTGTGTTGTGCTCGCATATTGTGGTCTGGGCATTGGGTCTTTGGGTGACTATTCAATCGTGGATATAGGCTCTCAAGCATCATGGGCATTGAGTAATTAATTAGTATAAGTATAAGTATATATAGATGGATAACAATATAACATATGCAGGGTTCTAAGTGAAGTTTTGCAGTAGATGACCCTAAAGGAATCATGTGCATGTGTACCCAAGACTAGCTTTAAGGAAAACCCGTAGTAAGGGAGAATGGCATATGATACATTTTCTTTGCTGTCTAACCAAGTGTACAGTAAAGTCTCGATCCATATTTATGCGTTACCGGCTGCGTTGTTTGGAGCAATTCTTTTAGACACGTTCCACTAGATCAATAATTTCTATGAAAGTTTCTCTACGGTACTTGACTAGTGTGAGTTGCTTTTACTGTCTCTACATTTTAGACTGGGTGTGTTGTGTCGGCAGTTTCTACTGATTAGGAAGATAAAAACTCTCTGAACTGGGTTGGTATTTTGTATGCCCCGAGGCCTTATGTAGGTCTTTAATCTGGTGACGTTGTATCTCATTCCAAAAAAAATAAAGGATAATGGAAATAGGGGGTGCATTTCCAGGTAAAATAATATAAAAATTTGTATACTCCCTGAAAGATTTGTTGTGGATATGTTCTGAACTCGGTGAAGTGTTATTACGGATATGTCCCGGTATAACACTACGATGATATGTAAGGAGATTTGGTGGGTATTGCTAGTGACTGTTTGAACAGGAAAAACTTAAATTTTGGTACGGTGATTGTCTAAGTTGAAACTAGTAGCTTCTGATTTATTTTATTTTCTTTGCGACATGTCTGACTTGTGATTTATTTTATATAACTTTTTTATATTTTTCCGTGGTTCGGCGATCGAGTGAGCTTGCTTGGGAGTTTAACTCCGGTTGACTTTTTTTTCGGGTGTTGTTAGGAATCGTGAAGGAGTTTGATTGATTCCAGTTCTGGTAGATATTCTGAAGATATCTAACTGAAGGTGGACATCTACGCTTCTTCTTTTATTTTATTTTTCGTCATGCAGTTGTGAGGCAGTGAGGTTACTTGCTTTCGGGTAGACTTCTTTATTATTTTGTTTGTTAGATCCTATCGAAGGTGGATTATACTATTGAAGTTTAGAACAACATTTGTTTACTTGACATACTTTTTGTTAATAAACAATTTTCCCTTCTGCATACTCAATTGTGATGGAACTGTGTTCCTAATTTTCTGTGGGTTATGTACCTTGTTACATGAAATTAATGATCTACTTTCTATTTAATCATCGGTCGGGGTTATACGGAAAGTAGGTTTGTTACACATACTTGGAGAAGCTCCTTCTCTAGTATTTGGAGGTGTTTGAGATAGTTCTTCCTCATTTTCTTCACCTTCTTCAACTTCGTTTGCTGCTGAATTTTTTTGCTCTTCATCAAGAATAATGGTTCTCTTCTCAATTTTACCTTCTTCCCAATTCCATGAAGTTCCTTCATCGAACAAGACATCACAACTTGTAATCACTGTGTTGTTCTTCAAGCTAAACAACCTATAACCTTTTGATTGGAGGCTATAGCCAAGAAATACACATTTGTCACTTGATTCATCAAGCTTTGTTCTCTTCACTTTAGGAATTTGAGAATAACACACACTACTAAAAAATTTGAGATGTCTTACCTATGGCTTTCTCCCACTCCATGCTTCAAGAGGAGTTTTGTCCCATACGGCTTTTGTAGGAAACCTATTCATCAAGTAGACGACGGTGTTAACGGCTTCGGCCCAAAACTCTCTAGGCATACCCTTCTCATGAAGCATGGACTTCGCCATCTCTGGTGTCGTTAGAATGCACACACAATACACTTGCAAGTATACAAGGTCAAGATTTGTAATAAAAGGGTGAGTAGGGGTTTGTCCACAGGGAGAGGAGCATATAAGAAGTTTTCCTAGGCTAATAAGAGTGGCAATGCACTATGGCAGTGAGCTAAGGGCAAACAAGGTTTCAGGCATACAAACAAGAATGCAAGGTAAAGCAATAGGGAAACAGGCTAAGAACCACAGCAGGGAAAGATAACAGACAAGGAACCAAGGCTTGGCAGCCAAGGGCAGGGTGAGTTTGTGCACTGACTTCAGTGCACAGTAGCTACAAAGTGCAAGAAAATAAAAAGGCAAGAAAAAATAACTGAAATACAAGCACACAGGACTGAATAATAAAAGTTACAGAGAGGGAATTGGTGGGTAAGCCAAGGCTTATGATCCACCTTGTGTCCTAATCAAATGACATGGTCTAGGTTATGTTCATTCCTAAGCATACAACTAGAGATGGAAGAACACCAACTTGCTCACTAGTCTACCCCTAGCATTGGCTGTCTTTTGACAGTACAGCCAATCACAGGCTCTATGAGCATTGGCATCTCTCATTTGCACAATCAAAACATACAAGGAAGAACTATCCTAGCTCATTTACACTTGACAGTGCACAAGGCTTCACTGAGCCTTGGCCTGAAGCTGATTAGCTCATGCTAACCATGTATAAAACATTCACATTCATCATATGATTCATACACAACTAGCAACTTATCAGATAACTCAACACATAAGCAATTTGCAACTGTCAACTGAAAAACACTGAAATTTGAAGTTCATAAAAATTTGTAGCAATTTCTCTACTGGCTAGTCCAGAGAGGTATACAGTGTCCTCTACATACTTCATATGACATCAATTTATACCCATTCACCCAATTAGGGTTTTCCCCAATTTTCCCCCAAAATCAGTGAAATTAGGTTTTTCAAATTACCTAATTTTATGGCACAATTCCTCCCATGTGCGTCGACCCATTCTTCCTCTGACGCTCCTGCTCCATTCCCACGCGCCAATTGCTTCATCTATCAACCTAGTTCACCAAATCCAATCCTAACAGTGATGAGGATGGTGGAGTTGTTGAAATATATAAATAGGTGATGGGGGGTGATGATAGTAGTGATGGGTTGTGGTTGTTGTGGAGAGTTGGTGGTTTGGTGGCTGTTTGGTGGCGGTGTGGTGGTGGCAGTGGAGGTGAAGAAGATGGTGGTACGGTTGCAGGGTAATGGTGGTTTGCAGCAGGGGGGGGTGATGGAAGAGTGGCTCGATAGAATGGGAGAAGGGTGCGTTTGGGTGGGTGGTATAGGTTCGGTTGCTAGGGTGTTAGGCGGGCGTATCGAGTTTGATGTTCTGCGATGCTGAGCCACTGGATGCGAAGCTGGTAGGTAGATCGGACGGTGATGTGAAGTGAAGCTTGTAGCGACCGTCAGATTTTTTGATACAACGAAGTTAACGGCTCTAGATGGGGTTAGGTGTTGTAGTGTAAGGCGGAGATATCAAACGTTGATGAACAGCAAGGGAGCGACCGTTGGATTCAACTACCATCTAATCTGAAGGCTTGGAATTTCAGCGCTGTGGTGCTCGGCAGAGACTTCAGATTTTGATGCTCTATGAAGGAGCGACCGTCGGATGCTTCTGAGAACTGATCTGATGGCTGAGAACGGAGGCGCTTTTGTGTGTAGAAAATGAGGTTGTGCGCACCATTCTTCGCGGCTTCCTTGCGTAATTTCTCCCGGCTTTTCACTGCTTTTCCGCTCTTTTCGCTCCGCGACTCATCCGAACTTTATTTATTACCTAAAAATGCAAAATTAATTAATAAAAATATTTATTCTTGAAAACAATGAAAATACAGAATATGGGGTAAAATGTAGAATTAATGCATAAAAGATGAGTTAAATTGCCAACAAAAAGGGATAAATATATACATTATTTGGCACTCATCAATCTCCATCACTGTTTGGTTCTTTCTATCGGAAACACCATTTTGTTGAGGAGTATAACCCAAGGTTAGTTGCCATTCCAAGCCTCCATCTTCACAAAATTTATCAAAATCTTTGTTGTTGTATTCTTTGCCTCTATCACTTCTTAAAACTTTGATGTAGTGACCCCTTTGCTTTTCAACAAGGCTCTTGAACTTCTTGAAGATGCTAAAAACTTCGGAATTTTGACTCATGAAGTAAACCCAAGTCATACGAGTAAAGTCATCAATGAATAAAATGAAGTATCTATTACCTCCATGAGTTGGTGTCTTCATTGGTCCACACACATCGATATGTACCAAGCCAAGAAGTTCTTTTTCTCTCCATGCTACACCTTTTGGGAATGGTTGGCGATGTTGCTTCCCAAGTGCACAACCTTCACACACTCCATCTTTATGGTTGATATGTTTTGGAAGTCCTTGCACCATGTTCTTGTTGGAAAGCACCTTGAGACTATTGAAGTTCAAATGCCCAAGCCTTTTATGCCATAACCATGTTTCATCAATGGTTTCCATCCACAATGCAACGCTCTTCTCTTTTTCAAACACAATTTGAAAGCTTCTATCTTATCCATCTTGATACTCTTCATCGCTTGTCTCTTATTCTTGTGTTTCTTGTCATAAATGGTACAATATCCATCTTCAAAATGGATCGCGTACCCAAGCTTCACAAGTTGCCCAACACTAAGCAAATTTTGTGCCAAGTACGGAACATACAACAAATCTCTAATGTATTTTTCTCCATTGATAGTTTGCACGCGAATTGTACCTCTTCCATTAGCTTGAACCATATTTCCATCCCCCATCTTCACAAGAGAATTTATGGAAGTATCCATATCTACAAACAAGCTTTTTTCACCGGACATATGAGTTGTATAACCACTATCCACAAACCAAACTTCACTTTTGGAAGTTGCCATGGCACTTTGACAAGCATAAAACAAATTTTTTTTATCATTTTTTTCTTCGGCTCTACCGGCTTGTTCTTCAAATGTCCATACTTTTTGCAATTGCGACATTGTGGTTTTCCTTTGTTCCAACAATTCTTCTCCAAGTGACCATTCTTCTTGCAAAAATTGCATCTTGGTACTTGAAACGAATCACTCTTTGTATAGTTATTGGAATTAGCTCCTCCTTTCTTCCATTTTTCTTTTCCTTTGAAGTTTGATATTGATTCATCCTTGTATTCATTTTTCTTTGTTGCTGAATTTTCTGAATCCAAGTTGAATTTTGATTGAAATGCACTCTCAATTGATTTTTCGGAGTGTCTTAACAACCTTTGCTCATACACCTTCAAAGATTCCCATAGTTCTTGTGACTTCAATGTAGAAAAATCTTTAGTCTCTTCCAAAACTGCCACAATGGGTTCAAATTTTTCCGGAAACCACATCAATATCTTCTCACCAATTCTTCTTTCCTTCATCTTCTCACCACACATCATCATATTATTAACAACTTCAACTACTCTATATGAAAACTCATTTAAACATTCATTCTTATTCATTCTAAGATTCTCAAAATCTCTTCTATATGAATGTAATTTTAACTCTCTTACCTTCTTATTGCCTCCATACTCTTGTTGTAGAAGATCCCAAGCTTCTTTAGCTTTATAAAAATGGATTACTCTTGGTAGTATGGTGTCTCCAACACTTTGTTGGATGTACATGGATGCTTTTGCATTCTTCCTCCTACTCTTCTTAAGTAAATCCTTTTGGTCTTGATCTAAATTTGATGTATCTTCAATTTCATCATACCCATCTTCAACAATCTCCCACACTTCTTGAGACATGAACAAGGTTTTCATTTTAATTGCCCAAAAATCATAATTTTCTCCATGAAAAAGTGGTATTGAAGGTTGTTGAATGTATTTATTTGAGTAGTTACTACTTTCCATTGATTTAATTGAAGATTGATTGAAAAATTGGGTTTTTTCTTTTCTAGATCTAGATTTTAAAAACTTTGAATGTTGCTGATTTTTGAGATTTAATGGGTAAAAATTGCTTTTTTTTTTTCACTCACCAAGATCAAATCTAATAGATCTAAGCTCTAGATACCAATTTTTAGATGGTTGGTTGAATTTATGATGAAGATTAGAAGGATTTTGATGGATAATGGAGTGGGAAACTAATAGTTTCTACTCACTCTATTTTCTTTTGATTTTTTTCTTCATAATGATTTCTCTCTCTACACATGGTCAATATAAGACCATAGAGATAAGATGACATGTGGACATATATTTTCCATACAATTCTACTTCTACTTATATTCTTACACTCCTATTACATTTGAACATTACATTAACACTCAACAGTTTTGTCGTACGAGGAGTTCAGCCAATGCAAACTAAACTTCTGAATATCAAAGTCTTGGTGGAAAATGAACACCATGTCTACAAACATTATAAAAATATCTGTTTTGTCTGCTGAAAAGGAACTCCTATGGAAGTTTAGAAAGGATAGAGATTTCCAAATATGAATCCATCGTTTCGACAATACACTTGTTTGAACTGCATATTTGGTATCAAAGAATGACATGATGTAATGGATTAGTTCATCTGGTAACTTTCTGATTCTATCTCCCCATCAAAATATGGTGCATGTCTTGTTTCTTCCATTGGTAACCTAAACGGTAAAGAAAACACAATTTAACCATGCAGTCTGAGCAGAAAAAAAATCCCTAGATTATAATTTTTCAGAGTATAAGTATTTGTAGTTCAAAACCCTGAACTAGAAGATGGAAAAGGAATTACGTACCTTTGAATGGATAATCTTTGAAGTGTGATGTTTGAACCCTAAAATCCAATATGAAGTCCCGACCCAAAATAAGAACCTTGTTTCTTATTATAATTTTATGGAATTAAAATCCAACCGGCTGGGAAGACAAATACCTCTTTGCATGAATCAAATATTGAGCAAAATTTAAAACTCTAAGGCTGTGTTTGATAGGAGTTAATTCCATGGAATTAGCTATTTGTTCATGGAAATAACGTGTTTTTCGTCGTTTGGTCAAAAATCTGTTTCCATGGAATTGCAATAAAAGCGTGGCCTAAAATATGTTTTAAACTCAATTCCGTGGAATTCCATGGAAAGTCTTTCCTTGCCTCCCCCAGGAAACTGATTCCATTAAAAGTGTGGAATTGTTTCCTTTCTCTGTTATCAAACACAATATAAGAGAAGTATTAGGAAAGAAGAATTCTGACTTGAAACTGAACTGGAAACTAAACCTTAGAATCCGCCAAAATTTTGTGGGAAAGACAATACATACATTCGGAAACGCCGGAAAGAGTTGGAGATTTTCTAGTTTTAAAAGGATGCTTTTGGCTTTGGGAAGAAGAAGAGGTATAGGTAATGAATAGCTAGGGGAATTGGAGGACGAGTTATTGAAAGAGCAGGCAGGATAGGAGTCGATTGATTTCCTAAGGTCATGCATGGTTAAATGGACTGTCATTGTAATTGTCAAATCCAAATTTACTATTGCTAGTCGATTGATTTCCCAAGGTTATGCATGGTTAAATGGACTGTCATTGGAATGGTCAAATCCAAATTTACTACTAGTCGATTGATTTCCCAAGGTCATGCATGGTTAAATGGACTGTCGTTAGAATGGTCAAATGTCACAAATCCAAATTTACTATTGCAATTGCCAAGTCCAACCGATTCGCATTCACCTTATTTTCGTGCTTGCCTAACCGGCCGCTTCTATTCAAAGTTTCTATTCATAGTTAAATGTATGTCTTTAACATTGAGAGTATTTTTATTTTATTTTTGATACGCGAAAGTCGGATCCAGGCTCCTAACCGAACCACGGAAGTTGGATTGTCCTCACTGCCAGATCCAACACCACTAAACGCATTATACAACTAATTTATTACAAACCTTTACGGCGGCGGGAATTGAACCCTTGACTTCCCCTAACATTGGTGCACAGGAACCGAGCCGGACCGACGGACCGAACCGGAACCGATGGAACCGTACCTGATTTTGGACCGAACCGAGGTACAAGGTACAAGTACCGGTTCCAAAAATAGGAACCGAGCTCTGGGGGTACAGGTACACGGTCCAACACATGAACCGTCCCGTACCGGACCGAAGTCCCGAATAAGAACTTCGGTATAAAGTGGGTGATTCACATAGTAAGCTATGAAAGCGCCAAAAGACCAATAATAAGTGCAGTTCCTAAAGACATTTGAAATGGGAGAAGTGGCATGGCTAAATCTGTGAACAAAGAATGTTTCCATAATACGTTTGAAGTAGTGGAAACACCAGTAGTACATGGCATAGGTCTGGACTGGATGAATTACACGCTCCTCTTTGTAGCCTAAGAACTTGTACACTGGTAAGTAGTAAAAGAGAGGATAGATGACGAGAGGGCCGACATATTCCCGGAAGAAAAGTATTTGGTACGAAACCTGTGGACCAAGATCCTTGAACACCACTGTCAGGTTATCCTTCTTAGCATCACAGTAATCGGATAAATTCGTCTTGGAGTTGAGCACAGTAGGTTTGTCTTTGGATCCAGGACTGAGGGGAAGAGTGAGACGTTGTCTCGAAGGATAGTACTTTTTTGCTGTCGAGCACAAAAAAATAAAAGTGGAATCAATGTCCAGATCCTCGAAATGAAGAAATACAGTCTCTCTACATAACTGAAATATGGTACACATAAAATACTCGAACAAAATAACTGCTGAAAAATTAAAGAGAATTAGCTATGTTTCAAACTTCGAAGTTTATATGCTAAATCGATTATGTGCAGGACACTGGCATTATAGAGGCATTCTGCCAAATCACAATAGAGTAATTTGTGAGTTTTTGTCATTCAAAGTAACTAAGATAAATGTGTAGAATACTTAGTACCGTGTGTTGGAACACTCCATCGAAATTAAAACAAGGACAAAGTTAAATTAGTAGAGCTAAATACAGAGCTGAGCTAACAAACACGTACAAATTGGAGATGATTTCCTATAAACCCTTTCCTACTACTCAATTTCTACTCTCACAATCAAATGAAAGATGACCTTCAAAAAACAACCAACTCAGGTTCTATTTACACACATTCTTACTTCTTTTTGCTACTACCCACCCACATATTTCACAACCAAGACCGGAAGATCCCTTTTAGTTCTTCACACGCATTATACCAACGAGCACACAACATGACAAGAATGCAATGGAACCGGAACCGGTACCGGTACCGACCGGAACCGGCCGGTCCAGAATGGAACCGGAACCGAGGTACTCGGTACCGGGACCGGTCCATTTTTTTGGTACCGAAGGGTGTAAGGTACAGGTACTCGGTCTCGGCAAGAACCGAGCCGAACCGTACCGTGTGCACCCTTAAGTATAATATAGGGTAAAACAGGAAAAACCATGGATACAGTCGAACCTCGATAAATGAATCCCCTCGGGACCACTATATTAAAAATTATTAATATAGTGGTAAAGTGATTGCGTGATGATACCAGTTACCTGAGTTCGAAACTCGCCAACACCAAATTCTTTACCTATCAATATATATATAGTTTTTAATAAACTTATTTATTAATAAAAATAAATAAGTTTATTTTTATTAAAAATTATATTAATAATTTTTAATGCTGGTAGTGAAAGAAGCAGTGGGTTGTGGAAACAGTGGCAGGTATTTGTGAGTGTTGGAGGCGGTAACATTATTGGTGGTGGGAAAAATAGTGGGCGTGGCGGTGTTTACGTACGGTGGTGGATGTTAGTGAATAGTAGTGGAAAATGGTAGTTTTGTGTCTTCACAAAATGGCAACATTCTATTTTGATAAATATAATTCGTTGTTTTTAGCACAAATGGTAGGGACAAAACACAAGTATTTTTAGGAGGATACTAAATCATATAATACAATATGATCATGACAGCTGGATCACCCAAATGTGATCCCAGCTATTTATAGTACCCGATCGAATAAATCACGATTTTTAGTATTAAAATAAAATTCGTTACATTTCCGGAATACAAAACAAAGTTTGGACAAGTTAGGCTAGATAAAGAACGATCAAATTTATACTAGCAGAACATAAATCTACCGCTATAAATGATCACGTTTAATTAAAAATTAATAATAAATGTTCAATTGATAATTCATAATAAATGTTTCTTAAATTAATCAAATGAATATTTTTTTGTTGATACATGATTTTTTTTTTTTGATATTAACCATATTAGTAAGCATTAATGGTGATTGTGATGGTGGGAAGTGGTGGGTATTGGTGAGACTGATGGAGTGGTGACGATAATGTGGTGGTAGAAGAAGTAGTGGTAGTAGGGTGAGAAAAGGGGTCGTAAGATAGGTAAATTAAGCACTAATGGTGGTGGTGATGGTGGGTGGTGGTGGTGGATCGACGGTGGGGATAATGGTGGTGGGTATTGGTGAGACTGGTGGAGTGGTGACGATAATGTGGTGGTGGAAGAAGTATTGGTAGTAGGGTGAGAAAAAGTGTCCTAAGATAGGTAAATTATTTAGTCACTGTTGGTTAATTTTCCTTTGATTTGTTTTAATTTGATTTTAATTTTCAATTTTTTTTATTTTTTAAAATTAAAATAATTTTTAAAGGCCAAATTTTTCCAAAAAAGAAGATGATATGATTTTAACATTTAATGGGTAGGGGGAAGGAAGAAAAATTAAATCTATAAAGAAATTTACCAAACAAAAGGCTACACGCGAATTAGTTGTAATTGGTTCAGTTTCTCACATCTCTCTTTATTCCTTTTTTTGGTCATGGTTTCTGTTTCTGTCATTATTTCTCCCCTATTTCATGGGATTATGCAAGCCTACGCGTGAATTTATTGTAATCGATTCAGTTTGTCACATCTCTCTTTATTCCCCTTTTTTGTCATGATTTCTGTTTTTGTCATTTCTCTCCAACTTCGTGTAATTATGCATGCTTGAAAAATAGTTCATGATAGGTAAAGATACAAGAAAAGAAATGGAACAAGAATTAAATATTATTATAAATTTTATGAAAATGAATAAACACAAATCTATGTAAATTGGAACCCAACAATTTATATCAAAAAGAAAAATTAGATTCCAATGCTAACAGATTTTTCAAGATTAATCTAATTGATTTTAAAGTAATTTTAGGTGTTTTTAGTTTTATTACAAGTTCGTTGAATGCCCTTTGATGATATTTTTTTGAAGTAGTGAACGAAGTAATGTTCTACTGCCCATAGGATTTGCTCTAATGATTAACTATGTTTGTACCAAAGGATTGTATGACTTACATACACAATATTAAAAGATTCGAGGATAGGAACATGTTTATTAACCAACTCCTCAAAACATCTAGACCTGGATCGACGGTTCGATTCTTCTCGGACAATTACGACATGTATGAATTGATGGATACATTTAAAACACATATCCTTTCCCGCTCCGTTACGGCACGGGTTGAGACCTAGTATACGTACGAAATATTGGTCAAAATTCCTACCAATAATTCAATTAACATTCATTTTATTTTGATATTATATTAGTGTACACATTCAAAGTTCAATCGTTAATATACGTGTAAAATAGGTACGGAACTGTGTATCGAGACCAGTAATCCGATTATATGAATTGAATACGTAAAATTTAAGAAAATACATGTACCGGTGCAAACTATATATATACAGACTACTCATAGTTCAATTCAAAAGTCCATACTACTTCATCTTTTATGAGTTCATTCCTACGTATATTTTTATGTAAAATTTTCTGACTATGTATTTGGTTTATTTTGAACGCGCAATTGGGAGATACTTTTTTTAATTGGGGGATACGAATTACGCGTTGGAAAAAGACAGTGGATTTTTTCTTAATCACCATCAAGTTGTGGTACATTCTTGAAGATAAATTTGAGGAAAATCCTACTCCAACAGACAAGGAATTGATGATTTGTAGGCCGGAGGTAAAAAGCGTCAAGAAGATGATTTCATGTGTCGTGGTCATATTTTGAACGCCCTTGCTAGAAATTAGTGTTTAAATTCCAACCTAATAATTTCTTTTGTAAAGGAATTACTAACTAAGCTTGATAACAAATACAAGACTTGTGAAGCAAGTAACCAGAAATTCTTGATTTGCCACTGCAATGTTAAAGTGGTTGACAATAAGTACATTATCGTCCAGGTGAGAGATCTTTTACTCAATGTTAACCATATTAAAAACGTAGATATTGATCTTTTACCTTTATTCGTTGTTGGGGTCATTATTTTATGTCTACGCCGTTTTTTGAATGATTACAAGAGGAATTCTAAGCATATTAAATCTGAATATGACTTGGAAGGTTTACAACCTCATCTTCGTACATAATAAATAATTTCCTTGCATGAAATATTTTTCTTTCAGGCTACATTCTTTGTGATCGATGCAGCAACAGATAGGATACTATGACATGGCAAGTGGCCAAGTGAAAATGCCCAACAGTTGCGCATTATCAATAACTTGGCTAAGGTCAGTTATGCGAGGCGTATGTCTGAGATGCAGCTAGAAAATGGCATGTGATAAATAAAGTTGGCATTTGGGAAAACATACGATATTAGCGTCAAGAGATGCCAAATGGGTTTGGCATAAAATATGCATGCATGAGGCGCGCAGACATGCAAGCAAGACTTTCATTAGCACACTTGAATCATTGGAAAAATGATGCTCATCAATAATTGCAGGACTTTGGATGGTGAATTCAATCATTGTGGAACAAGGCTGGATGACATGTGCGAAGCACATGGCCCAGACGGTTACAAGTTGGTTACACAGAAATTTGTTGCTTTATACTTTCTTAAAGGATAGGAATGACCTGTTTGACTTTAGGAAAGTAGTTGGGCAAGTTGGCACGGTTGGCCAACTTTCCCAACTTCCATATGTAAGTAAATCTGTAAATGCTAGTTAGTTACTTGGCTATAACTTTTGTAAGGATATATAATCCTGATCTTGTGAATGGATTGGGTAATCTGGAACAAGAAGAATTGTGTAACCCTAAGTGTGCAATAATAATAAGGCTTCAACCAAGAGTAAAGCTAAGTTCTTTTGGTGCATTTGTCTCGTTGTTTTTTCTTATTGTTTATGCATCAATCGGAGTGTGTGTATTTGATTGAAGACTTGAAAGATTTGTAACTCAGTCTTAGAATTAAGCTTACTCAATCTTTCTTCATTTGTTACATGGAGGATTGACCCTTCGAGTTTTGTTCATCTTTTCAATTGCCAGTTTCATGACCTTCCTGCAAGCATTTCAATCCATGGACACCTAGAAACTCAAATCTGGTAAACCCAAATAGCATTTTTATTGATGAGTCGAGATTAGCTTACAAGAAGTGAACTTAAATGAGGCAAATCTAGAGTAACTATGCGAATTTGGAGCAGAAGACATAATTTGGCTCATGAAGCGTGCTTGGAGTTGAAGTGGGGGAAATACACTGAAAGGGAGTAGCTGATGAGGTATTGATTTCGTCGGTAGATGTTCTTCCTCCTACTGAAATTGTTTTCCAATCAGCAGTATGTATGGTTTTTCTTTCAATAATTCCCAAGTTAGCAAATTATTTCAAATGTCTCTCAATTTTGGATTACAGCTGTTTGACATGAGATAACTCAGGTTTACCATGGGTATCCTAGGCGCCTTATTATTTTTTCGGTTGACTTCTGATGGAAGTCATCTGCAACAACAAATCTGGCCTTAAATTTGTCCGAAAAGCTATCAGCATTTCGTTTAAATCTGTAGACCCATTTACATGATAACCAAAGTCATAATCTCCCTAAATTAGATACTGCTGGCTGGCGTGGATGGATGTATATAAGGTGATAGAAATTTTCGTATCAACTAGTACTTGCTAGCACGACCTTCCTAGAGATCATTTTTTCCCATGTGAACATCCCATTTCATTATTAAGTACATAGTTGACATTGATTTGTTCGTATAAACATATACTTTGGTTTGCTTGTTGATCTATATCTCTATCTTTATTGATCGACATAGTATTTGATTCTCTTTAAAGATCATAATAGGAAATTCTCATATATATCCGATCATCACTCTTTTCTTTCAAAAAGCGAGCTTGATTTGTCTCATTTTCTCTCTCTCAGCAAGCATGTCGTGGCATAGAGATCCAGAGCTGTTTATATGTTACTGGAGTTCCACGATTGGGTGGAAGATACACAGGATAAAGAAAAAGTATAACGTCCCTCTTCTAAGCAGAGCCAGAGAGATCTCCGATGGAGAACAATTAAATTTCTCTAAACATCTTTCTTTGGGCAATAACAAAGAAAGCAATTATGACGCTCTCAAATCTTACTTAGCTAAAAGATGTAATGAGAAGATTCTGAAGTTTGTAAACTGTCAAGGTTCGGTTGTCCATTGGAATAAAAGGACACATCAAGTTACCTGGTCGACACAAGTAGAGGATTTAACTTTGATTGTCAATTCTCTACCTGCTTCCGATACAAAATTGACTGCGAAACGTGCTGCTGAGAAAAAGATTTCCGAGTTGGTAGCAGAAATTTCCAGTCTTAAAGAGATGTTTATTAATGAAGTAACATATTTACATGAGAAACTAAACCAGGAGAAGAATGATAAGCAAGCCCTCCAAACCCAAGTTCTCTGTTTGACAGCAAGACTCGAAGAGTGTTGTGGTGCTGGAGGAGGTATTGACGAAGTGTAAGAGAGATGTAATACTTTCCCAAAGAATACTCTCGCTATCATGTAAGCCAGAGTTTGTTTAAGATTCTACAGTCAGGGTTTCAGTCAGCCGTTTCTACCAACAAGGAACACTTATAGAGGCTGTGAACGTAGCAAAGTTGACTCCTGACAACAAAAAGGCGAGATTCAATCCAGATATATGGGGTGTATATAATAATCCAAGTGTTTCTTATGCAACCTGAAAGCCATCGGAGTCGGAGTTGTCGGTATCACTACGGCAGACAGGTTAATGTGTCTTCTCAGCGGAACAAAGTTACCATTTGAGGAAATTCACAAATTCTTCATTTTATTTTTTTAAGCGAAACCTTGTATGCTTGGTTTTCTGTTGTAAGTATATCTATGAATTTTCCTCTGCTTCTGCTTGTGCTTATTTTTTCATCATAACGTGTTGAGCCTGGTTTCTGCGATCGTCTTTAATCAGGACGAGATCATGTATAATTTTGTAAGTTTAGACTTCTGACCAAGCTACACCAGTATATACCGTTATATATATCAAGTTGTCTATGTAAGTACGGTTGACATTATAGTTGACATTTGAAAAAATATATAATTGATGAACTCTATATTCTTTGTTGGTTGATCGACTTTCAATATATCTCTCTCTAAGTCGAATCCCCTTCATATTCGCCCTTTTCTTTCACAAAGCTATATTTATATATCTTCCTCTTCATATTCGCTCTTTTCATTCACAACGCGAGATTTATATATCTTGTTGAAGCTAGCTCTCCCACTACTAACTCCGAAACTATGTCGTGGTATAGAGATCCTAAGTTGTTTTTAAGATGCAAGGGTCCGAAACATAGGTTTCACATATATAGATATAAGAGAGAAAAAGTATAGCGTCCCATTATGTACAAAATTTTGTAGATATATGTTACATTGAATTACATTTGCATCACCAAAAAAAAATTGATTAAATTACACTCATTTCATGGTGTGAGTGGAGATTATAAGGATGCATATAAGTGGAATAAAGGCCGTATCACTAGGCACAAGATAAGATCTGAGATCGATTAAGCGTTCACTTGCAAAACAATGTTGACCACCAACTGTATGAACAGAAAACCTGAGCATACATTCAATTTTTACTGTCAAATAATTGAAATAGACCATGACAATTTCAGCGCGTATAAAAACCACACAAGCACACACGTCACATCTTCATCTTCTTTGGTTAGTCTCATTCACAGACCCTAAATTCGACTAATAAGGCTACCGTTGTCCGTGTACTTGAATACGAATTGGAATTTAGTCTTCTTTCTCTTTACAGACAATGATTCAGTTTCAGACCCTAGGGTATGTGTTTTCTTTGTGTAGTGCTACAAGTTATCAAGCTCCTAATTCCTACTGTGAACATGATCAAAGTCTTATCAAATGGCGTCCTTCAAAATACTAACTGTGAAGAATAGAAATGGACTGCTGTAGCGTAGTGTAGTATGATGATTACGTCCATCTTGGAGAAGAACAAAACTACTCCGACTGACATTTACCTGCTAAACTTGAACCTTAAAGTTTGAGATGGTATTAGACCCTACTGCTCCATTAGTTTGTTGATCGATTGCTTCTATAGAATTTACAGTCCTCAATAATAATAGACATAGTGGAATCATTGAACGGTATACAAGTGTATACACCATTTTCATTTTAGAAGCTAATTCTCTCTCATATTGTCGAACATCAGATAACAACCTTATGGGTAGTATAAGGTCATTGAACGGTAAGATTCAGTTCTAATAGTTACTAATGTTAGATATTTTCAATATTGTTTGCCTCTACACACAATTTACGGTGATCGACCTGTATTTCTGATTCAACAATGTTGTCAGAATTGATAGCCTTATCTGATGCATGTAAGGAGTCAGAATGGCTTAGAAATCTACTTATGGATATTCCATTTTGGAAGAAGCCATCTCCAGGAATCTTGATTAATTGTGATAATCAAGCTACAATCTATAATGTCTCTAATAAGACTTATGATGGAAAGTCTAGCCATGCAAGTCTAAGACATCAAATTGTTAGGCAACTACTCAAGAGAGGAGTAGTTACGGTTAACGTTATTAATCAAAGAAAAACTTGGCAGACCCATTTACGAAAAGTCTACCAAATTCAGTGGTTTCAATAAAATGTAAAGAAATGGGACTAAGGTCTATGAAGGAAGGTTGATCTCCCATAACAGAAACCCAACCTATGTTTTGAAAAATATAAACAAGGTTCAATGTGGTACCAACAAGTTATGGATAGATATTATGGAGCACTAATGTAAAACTTCCCATTTCTAATTAGTGTTGGTTTCTGCAAGAAAACATGATGGATATAAATCCTTAATAAGTTTATAATTACTTACAGGTGTATTGCAGAAACACCTTGGAGACTTACCTATATGAGTATGGAAATCAGGTCGTTTTCTAAGAGAAGAAGACCGTTCTCTAAAGAAGACTCATGAATCCAGGATATAAGCGCATGGCCATTAACGCACTAAGCTACAAAACACATGATTTTATGAAATCAATATGTGGGGAGATTCCGGTTTTATCACAAGGGGTACTTGGTTCAAGACCAGTTTCACCTAGAAGTTTCCTTTCAAACTTGAACAGACTCGTGTCTTCCCATAAGTCACCATTAATGTCTTTTGGAAGCGTCTGTTGGTGATGAATCGACATAACCAACAGGCATGAATATCACTATAAGTAGCGAAGACGTTTTCTCATTCTTCACAATCAATTCAACTTGTTTTTTCTCTTTCTAAAACATCATCAGAAACATCTCTCGTGTGTTCTTGGTTGGGGTCAAGGGGTGCAAACCTTGAATCCAATTTCTCTGTTGTAGGGCTTTCATTATATCCCGAAGGCATTATTTCACAAACCTATTGCAATCGTCAATTGATATTGGGTGGGTATAAATAATCGTCTAAAAAAACTCTATTCGAGCCTTGAAAGTACGGAGTACAACAATTTCTTTTCTGTTTATTTCATCCTCTATTTGAACCCATTTTCCAAGAAATAATCCACGGCAACATGTTTATAAGAAATTTACCTGTCAGATAGGGCGATCTCATGAATCTTTTTAAAGCTGATTCTCTAGGAATAGTTTGTCTGATCCTCTAGGAATAGTTTGTCTGATCGGATTCCTACTCAACTGGTTAAGTTAACTTCATCTGAATTTGTGAATTTATGACACATGGAGATTCTTTGATTCACAAATCTGAATGATGCAATTGAATCTAGTCTTGAATGGTGTATACACTCGGTCCTCAGCTGGTTCATGTGAAACCAAAATCACTCAATACCCTTAAAAGCATAAAATTTTCTACACTAGTAAGTCAGGTAACAGCAACAACTTGTTTATTGATCACTACATTGACAACAACATTCACACCGAATTACGCAACAGGCTATAAAGAAACACAGACAGTACAACGAACATATGGATTATGGAAAACAAAAATTCCATTGACGATTAAGAGTTAATCAAAATACCACTGGTGGATCAGTTTTTACTTAGAAGTCATATACATCAAAATATCAAATCAAATATAACTTTCAGCGCCTCCATCAACAAGAAACATAAATGGATAATTAACCTATCATGCATTCTTTCTCCAAAAACGAGACATTATCATCACCACAAAACCTGTTTACCTTATAATTTTCTTCCCAAGTTCTTCCTTCATCAATTATTTAAGTTTTAGTGGAGAAGAAATCTGATTTAAGGAAATAAATGAGAATCCCATTACATTCGTTTAAGAGGAGAAATCATTGTGTTGAATATCTTCTTCTTGTTGTTGATGATGAACATCACAAGCCATGATTAGATCTGTTGTTGTTGTTTTGGAGGCGGCATAGAGAAACGACAGAAGAGAGGGAGAGGTAGCAAGTAAGAGTGAGGAGAAAACCTAACTGGCTAAAGAGATGGTTAAATAGTAGGGTAAACAAATAGAGATGGTGTTTCTTACACTTCATTTACATCAATAGTAAGTAACGACGTAAATTCTGGTCAAAAATAAATACCCTAGAAGCAGATTTTGGACCACAATGACAAATTTACCGCTGACCGCGCGTGACATCACGATACACATTTTCGTTCATGAAAATATCCGTGCCACAATGGGAGATTTCAGGTCACCATACTGGTTTTGGATCACAATCAAGGTAGTCAAACTTGACAAGCTCGGCCGAGTTCCTTGCTAGAACTCGTTATTTTGGGAGTTTGTCGAGGACGGAGTTACATGTGAAATAAGGAGACTGCCATAGGTTAATTGCTTTTGAGAGGAGAAATTATCGTGCTATTTTGATTATTGTTGATGATGATCATGGACATCAGAAGCCATGACCTGATTCTGAGGTTTTGTTTGGAGGCGGCGTGAAACAGAAGAAGAAACTGAAAGTAATAAACCCTAACAAACAAGACAGGGGCTTATATACATTAGGTTAAACAGGAAAAATACGCTAGTACCCTCTGTTTAGACCACTGTTGTTTACCCCGGAGAGTCAAGGATATCTTTCTGGGCTTGGTGTGTTCTAATGTGGTCACAGTTGCAGTTATCGCTAGCAGTCAAGCGCACCTACTTGTCCTGCCAATGTTCACAAACAATGTGGTGCCAGTGATGGTGAATGTATTTAAATGCTACAATGCAGAGAAGATATTCTTCAAAGGAAAATGAAGGTTTGGATGAGATTTATTGTTTCCTTTTTGTGCAGTTTCCGTGGAATTGGAGGAGACGGGAGACCCTTTGGTGCAGGGCCGGTTCTGAAGTGCAGCAAGGTGTGCTCCCGCATAAGGCATACCTTTTGTGAAGGCGTATTTTAATGCAGTGTTCAATATTGGGCCCAGCTGATTCACTATTTCTTTTTGTCGGAATAGAACTAAAAATAGCCCATTTTGGATAATATAACTTCTTTTAAATCTAACGAAAACCATAGAAAACAATCAACAGGCATCTTAAAACAAAATTGAAACCGGAGAGACAAGAGAAAATAAGTTTGCTAGCAAAAACGCAAGGCGGGCGAAGTTTAAATGACGATGGACACACAATTAGTAAGAGGTCAGTATTTAATACTACATGTTCTTCTATGTTAGCAATATCATTTCAATTCTGCACTGCATGATACATTTAGAAAGGGGTTCCGCTCTCTTTCGCACAAGGCCATCGAAACTTCAGAGACGGCCCTGCTTTGGTGCACCTGCATAGGTCTGGCCATGGGAAGACTGAAGACTGGTACTACTTCATTGGCAATGGCCAAAACTAGAATGAGGGTGAACTCTGAATTTAATCAGAAGCTTAGTGCAGATTAACTGTGCTTGCGTGTTACAGATATGATCACCCAGGAAGGCAAAACATTTGAAGAATTTCGTCCAAATTTGGATGAAGTGGTTGACAATTTTTACTACCTAGCCTGTTGATGTAGATTCATCCAATAGACGAATACAAAATTCATACAATTTTCACAAACATTTAGTACATAATTTGGGAGCCAAAAAATTGCATCAGCCAGGGAGAAAAACAGAAAACCTCACCCATATATGATATATACTAAAAGATAATAATATATTACTGCTCAGTATGTGCTTAAAAACATTGATGCAAACATAGGAGATCCTCAAATTGGTTGGGATATTGATCAGTTCCTTACTGATAATACAGGACCAACTACGGTTCATGAAAAAAGTAAATATACATCGATGGTCGTCACCAAATATTTATTACCTCCACGTCTTAAAGTTGGGATAATTGGAATCTGTTACTCCGGTTTAAACCAACATTAGGCTTTGATCTAATATTTGTCCAATGTTGAGGCTTGGAATCTGGACCGGACATTGACTATCATTGACTAAGTTAAAAGTTGATTTATGTTTTAAAATTATTGGAAAAAAAAAACATAACCAATTTAAAAATAAATTAAAACCAGAATTTATTATTATAGCCCTCTATCTAAGATTTTACTTAATAGTGTCTTCTTCCCATCCTTCTGCACATCACGACAAAGACAACACCATTACTTTTTCTGAATCTTTTTTTTGCGCACCAGTTCAACTGGTGTAACACCACTCCACCGAAATCACCAACACCACTTTGAACAAAACAATAATTTGGATTTAGATTCACTGAAATTAGGTTTTCGACTTAGCGAGACTTCAGTTTTTTGCCGAAAGAAAAAGGAAATGTTTCTCACTGGTACAATTATTGCATGTGGAGTTCAAGACCTCTTCCAACAGTAGCAACGCCAACGATGGATTCATGGGTATTCAAATGTGATCTGAAAATATAATCTAAGATGCAGACATTTGAGTTTGTTATGGGGTTTTCAAATGGGATCTGAAAATATAATCTAGTAGACCCACTTCCCTGCTAGACTTGTAAATTCAGTATTTTTTTATTTTTTTATTTTCACATACAGTCAATCACAGTCAACGTCCAGTTCAGGTACCAAAGCCTAACGTTGGACATATGTTAGACCAAAATATAGTGTTGGTCTAAACCTGAGTACCAAATTCCAATTATCCCCTTAAAGTTTCCTTTAAATCACGCACATCATTATTTTGTGTAAAAGAATTTCATATTTTCTTATGACCGTTTTAAACAATGGTCTATGGATTTTTTACTGTGCACATGCTATACATTTTTCAACAAGTTCATATTCACATTTAGAGATCAACAAGTTCATATTCATCAAAAGAGATACTGCAATAAATTCCATTAAATGAAATAAGAATGAATTAAATTTGATTCACACTCATTATACTACCTCCTTTTTTTTGGAAAAGAGTTATTAAAATAAAAAAGTGAAATTTGATTCACACTCAACGTCTGGAAAAGAGTATTAAGTTAGTTCACCTTCGAAGGAATCTCCTTATGGAAGGGATTACTGTTGGCTTGGGTGTGATCAAAATGGGTCGTAGCTGACACTCTTCGATCTTCTTTGGAATAGGACAACCACCTAGAACTTCATGTGTTAGAGATGTTATGTTGTATGCAAGACAGCAACCACGATCAACAATGATGATAACATTTCGATCCAACGGACGGAAATAGACGACCTTTATTTTAAAAACAGATGAATAACCCTTAAGTTCAACACTTTGGTGCACCATTTGCCACTTGAATCCTCCATTAGTGTAGTCATTCTCAAGCAACCACACAGTGAGAAAAACTTGATCATCTTCGCAGTTAACAAAGATACGACCATGATAGATGGACCCCTCTGACTCCCCATAAAAACGATTATTACTTGCATATGTGCGACTCAAATCAGGAATATAAATGATCTTGCAATGTTTATCACTACCATTTTCTTTATTTTCTAGACTACAAGCCATGAATATTTTTTAGCCGCCCAATACAAGACACCGTGACGGATAACCATTTTAGAAAAAATATCCTCAAAAACATCCTCCAATCCATTATGCCTAAATTTTGGAACTTGATACGTTTTCCATTTGCTGGTGTCAGATGAAAAGATTTGTAAGCTAAAGTTGTCGACCCTGTTAAAACTGATATAAACCACCTTATAGTTACATATAGAATGATTCAAGGAATAGTCACAGACCAATTTCGTGCAGACGTGACAATAATCGTTAGCTGGTCGAGGAGGGAGGGAGACCCATTGCTTGGTCAGGGGATTGCATATGTAGAACTTAGTGTCCGGGTAATTCGGATATGCTGTATAAAGTACTAAACCGTTACTACATGAATCTAAGAGTCCGAGGCATACTTGTTTGATACTATTTTTATTTTTTTTGAATGGAGGTGTATCTAAAAGGAATTTAAAGGATAAACCATCATGATGGTTTATGAATTTATGGTAATGATTTAGATAGAGTTGGACTTGTTTGTCTGAAGGATCATACATGAAGATCCATGGAATACTAGTGGTATTATTGTAAATTTTGTCGATGAAAGATGGATTAGATAATAGAGAATTCCATAACTTTGATACGCACCTGAATTTATACACAGGTTTTAATGACCGAAGACGGTGAAAAATCTAGTATAATATCTCCGTTGGTAAATCAATTCGATACCTTTTACTGCTTGGTCAGGACATATTAACGCCGAGCAAGAATTTTCGGTGAATTTCTCCCCGTGTAACACAGAAGCGAGCGGACATCACATATATATTTACAAGTTTCTTGTTTTTGCAAACCAGATAGGTATGGGCTTGGTGATGATATATTTAGAATGATTTTTTAGGGAACATGTTTTTTTTTGAGGGGACCATGGTTTTATTAGGCCACCTTCCCTATAATGATAAGGGGTGTCCTAAAATGTTGAAATGACAAGCCTACCCTTAACCTAATTTAATTTAAAACCAACATAATAACCACCTATATATATAACCACCACCTCCTCCCACCACCACCGCACCACCATCTCCGATTATCACCACCACCAACCACCGATTACCACCACCACCTCCTCCCACCACCACCACCACCGCCTATTTAAGAAATGTAACAACATCAATGCAATCACAATTAAGCTCTGTTACATGATAATTTTATCGAGTATAAAAGACGTCAGTCGCAGCCTGATTCTGCCATGGGACCACTCCGGAGGTATTTTCCAACAAACCCTTTACTTTAATTTGATTTTGATTGCTTCAATCGAATAAAAATCATCAAAATAGGGTTTTCGTAGGAGTTACAGAGCCATGTTCAGTTAGGTCGATTTTCCAAAAAACCCTAGTTTACTAACCGAACTTCTTGAAAAAGAAGAACACGAAGAACAGTTCGGTTCTATTGGATTTAAAACTAAGTCACCGAACTCTCTGTTCGGTTGTTTCGCAAAAATTTTTAAAACTACAAAGTAACCGAACTCCACCCTTAGAACCGAAAAAAAAAACAAATCCAGTCTAACCGAACTGTGTTGTTGTGGTCACTATCTTGAGTTCCAAAATAACCGAACTTAGCCAATAGAGTTTGGTTTTTTCGCAAAAAATTTTAAAACTACAAAGTAACCGAACTTAGCCAATAGAGTTCGGTTGATTCGCAAAAAATACTTTTAACCGAACTCCTTGTATTAGAACAACAAAAGTCCATAAGTTCGGTTCCTTCGCAAAATAAGGATATCACCGAACTTTAGTTTACGAAAATAATGAGAAGTCCACAAGTTCGATTCGTTCGCAAAAATGTTAAGTTTTCTTTGTAACCGAACTCTACCTAATTTCCCAAGAAATAAATTTCGTAGTAACCGAACGTTTGCCTAATTGCATATATGCATATATAAGCCCAGTTCGGTTGATTCGCAAAATATGTTGAAGTTTGCGAACCAACCGAACTTCTAACACTAGGTTACTTTTAACCTGCAGTTCGGTTGGGAACTTGGTTGCGTTGAAGTTTGTGAACTAACCGAACACACAAGATGTACCCAAATAAATTGTTAAGTTCAAAGTTCGGTTACCTACCATTTTATCCTAGGTAACCGAACATTACACTGTACGACCAAAACCTCCATTAACGAGCGAGTTCGGTAACCTGCGTGTTTGAAAAACGTAACCGAACTACACTTTCAGGTGTGTTCGGTTACATGTTCTTGACATATGGTAACCAAACTGACCCAAATCTACATAAAAAATTTCAGTTTTTTTGAAATTTTGGAGCAATTCAACCAACATTATCTAAGTTTGAAGCACACCTGGTACCCAAATACCCTTCCTCCGGTTGTGGTTGGTAAAATCCATCGTTTTTCATGTTTTCCTTCTTCATCTTCTCTAACTTTACTCTCTCAATAATTCTACTTCTTTAAAAAAAAACCATCTGATTTTTTAATCTCACTAATTATCTTTAACTTAATTATCTCACTAATCATTACACTAACTATTATTAACACTAACTAATCATCACCCAAAATTAATCAAGAGGGTAATTTAGGTATTAATATAAATATTCAGATAAGGGGTGACCTAGATTTACTTCTAATGTCTTTACCCAAAATAAAACCATGGTCCCCCCAGAAAAACCATGGTCCCCAAAAAATCGTTCTATATTTACAAGTTTCTCTCCGTTGGTAAGCCTTCCCCTCTGAAAAGGTCCAGTCCGAACCCCGATTCGTCACGTCAACACGGCTCAAGGTGAAAGTGGTCGTGAAAGTTCTAGTAACCTGGTTATAGTCTCTTTTCTTTTTTTTTGTTGTTTTTTTCTCTTTTTTGTTGGTTATCTTCATCGACCTTCTATCTCCATCAAACAAAATTCATTATTTAGTCTTTCTTCTCTATCTAAATTAAATTTTCTGTCCGGATCTTGATTCTTTGTTAGGATATGGGTAGAATAGTTTTAAGATTTGTATGTATATATATATATATATATATATCTAAATAAATATTTCTATTCTGATTCCCATTACACTGTTTCAGTGGTTTCTAATAGCCTTACATGCGTGCTTTGCTGGTGTTGCCCTATCGTCGAACTCATTACCAAGAATGATATACTTCGACGATGTATCTATCAGTTCTTTTGGAGATAAAATCAACAAATATTGAAGTCGATCCGAGCAATTCGAGCATATTATTTATATCCTATTAACGCATCTAAGTTCTACTATGAACATCAACTACACTGATTTGACACCATTGTTAATTGAACAAAATGGATAAAAACCATTAAAATTACATCAGATCCTTGTTAGATTATTGATATTCAGTGATTTTCTCATTGTTTTGTTCTTTATGTCTTGAATTATGTAAACCATTGTACTTTTTATCTTAATTTGCTTTATGTATTCGATGCTATTGTAAGGAATATCATATTAGTGAAAATTTGAGGCTTTTATCCTTACATAGTGCATTTAATTAAGCACTATCAAGTCACTACAGACTTCACACAATTTGATAGTATTGTTGAGCAACTCATGACTTGTTTTTCCTTTATGAACCTAGTTGTTGGAGTTTCCGGATGTATAGGTGAGGTTACCATCACCATCGATCTAAGGTTTCTAAGCCACTCAGTCTTTGAACATGTTTTTTCTAGTTTCTTAACTTGAACATTTTGCACACTCACAATGACTATTTACTAGAGATGTACATTTCTAATTTGTTAGTACACCACTTAGTCTGTTTACAAATTCATTCAATACGGTTTCTACTTGGCAATTATTTTCAACCATAACTACGTTTTGCTCGGATCAACTTCAATCAATAGACTATAGTGGAGAAAGGAGCATCTATACAGTCAAATTTGGGCCTGTATTGTTGGGCTGCTAGGTATATTACTGAACGTACGGTAGAACTAGGGATATGCAAATTTTTGGATTGCGACGCATGTTTTAGTTAACGAAGCAATTTTGAAACATAATGCAAGACTTCATGTCGTCATGCAGATTTTGGGTACACGTTGAACTCCACCCAAATTTTGTGTTACAGTACACATACTAGATCCTTGGACAATGTTTGGTCTCAGCTCACAAGACGGAATTTGGTCACTCAGTTTCTTACTTCCACATTTGAAACTCAAGTGGAAATAAGAAGAGGATATTCCACATCCAGCGCTTTTGTGAAAATGATATTACCAGTGGGAGAAATATTAACACGAAATGTGATGAATTTTAGATTCTTTATATCATATTCGGTTGTAGCAGGAGTTTCACATATACATATTCCTCTACGATTCCCTGTTGGGGTATATATTTAAAAACATAGTTTTGTAATAATATGCCAAAGTTAGAGAGATAGTATGGTGGCATTGTTTTGAGCTCCCACACTATAGGCATGGGTTCAATTCCCACCCCACACAATTTCACTAGGGTATATACTATTTATACTATATATTATATTACATTAGTCCGGCCTTGGGAGGTTTGCTGATCCAGAAACAATTTTTTTGCTGTTTTTAACTTAAATTTTCAAAACGTATTAAGATAATTATATCATGATTAATTACAGTTAATGTTGAAATTTTAATACGGCCGTTTTTTTTGCTGTTACAAAGAAATTTAATTGGCATTTAATCGAAAATTAATTTTCCATTAATTCCATTGATTCTTTTTGATTATAAAAAAAAAAACTGGTTTCTGGAAGAGAAAAGATAGAACGTTATTTTTATTTCGTCAAGTTCTCTGAGCAAGAGTTGTTGAAAGAGTTACTATTGATTCGATTTCTCAGTGCAGAGAAATCGAAAGAGATAAGCTGTTTTATCCCATAGGGTTTCGACAAAAAACTGACTGCTAGCACAATCAAGAGGCAGAGTCGCGAAACACCTTAAAGATAGCGACCTAGTACGCGACTCAGCGGTTTCTTTGTGTGATTTGATTATAGTGCTTTGTTTCCAACAATTTTAAGGTGGTTCGTTTCTGCTATGGAGAATGAAAAGAAGCGCGTTGATGATACCAACAAGCCTTTCAAATTTGAAGGGTTGCATTTCAGAAGATGGAAGCTGAAGATGTTCTTTTATCTCAAACTGATGAAGCTGCATATGATTGTGTCGAGTGTTCATCCTGGAACCCTGGAACCTGCTGCTGATAAGACTGCTGCTGTTGCTGCTGCTGTTGCTGCTGGCGGTGGTGCTGCTACAGATCCACCTCCTACCGGTGGTGTTGAAGAAGTTGTTTCTCAAACTCCCGAGGAAAAACAAAAGGCCATCGACAAATGGATCGATAATGACTTTGATTGCAAAAACTACATTCTTAATGCATTATCTGACGATTTATATGAGTATTATTCAACTTTTGAAATTGCTAAAGATGAATGGGATGTATTACAGAAAAAATATGACACCGAGGAAGCGGGTTCAAAGAAATATGCTGTGAGCCGGTATGTGAGATACCAAATGGTGGATGATAGATCAGTTGTTGCACAGGCTCATGAACTTCAAAAAATTTACCACGAAATTGTGGCCGAAGGTATGAAAACTGATGAACAATTTCAAGTTTATGTAATGATTGACAAGTTACCACCTAGCTGGAAAGATTTTCGTAATACTTTGCGTCACAAGACTAAAGAATTTTCTCTTGAAAGTTTGATTGTTAAGCTCAGGGTTGAGGAAGAAGCTCGGAAACAAGATAAGAAGGAAGAGATTCTCATTGTTTCTAACAATAAGACTCATCCGAATTTAAAACCTAAGAAAAGGGATATGAAACCTAACCTGAACCAGAAGAAAGGAGGAAGGCCTAATCAAAAAAAGAACCAACACCCATCGAAAAATGGACAGAATTCCAATTCTGAATTTCTTTGTTATATCTGTAATAAACCAAACCACATGGCTAGGAATTGCAGATTTAACAAGGAAAAGAATAACGCACAAGCTAATGCTGTGGGTGACGTTATAATTGCCAAGGTCTCTGATCCAGAGTTCTACATGGTTGGTGGATCTGATGGGTGGTGGATAGACAGTGGTGCTTCGCGTCATTGTTGTTTTGATAGGTCCATGTTTAAGACTTATGCTGAAACCAAGGACAAGAAAGTGTTATTGGGAGACTCCCACAGCACTATGGTGAAAGGTTCTGGTACGGTAGAGTTGAAGTTTACTTCTGGGAAGACACTCATGCTGAAAGATGTCCTTCACACTCCAGAAATGAGAAAGAACCTTGTTTCCGGCTATCTTCTCAACAAGGCTGGGTTGTATCAAACTATTGGGTCTGATATTTACACTATAACTAAGAATAAGAATTTTGTAGGAAAGGGTTATGCTACTGATGGAATGTTTAAGCTTAATGTTGATGCTATGAATAAAATTGATTCTTCTGCTTATATGGTTTGCAATTTTAATGTTTGGCATGGAGGCTTTGTCATGTGGGTAAAAAGTTAGTAAATAACATGAGTAAGTTAGGTGTCCTCCCTGAATTTTCTGAAAATGATTTTGAAAAATGTGAATACTGTAGTCAAGCAAAAATAACCAAGACTTCACATAAATCTGTTGTAAGAGAATCGAAACCACTAGACTTAATACATTCTGATTTGTGTGAATATGAAGGTATCCTAACTAGAAATGGCAAGAGGTATATCATGACGTTCATTGATGATTGTTCTAATTATACTTATGTTTATTTGTTGAGCCATAAGAACGAAGCTATTGAAAAGTTTAAGATTTTTATTGCTGAAATTGAAAATCAATTTGGTAGGAAAATTAAGAGATTTCGTAGTGATAGAGGCACTGAATATGATTCTTCTCCTTTTACTGAAATTTATCAAACTAATGGCATTATACATGAAAGAACTGCACCATATAATCCTCAAATGAATGGGAAAGCTGAAAGAAAGAATCGTACTCTTACTGAATTGACTGTTGCTTGTTTGCTTAGCTCTGGTGCTGCTTCTCATTGGTGGGGTGAATGTTTGCTGACTGTTTGCCATGTTTTGAACCGCATTCCTAATAATAAAACCATGATATCTCCTTATGAACTTTGGAGAAATAGAAAACCTAATGTCTCTTATTTTAGAGTTTGGGGTTGCTTAGCTTTTGTTAGAAAACCTGATCCTAAAAGACATAAGTTAGAAAGTAGAGCTTATGAATGTGTTTTTATTGGTTATGCTCAAAACAGTAAAGCTTATAGGTTCTTTGATATTAATAATAAGGTTATTATTGAATCTATTGATGTTGATTTCTTTGAAGAGAGATTTCCTTTTAAATCTAGAAATAGTGGGGGTAATAGTGGGGGTTCTTTATCTAGTGTTTTACCTAGTGCTGATTCTGAACATAGATTAGAAGAACCTAGAAGTGCAGAAACTAGGATCACTGAAGTTGAACCTAGAAGAAGTAAAAGAGCTAGGACTGACACAGAAGAGATCCTGATTTTGAATTTTATGCCGTAGAGGAAGAACCTTCTAATTTACAAGAGGCGTTCAGTTCTGCAGAGTCTAGTTTCTGGCAAGAAGCTGTAGATAATGAATGGGATTCTCATATGTCTAATGGAACTTGGCGTATAGTAGATTTACCTCCTGGTTGTAAGCCTATAGGTTGTAAATGGGTTTTGAAAAGGAAACTAAACCTGATGGAACAATAGAGAAGCACAAAGCTAGACTGGTTGCTAAAGGATTTAGGCAACGAGAGAACGTAGACTTCTTTGATACTTATTCTCCTGTTACTAGATTAACATCTATACGTGTTTTGATTGCTGTTGCCGCTGCTCATAATCTTGTTATTCACCAAATGGATGTTAAAACTGCCTTTTTGAATGGTGAACTAGAAGAGGAAATTTATATGGAACAACCTGAAGGTTTTGTAATTCCTGGACAAGAACAGAAAGTATGTAAGCTAGAAAAATCCCTTTATGGTTTAAAACAAGCTCCTAAACAGTGGCATGAGAAATTTGATAATTTAATGATTTCACATAACTTCAGAATAAACGAGGGTGACAAATGCATCTATTATAAATTTGAGAATGATGTGTGTGTGATTGTTTGCTTGTATGTGGATGATTTGCTGATATTTGGTTCCAATTTATCTGTTGTCAATGAAACTAAAGGTATGCTTAGTTCGAATTTTGACATGAAAGATTTGGGTGAAGCTAGTGTAATCTTGGGAATCAAAATAACTAGAACTAGTAGTGGTATTTGTTTGGATCAATCTCACTACATTGAAAAAATTCTGAGAAAGTATGAATATTTTTGATTGTAAGCCTGCTTGTACTCCGTTTGATCCTAATGTGAAATTGTTTAAGAACACTGGAGAAAGTGTTAGACAATCTGAATATGCTAGTATAATTGGAAGTCTGCGTTATGCAACTGATTGTACAAGACCAGACATTGCATATGCAGTGGGAGTTCTGTGCAGGTTTACCAGTAATCCTAGTTTGGAACACTGGGATGCTATTGAGAGGGTTATGCGGTATCTGAAAAGAACCACAAACCTAGGATTACACTATAAGAGGCATCCCGCAGTCCTTGAAGGATTTAGCGATGCTAATTGGAATACTCTTTCAGATGATTCCAAGGCCACCAGTGGATATGTTTTTACTATTGCTGGGGGCGCTGTATCTTGGAGATCAAAGAAACAGACAATTATAGCCCAATCTACGATGGAGGCTGAATTGATGGCACTAGCAGCAGCTAGTGAAGAAGCAGGATGGCTGAAGAGTCTGTTATCAGACATTCCAGTATGGGAAAAACCGATACCAGCCACTTTGATCCACTGCGATAGTACCGCGGCTATCGGAGTAGTAGAGAACTGTTATAATAACAGTAAGAATCGACAGATACGTCGAAAGCACGACACAGTTAGAGAATTTCTCACAACTGGTGTTGTTAGAGTAGATCATGTAAGGTCTGAAGGAAATATAGCTGATACTTTGACGAAAGGATTAGCAAGAGAAAAGGTATGGAATATCTCTAAAAGTATGGGACTTTTGCCCGTGAGAAGTTGAGTCATTTGTAATGGATACCCAACCTAGAAATAGGTTCAAAGGGACTAGACGAAGTTACAAATAATATGATAGAGTCATGCATTCCCATAGCATGATATCCTGAAGTGGGAAACAGGTTGAGTGTTTAAACTCTTAATGATGTCTATAGCTCTTAAGTTAAGAGTGGGATATACAGGAGTATCCTTGATAGACTCACCTATACGAATGTGAAGGTGTGGCCGCCTTCTATGAGAACTTGGGCATTTCTCTAGATCGTTCGTTAAGAAAGGGATAAGCACATGGCCCTAATGTGCAAAATTAAGAACTTTACTCTAAGATATAGTTGTGTGTGTTGTATAATCTATTATTAGTTAGAGTTCAAGACGAGAGTCACTCTAGTTACCTGATACTTAGAAAGTTCAACACTATGTAGAGGTTCAAGTCGAAAGGCACCTTTGCTTATGCACAACTGTATAGCACTTGCTCAATGTTTTAAAATATAAGTGGGGGATTGTTGGGGTATATATTTAAAAACATAGTTTTGTAATAATATGCCAAAGTTAGAGAGATAGTATGGTGGCATTGTTTTGAGCTCCCACACTATAGGCATGGGTTCAATTCCCACCCCACACAATTTCACTAGGGTATATACTATTTATACTATATATTATATTACATTAGTCCGGGAGCGGGGCCTTGGGGTCTTGGGAGGTCTGCTGATCCAGAAACAATTTTTTTGCTGTTTTTAACTTAAATTTTCAAAACGTATTAAGATAATTATATCATGATTAATTACAATTAATGTTGAAATTTTAATACGACCGTTTTTTTTGCTGTTACAAAGAAATTTAATTGGCATTTAATCGAAAATTAATTTTCCATTAATTCCATTGATTCTTTTTGATTATAAAAAAAAAACTGGTTTCTGGAAGAGAAAAGATAGAACGTTATTTTTATTTCGTCAAGTTCTCTGAGCAAGTGTTGTTGAAAGAGTTACTATTGATTCGATTTCTCAGTGCAGAGAAATCGAAAGAGATAAGTTGTTTTATCCCATAGGGTTTCGACAAAAAACTGACTGCTAGCACAATCAAGAGGCAGAGTCGCGAAATACCTTAAAGATAGCGACTAGTACGCGACTCAGCGGTTTCTTTGTGTGATTTGATTATAGTGCTTTGTTTCCAACATTCCCTGCCAGGCTTTCCAAAGCAAGATGAGTGAACCAACTGCAAGTTGGAGTTTTCACCTATTCTAGTAGTCTTAAGACTTCGAGTGATGCAATTAAGCTTAGTCTGGAATTAATGGTAGAATGTGGTCATTCAAAATTGGTTCAATTCGCATAAGACTGGAAAGTCAGGTGACCAACCAGCAGCAACATGGGCTGAATACATAAATAGAAACACAATACTAGAAAGAACTCAATACACCGACATACGGAAAACATAAATTCTATTGATTAGCTTTGAGATCGATTTTTAATACAGCCTTCACAGAACAATAGTGATGATTACCAACTAAATAACACAAAACTTATGATGCGGATCCAAAATTCGTTTTTCTATTTTGTATTTCTCCATCTAACTCATCAGCGGACAAGTTTTAAGCAGCATCAAACCCATTTCTCCATCATACTCTTTCATTACATCTTCGCCATAACACTAAGATCAAAAAAAGGGAAGAATGAATTGCTAGAGACAAGGGATTTGGACTAGATTGGTTTGAGAGGAGAAATCATTATGCTTAATGTTTTATTGAGGTGTTATCATTGACATCACTAGCCATGATCTGATCTGAGGTTGTTGTTGTTTTGGAGGCGGCGTTCAAAAGCAAAGGAAGAAGAAGAAGAGTAGGAGAGGCAGTAACAGTGAGAGAGCAATAAACCCTAAATCTCAATCATATATAGATGGTTAAATAGTAGGGCAAATATAAAGATTTTTGGTTGGTGTATCTTCATTTTCTTTGGCCAGAAAGGGGAATTTTGCAGGGGTCAAGCAGTACTGTACATTAGTGTCGCATGGCAGAATTTAGACCATAATTTGGAGTGGAGATTTCAGGCCCAATCAATACTGATTTTGAACCACAATTAAAGTAGTGGAACTCGGCAAGATCGGTCCACTTCCCTTCTAATAGCCGTGACCCAAGGGTTTGTTGAGCAGAATTTGTATTTCTCACCGAGGACGAATATTAGCACAGAAGCGTGAGACTGATAACCCTAAATAACACACAGACGTTTGTTTATATACTACTGCTAGGGTAAAGACACAAAATAATAATAACATTATTACACTTGGTTTACGTCAAAGTTGGCATCTATTTCACCTGTTTTTGCTGTGTATGCAATAATCCTAAACTTGCAAGGTATAAGAAAAGGATTTCGGAGAAAAGAAGGAAGGGATTCAAGATCCAAAATCCTAAACTTTGAATCTATAGAATTGCTATTGGAAGGGCAACTGACTCACATATAGGAAATTGGTAATGCCAGATTAAATAAGGCAAGTTAATTGTGTACGGACAACAAGTTTACAAGTACAAATTGATAAGAGAGAAAAATACATGGAGGTGATAATCAAACAACATGCACCTGCAATTAGTCTGAGGTTGAATCGAAAATTGTCTCCCTTATAAACAAATGGTCTGTGATATGATGGAATCCATTTTGTCCCCTTGCGTTTATCTCTCTCTCTCTGGTATACTCTAAATATGAATTCAGTTAAAAGATTCTTTACGATTATTAATGGTGTCTGTGGTTTTGTACTAATCCACCAAATGCATTAGCTAGTATTTCGCTGGGATGATATAACGACTGCTCATTCGCTTCTTCTTCCGGTACATCAATTAATGAAGTCACATCTGAAACTTATTTTTAATGGTGTCTGTGGTTCTCAAAGATTCTACAGATTCTAAAGATTTGATTTTATTATTTTTCTTAACTTACAGCTTGTTCTACATTGAGTATTTATACTAGATACAAAGAATGAAAGACCTAACAGATAGAACGAGTTTACAGGACTTGTTACAATAACTAAATCACATAGGACTCAGAAGTATAATCAAATCCCTGAAGACTTGGACTATACAATACATATCCAATACCCCCCCTCAAGTTGGAGGCTGAGGACCATCTGCACGAAGACCCAACTTGCTAGATAGGCGAAGAAAATGATCCACTCCCAGCGGCTTTGTGAAAAGATCGGCTAATTGTAAAGCTGACGGTAGATAAGTAGGTTTAATTAGACCAGAAAGAAGCTTGTCACGTACGAAATAGCAATCTATTTCAATGTGTTTAGTGCGTTCGTGGAAAACAGGATTAGCAGAAATATGAATGGCAGCCTGATTATGGCAATAAATTGGAATAGGTTTAGGAATAGTGATTCGAAGGTCAGTAAAAAGATAGTGCAACCATTCCAATTCAGAAGTAAGTCTTGCAAGAGCACGATATTCTGCTTCAGCAGAAGAAAGAGATACTGTGGGTTGCTTCTTGGACTTCCAAGAAATAGGGCTATCCCCTAACATCGTAAAATAACCTGTCGTTGATCGACGAGTTGTAGGGCAGCCTGCCCAATCAGAATCAGTGTAACCCGAGAGAGACAAAGATCTTGAAGCAGATAAAAAAATACCATGACTAACGGTACCTTTAAGATAACGAACAATACGATGTGCAGCAGCCAAATGACCAGAGCATGGTTGTTGCATGAATTGACTTAAATAATTAACAGAAAATGTGATATCAGGACGTGTTACCTGAAGATATAAGAGACGACCAATGAGACGTCGATAAATACTGGGGTCAGATAAAAGATCACCAGAGGATGGCAGGAGTTTAAGATGTTGCTCCATTGGAGAAGACGAAGGCTTAGCTCCCAAAAGACCGCAGTCTGCGACAATGTCAAGAATATATTTGCGTTGGCAAAGTAAAATTCCTTTGGGAGAACGGGATACCTCAATGCCCAAGAAATATTGCAGGCGACCAAGATTTTTGAGAGAGAACTGAGATTCAAGTTTGTGCTTGAGGTCATGAATGGCAGAATCATTATTACCAGTAATAACAATGTCATCAACATAAACCAAAACGTAAATGGAGATTGCACCAGAATGGAAAGTAAAAAGAGAGTAATCAGCATGAGATTGGGTGAAACCTGCATGAAGGAGAGCAGAAGAAAATTTAAAAAACCATTGGCGAGAAGCCTGTTTAAGACCATATAAAGATTTATTGAGCTTGTAAACACGAGTATCCCCTTGCTTGTGAAAACCTGGAGGAATCTTCATGTAAATATCTTCTTCAAGATCACCCTGTAAAAAAGCACTGTTAACATCAAGTTGATGGAGTGACCAATTATGAATGGCAGCAATTGATAAAAGAACACGAACAGTAACCAGCTTGGCTACTGGAGCAAAAGTGTCATGGAAATCAATTCCTTTTTGTTGCGTGTAACCTTTAGCAACAAGACGGGCCTTACGACGTTCAATTGTACCATCTGGCCGATATTTGGTTTTAAAAACCCATTTGCATCCAATGGCATTTTTGCGAGGAGGCAAAGCAGTAATGGTGAAAGTGTCATTATCCTCCAAAGCCATATGTTCCTTAAATATGGCAGTGCGCCATTCTGGAATTTTAATTGCTTCAGAAAAATTGCGTGGTTCATCATTAGTGAGAACCGATAAAATGAAAGCCCGATGTTGGGGAGTGAATTGAGTGAACGAAATACAACTCGTAAGAGGATATGGAGTAGTTGACTTACATTGCTGCACAGAGCAGATATAATCTTTGAGATGGGAAGGACGACAGGATTCACGCGTAGAACGACGTAAAACAGGTTCAGGCTCAACTGCGGTAGGTGAAGAAACTGTTGTTGGATCAACTGCAGTATCCATATGCGACAGAGAAGGTGTCAGAGAATGTGTATTTGACGAGGAGACAGTAGTGGACTGCAGTGAAGAATCAATAGGGGGATAAGACGGTTGTAATTCTAAAGAAGAAGTTGAATCATCATGGACAAAATCGTCCTGAAGAACAGGTTGAAAAACGTCAGCAGTAGAAAGCTGTGCATCCTTAAAAGGAAAAATATGCTCATGGAAAAGAACATCACGAGACACAAAAGTGGATTTTGTGGATAGATCAAGAATGATATAACCTTTATGGTTATATGGATAACCAAGAAATACGCCTGGGATAGCACGTGAATCAAATTTATGTGTAGTTTTAGTGTTGCGAGCATAACATAAGCAACCAAAAGTGCGTAAATGACGATAGTTAGGTTTCGTACCCAATAAGACTTCATGAGGAGAACGTTTAGATAGAATTGGAGTTGGCATTTTATTGATGAGATATGTTGCAGTCAGAATGCATTCTCCCCAGTAAGTAATGGGCAAATTGGCTTGAAACCGAAGAGAACGAGCAACAGTCAATAGATGACGATGTTTCCTTTCAACCACCCCATTTTGTTGGGGAGTATAAGTACAACTACGCTGATGGTGAATGCCATTTGCATGCATCCAAGCCTGAAATTCACGTGATAGAAATTCAGTACCATTATCTGATTGAATACGTTGTAATACTGGTAAAATAGGTAGAGAAGAACCTGTGGAGAGGGTATGAAGTTTGGTAGAATACTGAGTTATAACATGAGAGGCAAAGAATTTGAAAAATTTGCATGTTTCACTTTTAGTATGCATGAGATATACCCAAGTACATCTGGAGAAATCATCTACAATGGTGAGAAAATACTTAGCACCAGTCAGAGAAGGAGTAGAAAAAGGTCCCCATATATCACAATGAAGTAGTTCAAAACAACGATGAGAAGAAATACGATTCTTATTAAAAGGTAGACGAGTTTGTTTAGCCTTAGGGCATACATCACAAAAACTAGAAAAAGTTGACTTAATATAGTCATATGAATTACAAAGGAAACGAAAACGAGCTAAACTAGGGTGTCCAAGCCGGCAATGCCATGTATCCAAGGACGTCTTATGATTGAAAAAAGCTCTAGAAGCTGGAAAGTGTGATGCAGAAGCCCGTAATTGATAAAGACCAGAGGCAAGTTCACCCTGACCAATCACTTTGGTCGTGAGCCGGTCCTGAAAGGTGAAAGAATCATGTGTAAGAATAACTACACAATCCAAGGAGCGAGTTAATTGACTCACAGACAAGAGATTAAATTTGAAATTTGGAATATAATGAACATTATGTAATGTTAAAGTTGGTGAGAAGACAACTTCACCAATGTGCTTGACAGTAGATAAAGTACCGTCAGGAAGTTGCATTTGAATCAAAGATGTGACATGAGAATGAGAAGTGAAGTAAGACAAGGAGTTGCAAACGTGATGGGTAGCACCACTATCAACAAACCAAGGTTCAAGAGAAGAAGTGTGAAATAACTTACCAACGAAGTTCACCCTGGATTCCATATGAGTGTCTTCAGACGGAGGAGTGATAAGAGCCAACAGTCGAGAATACTGATCAGCTGAGAAAATTGGAGCAACAGGTGAAGGAGTAAGTTGAGATTCCAAATTGGTAGCAGTAGTATTGGCAGCAACTGGATGTGACAGAGAAGAGTTAGGAAAACCATGTAATCGGTAGCATTTATCACGAACATGGCCATGACGGTTACAATAATCACAATGAGGTCGAGGCCTTTTGTTATGGCTAGCAGCAGGACGAGAACCAGATGAAGATGCAGCATAACGGTTGGTGTTCAAAGCAGCAGACTCGATGTTGGGAAGAGGGCTAGAGGTGATGTGTTGTTGTTCCTCTTCTTGCTGCACCATGTTGAAGATGCGCAGAGCAGTTGGAAAAGGGTCCATCAATAAGATCTGACTTCTGAGATTAGAGAAACGATCATGTAATCCCTGAAGAAACTCCATGGCTCTGTCACGCTCTAGGCGTTCAAGCAGGTGTTTCCCAGCACCACAAATACACACTTCAGTAACAGCAACAAGGGAGTCATATTGATCCCACAGTGTTTTGATCTTTGTGTAATATAAGGACACAGACATTGACTCTTGCCGTATAGCAGCTATGGCAGATTTCAGACGAAACAAAATAGGTGCGTTAGAGATACAAAACCTCACTTGCAGATCCTTCCATATTGCATGAGAAGAAGAAGCATACAGGCAGCTTGCCCGGATATCAGGTTGGCATGAGTTGAGAAGCCAACTGCCCACCAGATCATCACAGCGCTTCCAACACTGATAGGTAAGAGCATCAGTAGGAGGAGGAAGAGTGCCATATACAAATCCAAGTTTCCCTTTTGCGTTGAGGGCCTTGGTGATTCCACGCACCCAGGATCCATAATTGTCACCCTGTAACAATGGAGAGAACAAAACAGTGGCAGGGTTATCACTGGGATGGATGACATATGGGTCTGAAATTCTGGAGCTTCCTGAGGCAGGAATAATTGGAGTTGCAGACGAAGGTTGATGTTGAGAAGTCTGATCTTGAGGACTCTCTGGTGGTGTTTGAGAAGTAGATTCAACCATGATGAAAAGGTATAGAGAAGAATGTAGCGGAAGAAGAGATAGGTCCTAGGATGGATCAAGATGATACCATCAAAGATTCTACAGATTCTAAAGATTTGATTTTATTATTTTTCTTAACTTACAGCTTGTTCTACATTGAGTATTTATACTAGATACAAAGAATGAAAGACCTAACAGATAGAACGAGTTTACAGGACTTGTTACAATAACTAAATCACATAGGACTCGGAAGTATAATCAAATCCCTGAAGACTTGGACTATACACAGACTACCGACAATGCAGACTATATACACAACTGTTGTGTAGAATATATACATATCCAATAGGTTCATTAATCCATCCAGAATTGAAAATATTTCTTGTAATTTAATTTCTTGGGTTGCCCATTCATAGCTAACCCAACAATCATTCATTTTTCAGATAACACATTCTCTTTTCTCCAAACTCTTGAATACTTCAAATGCTTGATCAATTCTTGCCAAAAAGCTAAAATTTTGACATTGTGGTGATGCCATGTCTATAGCGTAGTTGTAGACATCATTACGGACAAGAAGATGGCCGATCATGGCATAACATCAATTTGACCTTTCGTTGAACTAGACTTTAAGAGTCTTCAAAATATCACACAAAGCTTCGATTTTCTTACCAGCTTAAGTTTTCCCACACAGGCATTTCTCATCCATATATAGAATAGAATTCCTAAGCTTTGGATCTATTGAATTGCTTTTGGAAAAGGAAAACTGACTGAGATACCGGAAAATTTGTAATGCCTGATTATAAATCTAGTCAGTCGAATATAGAGTTCTTAAGCGTTGTGTCTTTACCGTTACCTGCTTTTGCTTGTGGGGATGATAGCTAGAGTTTACTCCCAGCATCTATTTTCTTGAGGTTCCATCCAAGTTGAAGGAAACTATAGCATATATCTTACAGAGCAACAAGCATCATCACATGTTCAATTGTGAAGCCTTGATGATTCAGTTATGCATAAAACTGGAAATTAAAGTATGGTAAACAGCAACAATTTCTTTATTAAAAACATACATTCTACTGATTAGCTATGAGATCGACTAATATTTCAGCCCTCACAATAGTAAACCACTAGCAAAACAGTATAACAATGGTGATCACCGGACTATTTAGACAGTAATAACAGAAAACCATAGCATCATTCAATTTTTACTATCAACCCTAAAACATACTCCGTATGATGTAAATTCAAGAAGTGACCTGACCTGAGATTCATAAAGGAAAACATAGTACACCTCAAGTATGGAGAACATTATTGCTATCAAATAGCTACGAGATCGATTAATAATTACCACTTGCAAAACAACAAAACAATTATATGCACATTTTAGGATACTGTGCGGATTTTGGATGAGGAGACAACATATTTTGGTTCATGAAGCATATTTTACCTCGTTTGATTGGGGGCCAAATAAACTAATTGGGGGCCATGACATTTTATTTGCACCCCAAAATTTTCAAGGGCGTATTAATCCGACTGTAAATATATTGTTTTACCCTTGACTATTTTTTTTCAAATACGACCCTTCATAGACATTAACGACAGTTTAAAGTCGTCATATACATAATCAAAAAACAATAACGACTCTTCCAAAGGGTCGTCAGGGAATTGATTATGTATATGACGACTCTAAATTGTCGTACATTTCTGCCATTAACGATAAAGATAACGACTCTTTTTAGAGACTAACGAATGTTTTTAACGACACTTCTAAAACATTAACCACCGTTTACAGTCGTCATATACATAATTAAAATAATAACGACTCTTCTTAAGGGTCGTCAGGGAATTGATTATGTTTATGACGACATAAAACTGTCGTACATTTCCACATTAATGAATCTTCGACAGTTTAGAGTCGTCAATGAAACAGTCGAAAAATTAACGACTGTTTGGGGTGGTCACTGAAAATTTTCAATACCATGACGACTTTTCATACAGATCTGGGCAAAAAAAATCAAACACCAAATTGCAGACAAAAAATCTGGAAAAAAAAATGAAACTCTAAAAATCAGATTATCACAAATTATTTATGGGCATTTTAGCCATTTAAAAAATATTTTTTTAAGAGATGACCCAAATTAGGATTGGATCCTCTAGTGCAAGGCCCCTGATTAAAATGCTTGGCCCCCAATTAATCTAGGATATTTTAGGGTGGTGGTGGAATATTTTAGATCACCATACCGATTTTGGATCACAATTAAAAAATTGTCAAACTCGGCAAGCTCCGCCAAATTCCTTGCTAATACTTGTGTAGCGAGTTCTTTAGAATAATCTTTAAGTTTCGATTTTGTTGTTCATATTTAAGTTTGGAAGATAAGAAATTTGAGATGGTATCAGAGCCAAATTTGAGATGGTATCAGAGCCTAGTGCTCCTCGACTTTGTTAATCAATTGCCTCGATGAAATTTACAGTCCTCAATAATAAAAGTGGTTAACAAAGAACGTGAGGATACAAGATATCCACATTTTTGGCCCGCCTTCACCATTCAATTACAAGTTGAAATTTAATCAAAACATGGAAACTCTAGCTAATAATAACTGGTAATTAAACTTTATGTAGCATCAACTATAATCAAAGTTTAAGTACACAACTACAGCGAATCCTGATTTATTGCTAAACCATAAAAACTAAAGATCACTCTCATTATAGTATAACAACTTATATTATGCACATGAAGATTTAAACATCCTAATTTCGGGCTCAATTGTTAATTTATCGCTACAAGAATTCAATCTAATAAAAAAATTCAAAACATTTTGTTCCGAAGTAACAAATCATGCTAATTTGCATCACCTAATCATCTGATTCTAAACACAATCATACAGATATGATACTCACGGCTATCAGCCAAATTCCTTCTAATTCATGCAATTTGTACACTCCATTTTCACACTCCTGTTTCTTCCTTGCTTTGATTTTGTAGAAAGCTGTTTCACTTAATTTAATGAAATTGGCGCCTGTAACTAGTAGTAGAAAATATTATTATGAATCAGTTGATAATTGAACTACTAATTACTAATAATAGACGAGGAAATCAAACTTACATCAACATATAACTGAGCGCACAGTTATTGCTGAACCCCTTGTATTGCAATTGAATCAAGAGAAACTGATAAACGATATTGAGGAATCAGAGAGAAATGAAAATAAAGGCGGAACGCCAAGTAGATGGAGAAGTAGTGATTAAGAAAGAATCCATGAAGGCTGCTAAGATAACTCAGAAAGAAGAAGATTGGTCGAACAAGTAGAAGACAAGATAATTGGTGAATAAAGTAGATCTAGAAAAATTAAATCTAGAGAATCACAAGTACTACTCATGTTTGAGAGGATGAATCATTATGCTAATAATATCTTCTTTGTTGTCGGTGGTGATCATGGAAATCAGAAGCCATAATCTGTGAATCTGTGATACTTGCGGTGGTTTGAAACTGAGGAGTGGAGATGGAGAGGCTGCTAAAGTGTGAGTGCAGTAACCCTAAACATACGTTCGTTTATATGCCACATGAGTTCCCACAACTGCATCTCCGTCTGTCACTCCTTAAACCTCATCTCTGCTCATGTGGTTCTAATATGGGCAGTAACCTTACAAGCTTCTAGAAGAACATGAGTTCAATAGATGCAGTTGGTGAGAAGTTAGCTGATAACTGAGAAGGGAGAATAAGTTCTTGAGATTTGAACAGTAATCATGTTTGCAAACACAACAATCTTTAAATCAGAATAATTACTGATAAGCCTATTGTGCGCCATAAAACGAATGATTGAAGTACGTAGGGGCTTGAAAGATATCAAATAATTAAGCATACCACAGCAAAAGTGTCTAAATATTTTATCAACAAAATGTAAGCAGCACAAAATTCATCCTATATTATCAATGTTCTATTATAAAGGCAAACATGTATCATCGCATCACACACTAGGAAGTCTACCTAATATACCTCTCAATTTTTAATTGTTTGCTTTCAAAAAACTCAACTAAGAGAAATTGGAATATTTTAGGCATAGTCTAGTTACAAAACAATGACTGATTAACAAGTTCCTCAATATTCATCAGCTGCATTACTTGCAATGATACTACCGTACTCACAAGTTACATGCTTAACTAGTAACCTGTCACCACTCTTTTGCTTCGTTGGTTGAGTGAAGCACAACACCCATTTGCTAGCACATATACAGCACTAGTAGTAACAAAACTTGAATCTGTCTTTTTGTTTCTCAATAAGAAGTACCTGCATTGACAAATGTAAAATCAGAATAAGTCCTTTACATTCATAATAATTCTTTATTCTGCTCTATGCAAGTCTAGCTCATGAAAGCTTTCTCTACAAATTATGGTTAATTAAACATAGAAAGAGCATAAAACTTTAAGCTAATGCTTTTAACCCATTGCGCATAGTCTACCTATTCAGACTTTCAATTGTTAGTTGATTGATTTTCAATTCAAATTAATATAAAGATGAATTAAAACGCTTGAATCCGATTCTTAGACAGTCCCTATGGATATGAATCGCACCACCATAATTCTTCATAGCCTTGTTTTTTTTAGCGGCGAGGTCCCAGCAACATGTTGGAGATGTAACAGCCTTGGTTTCTACTCTTCTACATAATCCCATTAATTTCACAATATTTGAGAATTCTCTGCAGTTTGTTTGTTATGCTTTCTTTGAAATTTGATTGCTTTGGAATATGGAGAAAGCTGATTTACTTAACACCCTGTAAAAAAGAAAATTAGTGGTAGAAAATTTTATCATCAATCAGCAGTTGATAGAAAATAATTAGCCTTAAACAAATGAAATCAAACTTACAGAGATGAACCTCTTGCTGAAGACTAAAAGAACCCGAGAGTGGTGATGAACTGGAAACATAAACGAGGACCAGAAGAAGTAGAAGGAGAAGTAAAAATGAATGATGATTAAAGAAAAACAGAAGTAAAAAGGAATGATTGTTCGTAAACAGAAGAAGCTGTCATCCCCAACTATAAACCTCAGATATCTAATACACACAACTAATCTTTGACAGGAGAAATCATTAGGTTAACATCTTCATTGTTGTTGTTTATCATGGTCATCAGAAGCCATGAAGATCTGTGATGGTGGTGGTATTGTGGCGGCTGAGAAAACAAAAGAAGAGATGGAGAGATCCAGTATGACTGAGGAGTGATAAAATCCGTAATGCAAGATATTGTTTAAATACTAGGGCAAATAAAGAGATAAGTCAAGGTTTTACTTACACTTTGTTTACATCATTCTGGGCTTTTCATTGTGGGAACTCACATTTGCCTCTGATGGTGAGTGGAAGGTGGAAATAACCAAAAGAGTAATCTTATTCTTCATAATATGCAAATGAGAATTAAGTTTTCATAATTGGTTTGAAAATATAAAAAAATTTTGTGTCTTCATTGACTTGCAAGGATGTAGTCATATGGAGGAAATGACTACATATGACTAATGAAATGTACCAAAAATAATTACAATATTGAGCCACCTATATGAATTGATGAAATCGATTTTTTTCCCTAACCATCATATCTCTCTTTCGATTACCCTAGCTAGATATGAATAAAGTTGAAAATTCTCTATCAGTACAAATGCAATAGCTAGTCTTTCGCTGTGATAATAACACAAATACAATTGGCATATACTTCGGCATAAAAGATCAACCCATACATGATATACATCCTTTGAGGCTGCAGTAGATCTCTTTGAGATGATTTTTCCTTCCTTCCTGTGTAAGTCCTACATGGCTACAAGCTTGTAAGACAATATTATGGCTGGGGCCTCTCTTTCCTGCTATATCAAGGTATCTGATTTAAGATACTGGCCGAATTACACAAAGCCATCCCGAGAATACACCTACCTAGGTTGGTCAAAGGGAAGTAGGCAATGTAAACCATTAGGTTATAGACAAGTTTTCTTTCTGATCCGCTTGGCTAATGCAGCAAGACCACCATTTGCTACGAATTTTTCATGCTCACTGTCATTGTAGGATTGCATATTGCAAATGGATGTGATCAAGGGATGTTCGTCTATATCTTTGTCAACTTTAGAAGATTAATTTAGAATCTCTGTCATGCCCTGCGAGAGAAAGATGAGTGAACCAACTTTGAATGGCCTTCAATTTGGTAGAAATTTACTTTAACACTTGAAAATCAGGTAAACAACAACAATAACTTGTTTAGTGATGACATTATCTTACAAGAACAGACACTATGAGAGACACAGTACACCAGATAAACATATATAAGTTTTACGTAAGAATTAATTATGATATCTATTGATAATTAAGCTCACCAATTACTAGCAAATGGTGGTCTATTCATAATCCTGTCTATTCTATCTATTGATAAATCATATCAACACAATTACAGATAAAACACATTAGAATCCAGATCTATTTTCTTGGTTTCTGAAAACCAAAAATACATATAATAAAAATCAAGTAAACCATGACTTTCAGCACCTCCATCAACACGAAACACAGATTCAGAATTTACCGACAAAATTCCTTCTTTCTACAAAGCTAGATCAGGATTATTACGCTGCTTTCCGCTCGTATGCCAATCTCAGATATGTCGTAGTGAAATGAGGCTCACCGTAATTGTAGGATTGCATAGATCTTAATGGATATAATCAAGACTTTGAGTGATGCTATATAGACCAGATCGGTAAGAGTATGAATAAGATTAGAAATCAAAATCTGTTAAATAGCAGCAATTTCTTTATCGATGACTTGACAATCGAAAATGCTTACAAGAACTGAACTGACATACAGTACACCAACATATGGAATTTGGAAAACATAAATATATGAATTAGCTATGAGATCCATTAATAATTAATTGACTACAAAAATTAAAACATTTGAATCTGATTCTCATACAGTCCCTATGAATATATGAATATGAAAATCACCACCATGATTCTTCATAGCCTTGTTTGTTTTAGCGGAAAACTCCCAGCAACATGTTGGAGATCAACAGCCTAGGTTTCTTTCGTTCTACATAATCCTATCAATTTTCACAATATTTCAGAATCCTCTGCAGTTTGTTTCTTATGCTTTCTTTGAAATTCGCTTGCTGCTGATTCACTAAAAACCCTGTAAAAGAAAAGAAAATTAGTGGTAGAAAGTTGATAAAAAATAATTAACCTTAAACAAAAGGAGAAGCAAAAATAAATGATGATAAAAGAGCAGGACCACAAACAAAAGAAACAACCATCGAGAAATATGAACCCCGGATACACACAACTAATATTTGAGAGGAGAAATCATTATGCTAGCATCTTCATTATGTGATGATGGTGGTTTTGTGGCGGCGAAGAACACACATTGTAACTACTGGAAATCCAGTAGTACACCCAAAACGAAAATGAACAAGATCTAAGACATGTTAAGTGATATAAACTAGAAAATCTTTATTGATGAATTCTAAGGAAACAAAATACAAGTTCTTGAACACAAGGAAACCCTAATATCACTCTCCACCCTATACTATTTCTCTCTCTCTCTAAAATTCGATCCCCTTTGCTTTGCCCAAGGAACACTATTTATAGACCAATCAACCCTAATGGGGTACAACTCATTTTACTTCCCCGAATTCTTTCGGGATTGCTTTATACTTCGCCCACACCATTTTCCATAAACTTTTTCCCCTTCTTTCGTTATCTTCACATGGGTTTGTCGGGACACCTGTCTCTTTTCTTGTTCCCCAATATATTTACTTCGCGATCTATCTTTTCAACCAAGTTACCGTACTTCGTCCTTTCGGTTTCTTCGTTGGTATCTTGTTGGGTACTCTAGCTTGGTCCTTCGTAACTTAGGTTTTTCGTGTAAGTCTCTTCGCTTATGTACGATACTTCGCACGATAGATCGTTGACGAGGTAATTCTGACATTCGAATTGACAAGTCCCTGAATGAGATCTTTAAGTGAGATTTACTAGTCAGGCTTCTCTCTTTTGTGTTCGACACGTGGCGAGTCTATTTCGTGTACCCACATTCTGCCTTTTCTTATTCCATTTGAGCCATACGAGAATGGAAAAAGAACCACTTTAGATTCCTTAACCGCCACGTTCTCTGAGTAACCGTTTGTTATCGGTTAGTATACCTCGAACGTGTCGTCGACCCACTAAGTCGGTCATCTTTTCTGTGCTATTTATATCCCTCTCGACTTAGGTTTGGGGTTTCTTTTCCTCTTCCCTTACTCGGCGTTTATCTGGTTTCTGCGCTTTCCCTTCTTCTGCCATTGTTACTATCCTTCTCAATCTTTTACTCTTCTTTCGTTATCATGCCACCCAAGAAGGTTTCTGCGACTATCTTACTCAAATCTCTCGAGGAATTCCATGCAGATTTTCAGAAGATGGGTTTAACCCTAACTCCCGCCGTCGATTCTTCTGTGAGTCCACCCGTTACTGCTACTCATGACATGGGACTGAACTACAGGTGGATTCAGTCGGATATTTGGACGTCCGACAAGATGATCGTCACTTTGGGCCAATTGAGGTCTGGATTATCTTTCCCTCTTTACGATCCTTCTAACCCCATCTTTCTCGAGATTGTGGGTAAGTTGCAGTGTGGAGCTTTCCAACTTTCCGGTAATGCAATTCGCATCTCCAGCGAGTTTAGGATTCGCTCAGATAATGGTACTTCGCAAGTCCCATCAGCAGCTGAAGAATTCGATTCTCGTGACTTCAATGTGGACTCCTTCGTGGAAAAATACTCAGCTAGGTTCACCAGCATGAGAGAGTACCAGGAGCGGGGCATTGATCTTGTTCGAAATGTCGTTGTGGCTCCAACCAAAGATCTTCTGTTAGACGTGGATTCCCACCTCCGCCTCTCTTCTGATGATGATTGGGCGACTTTTCCTTTGGTGGTTGGTGGCCCTTTTGTTTGGGGTTTCGAAGAAAAGGGGATTGCTCGCCCAGGACCTCTTCCTAAGCATTGTTATCTCTTCGGTTGCGATCCTTGGAAGTTTAGGTGGTCTGCGCCAGCCGAGGTATGATTTTCTTCCCTATGATTTATTTCGTTTCTTATCCCCACTTGTTCTTATGTTCCCCTTTCCTTCCAGTTCGTGATGCCTGCCGCTGGTCTTCTGAAGACGTCCAAGGGAAAGGTTTTTACTTCCGAATCTTTAATTCCCAAACGGGTATTTACCTCGCCTATTTTTTTTTTCGCGTGATATATTTAAATTCTAACCTTTTATTCTTCACAGGATGATACTCTCCTTATGAAGCAGCCTGTTCATGAATCAATTAAGGGGCGAAAAAGGCGTGATCCTCCTGTTCCACCTCCTCCTTCTCAGGTATCTTTATTTCACCATTATTATCATTTCGTGTGTTCCATCCTCTTAGCCATTTTTCATGGAGAACTTGTTATCTTGCAGATTGGTGTCCCTTCTTCCGGCGGGTCCAAATTTTGGTTGCTTTGACTGTAGTCCCAAATTCTGTCGTACTCACAAGTCTCTCTACCCCTCCCAAGCTTCAACCTTCTCAGCCTCGCACAACTCCTCCTCCCAAAGTAGCTGATCCTCTTGTTCATCCCAAGGCTGATCGTCTGAAAAAGTCTACAGTGGATCCTTCTGCCAGCGAGAAGAAAAAGCAGGCGGTTCTGTCGGCTTTGTCTAACCCTCTCTATGACCCGGACATGAAGTTTCTTCAATAGGTCTACGACAAAGCTCGCGAAGATCCAGCTATGAGGTCTCGTGCCTTAGAATCTCTGGTGACCTTTAGTGCTGATGATTTCCTTTCTCAAGAATCATCCGTAATGCTAAATGCCTCCATGAACTTGTCTCTCCAACAACATTCAGCTTTAATGAACCAGGTGAGCCTTTTATGATTTTTACGTTATGTCTTCTTTCTGTCTCGAGGTACATTTCTTGAATCTTGATTCTTTAATTCGCAGGAGGTTCACCGTCACATGGCTAGCCTCGTGGAAATTAGACTTGTTCGCGAGAAGGCCAAAAGGGATGAGGCTCAAATCAAAGTTTTGACAAAGGAGCTTCAAGAGGAAAAAGATCATTCCAACAAGCATAGCCAGAAGATGGAGAAGCTTTTGAGTAAGTTCCTTCCCCTCGCAGAATCGTTCATTGCCTTTACTTTTACTTCTGTTATTTTCTTATTTTTTATTTCATCAAGCTCGCTGTATGCAACGCCAAATGGATTCCTTCGAAGCATCTGCCTCGCTAGAATATATTCGTGCTGAGAATATGAACCTCGTGACCCAAAATGATTGTTATGTGTCCGAGAATTTGATTTTGAATGAGAAGGTTGAGAATCTTTTTTCACAAGTAGATCGCATGTCTATTGATTTTTCTCGTAACGAGGAATTAAATTATCATCTTCACGACGAGAACGAGCGCCTTAGGTTTGAGCTTCAACGGGTCAGCAACTCTCTCACCACATCGAGGAACCTTCATTCCTCATCACTGGCTAACTACAGGAAACTGGAAGAAGATAACGAGCGTGTGATTAACAGTAAACACTAAACCATTTTAAGGGATTCGCAACGGCATATTTCTGTTATGAATTTCGCAACCTCACCACATAGGTTGCGAATAGCAACTGCACTGGGGTAAGGCATGTGAATTATGCGTGTGGTCGGGAACACCAGGACTGGTAAATACGCCCTAGTCAAACCCCAGGCAAGCCTTCTTTTTTTTCTTTTCACCCTTCAACCAATCTAACTTATATCCTTCCTTACGTTTTTCATTTCGCATTATTTTCTCCTCTTTCGTCTTTCCTCCCATCTCCATCTCCATCTCCATCTCCATCTCTGTGTTTAGAGAACTATTTCCTCTCTTCTCAACTCTGAACTCTCGCATTGTGAAGAACGTCAGGTATAATCTTTGACGGTTTCTAGGGTTTCAGCTCTATTTATTAGAGATTTTGATTTAGCGATTTCTAGGGTTTCAGCTGGATCGATTTAAGTTTATGTTTTATCGAATCCTAGGGTTTCTGTTAGGTACCGACCACTGAGGTCCCAACAGTTTTGTTTAAACCTAAACTCGTGGTTGATCTTCGCAAATCTCGTAACAAGGTAGCTGGTTTGAACGAAGAGATCGATTGTCTGAAGAAGAAAGTGGAGCTTCTTCAAACTCAATTAGATAACTCATCTCGTCCGAGGTCTATCAAACCTTCTTCTCAAACCAGGTCCGCATATTCTCGTAAGAATAAGGGTGCTCTCGAATCCAATCGGGTAAAGATACCTCAAAGTCGGGTCACAGTACAGGTTGGGACAATGCCTACCACGAGTTATGTGTTCAACTTCACGAGTCGGATCTAACTATCTCCAGGCTGGATCATCTACATACCGATGTCCAAGAAACCTTGAACACCACTATCTTGCAAATGGAAGGTAGCTTTAGGCGTAGTACGGAATACTATTGATCGTGTCAAACTTATAATTCCTGACGTACTTTTATTTGGTTTTGCAGAATCTGAAGATCGTCATAAGAGCCAAGTCCTTCGTCTTTTTCATGAAAGGGATGAATTTCACACCGAGGTCTCTCGCCTGAAGGATGAGGTCAATAATTTGAACGCTGACATGGACGAGATGATCGAATCTTCTGCGAAGGTAGAAAAGTTAGCTTGCAAGAACACCCAGAACTATGTGGTTTCTCTTTTTGGTAATTTCTGCGAGGAGCAGGGCCTTCCTTATCCTGTCTTTCCTCTAGAGGTGTTCTCCGATGACGAGCAACCAAAGGACGATAGGATCATCTCTGGCGAAGAAGAAAGGCTCAGCGAAGATGGTGAAGAACAAAAGATCGACGAGGCAAAGGCTGAGGATGAAGAATCCAAGGGTGCCTCTGTGAGTACTGGTGCTGGTCCTGGTGAAACGGATGGTGCTTCCTCTGATGACATCCCTCTTCAGCAACAATCTTAGTTTTTTCTTCTTCCTTCGTATTTATGTTTAACTGTCTTTGAAACAATTTATCTTTCTGGACGCTCCCAAGCTTGGGGGGTAAAACATCTTGATTTCTTTGAGTAGTCATTTAATTGAATTTTGTGTCACTATTATGATTTTCTATTTCGTCAAGTATATACTTACCGAAGAAATACTTCAAAAGAATAATTAAGTTTAAAGTATATACTTGCCTCTTATTATTTTGTGTATTTCCGAGTTACGGCCTAAGGCTTTGGTGACAGTTCAACAGTTAAAACAATGACAGTTTGCTAATGAACTGTCACCAAAGAATTGATTGGGTGATATAGGTAACCGTTTCTTGTTCAAACTCACACTAATGGTGACTAACAAACATGACAGTTTTACAATTGTTACTTAATAATAATACAATGGCAGTTTTTATAGAAAAATGTCACAACGACATGATGTATGATAACAGTTTAAAACTGTTATTATCATCAAGATATCATAAGAGTTTCTATATAGAACTGTCATCTAATTGAAAGTTATTAATAACAGTTCTTCTAATTACGGCCGTAGTAACTTATATTTACAAAGAGATGGATACCGTAGGATCCACAAATACCAATAACCGCAGAGGAGTTGTCAAAATATATTACTATGTGAAGTTGTAAACTGATCGCACTATCTTTGCTAACCGCAGTGGCAGTTTCCAACCTAACGTAATTCACTCCTTCCCTTCCCTTTTTCTCCCATTCCTCCCCACTATATTTGCTAACTCAACCTAGCCACCGGACGCATAAGTAACCACCTTCGCTATCACATCCTCCGGACACACTTCTTGAGCACCAAAAATTGGCGCTGACGGTTTTTGATAGATGATGAAAATTAGGGGTTTTGTACAGGGAAATCAAAAATCAAATTTGAGGATTTTAGACATCGATTTTAGCAATTGACCACTTCATCTGATATTTAGACCCTTGATATAAGTTCTCTCGCGATTTAATTTTGGTTCTTCCTCTTCTTCCTTTCCACCTCCGACGACAATCCTGAATATCGGATTTGCATTTTTAATTCTTGTTTTGCTTGGTGAATTCCTACCTTATTTCAACCTACTGGAATTTTTAACTTACTCAAGAGACGAGCTACAATGGCTACGAACAAGGTGCTAATTTCTATCCAATTTTCAATCAATCTTTCAATTTTGCCTCATGCTTCGATTCTATTGTGATTTGTGGATTTTGATTAACTTTTGTTTCGTGGTCTTGTTGTAGCTTGAAAGTGAAGTTTATGAATACGAAAAGCAGAATACTTCTGGGTCAGTGAGATCTACAACTGGAAATGTGGAGGGTCCTGAGTTAGCTGATGGGGTGGTCCTGAATTAGTGAAATTCCTTATGATTTGGGGTTATCTTACTTTTTATGTTTTGGTTTGTTATCAAGATATCTTTCTCTTTTTTACGAAGTCCTACTTTTGAATAGCAAGATCATTGATATGATGGTTGTAGAATTTCAAGTTTGTCGGGTGTTGGTTGGCGATGAGTTTCGTATTGGATATATATGTTCTATTAGGAGGCTTTATTGATTATGGAATTCAGAATTTACGGATGCAGTGTTTTTAGCATGGAAGTGCTGAGCAGTAAAGCCAGATGACTCAGATCATAGTGGATGAGATATGAAACAACTCTTGGCTTGCAGCATGGTCAGGAGAGAGGAAAGCCACTTGATTAGCACTTTCACTTGAAAATAAAACATGTACTAAATGTGCTCATAGGTAAAACAGAATCATGCTTAACTCTATTTCGTCATCTTTGCAGGGTAATGTACATCTTAGAGAAGTAGCAAAAAAGAAAGAAAAAAAAACTCATCCAAGAGGTGCTAAGAAGTTACACACTTGCTGCAACCATTGTGGTTACACCATAGGCTTCGAGTGGGTAAGGATATATACTACAACACTCTCTATGATTAGTTAACTACTAATTTTCTTTCGTATAATTTTCCTGATGATAATAAGCATAGCTAGATTAAGTACCAACAGTAATAGTATATCTGAGTGAATTTTTTCTTTCGTATCCGCAGACCAACTACTTCAACTAAGCACACCAATTTTTCCATCATTGTTTCAGTAAACTGTCTTTTAATGTTGGTAAATTGCTTGGCCCTGTCTCGTTGTTTGCAAAGTTCTCTCCTAGTATGACATCATTCTGCAAACCCTTTGCTAACCCCTCCTTCGTATTCTTAGATGCCCGGCTTTCCACTTGTTTGATCCCACTTACGCGCCCTGGGTCTTACCTGAGATCTGCAATACAATTGAATTTATGTATATGTATTGAGCCAATTCCATATTTTGTATTTACTTGTATTCAATTTTTACTTGTATTCAATTTTAGTTATATTTTTTGATATGTTTCTGATTTTCTCCTGGGTATTTTGAGAAGTGAAGAGTATACACTAGTCTTCTTTATATATTTTCAGTATTCTTGGGTCCCACAATTCCATAACTATTTTATACATTTAGCATTGGACAAACAGTCTGGAAAGACTATTCATTGTAAGTGTGCAACTGTGCATGGATAATGCAAGGACCCAAACCGGTACATAGAGGAAACGGAACTACTGTGTGTTGACAAGTTTCCATTAAAGCAATGAAACAGACTTTGTATTGAGTGGCTGAGCTTTGGTTTCCATGTCTAGTAAGGGTAAGGAACGAGAACTCTTAGGCCAACGAATTATAGATGTGGAATACAGGAGGTAATGTTTTTTTTTTCTTTTTTTTCTAAGTTCGACTATTCGTTTTTATTCAATTGTACTGGCGGCGAAGATAATTTAGGAGTTAAAATAAAATTCTTGGTTATGTTAATTTTAGGACAGTGCCTGGTTACCTGCAAAAATTCATGTGTTTTATCCTTTAATGGCCTAAAGAAGGTTGATGCCATTGACAAGCATGTGCATGGCTAACGAGGCCACCTACAAGTTCTGCAAATAAATATGTCCTCCTTTTATTTTCATGCCATAGTTTATACTGGTTTTCCAAGCTTTATCATATTATCTTAGTCTTTTGACTAAAAGGTTGTAATGAATGGATCATGCAGAACTACTTGGATTGTCACATTTGAGCTTCACATTAGGATTTCAGCATATTGTTTGATTGCATTTCTTTATTGTCAATGAGGCTTTTGAAATCCATTGTTTTCATGCCTGATTAATGTATTTGGATTCATTTGTTACTTCACTTGGGAGTTTGTTAATACGAACCCAAATTTAGGTGGGCAGCATATTACCTTACTGACAAGAGAGATTCAACAGTTCAATCGGTGTATGATTGAGATTGAAAATATGAAAAATTCACTTGAGGTTTGTGATATTTTCATGTTTTGATTATATTCTTTTACTTTTTTATCAGCTCGAAAATCATCAGACGCATCTATGCCCAATGGTAATCCCTGACTTAAAACTTGGGTATTAGCATCCAATTGTTAAATGATGTTCAACTTGTGCTTATGACTCTATAAGCACTCCCTTGTTCAATGGAAAACTGAGTCATGAGCTTTGGCCACACGATTTGTGTTCTTTTTTTCCCCCAGCTAATTAAAGATCTTGTCTTATTGCTTTTGAAATATAAGTACGTAATGGTAATTGCTTTGTATTCTTTGCAGAGGAAGTTCAAGTACTATGATGAAGAGACCCTGGAAGTATGAAGCCGGAAGTATGAAGAGAATGGATAAACCATGTTCAAGCGTTGGTGAATTTAATGTTATAGGTGTGTTCGCCCAGATTTGGGAAAGGATCATGTAAATGTCAATCATTTTCTTTTTTAAGTATGGGTAATGTTTCCAGTTAACTTGTATTTAACTTATTTGATTCAGAATTTCTAGTTCTGTAATACTTAATTAAATCAATTTAAACAATAAAAAGTTTTTGTATAATTATTGTGATTCTGATTAGTTATCTCCTCAATCAGCGGATCGCCAAACAATGGTAATATGTGCTCATTATAAATGAGGGTGGATGATGGCATTTTAACACGATATACGGTGACTGTTTTATTTAAGAAATTTCACCTACCATGACAGTTTCATGAAGAAAATGTTACCTTTGTACAGTTTCGGTGACAGTTCTATTGAAAAATGTTACCTTTGTACAGTTTCGTCAACAATGACAGTTTTGAGAAGAAATTGTTACTCCGTACAGAAACGGAGATTTTGATGACAGTTCTCTTTAAAAAAATGATACCGTAAGTCGTTAACAATGACAGTTTTAGGAAGAAACTGTTACCTTACAGCCACCATTTCGTAACAGAGCCTTTGGTGACAGTCCAAATTTTTTTTTAAACTGTCATATAAGTATTTTGATGATAGTTTTTAACTGTCATCTAAGCCCATTTTTGTACTAGTGGGGGTTGATTGCTTTGATCAAAACGTCATAAAGGAAGAAATATAGAATTTTTATATAAATTTGTTCTCTCAACAGTATGAGATGAATTCTGGTATGGAAAACCTGTATTTCCCAAAAATCAAAGCGGCGGATAAATCTTGACTCGAAAGAGAATTCTCAGAGGAGGAAGTTTGGGGAGTTATCAAGAAGATGGACGAAATAAAGCGCCTGGACCAGATGGTTTTACGACTGAATTTTTCAAGAGTTGCTGGGATGTTTTGAAGGAAGATTTAATGAACCTCATCAAGGACTTTCATAGATACGGGTCTGTCGATTGGAGGTTTAACTGTTCTTTCATCACCTTAATTCCGAAGAAAGAAGACTCTTGTACACCTAAAGATTTTAGACCGTTAAGTCTTATCGGTAGTGTGTATAAAATTTTATCTAAGTTGCTTGCAACTAGATTGAAGAAGGTGATGCCTGACATTATTTCTGATTTCCAAGGAGCTTTCATTCATGACAAACAAATTCTTGATGGAGTTCTTATTGCGCATGAATGTGTGGATAGTAGATTGAAAGCTAAGAAGCCCGGTATTCTTTGGGAGATTGACATGGAGAAAGCTTTTGACAACATTAATTGGCAATCTCTATTTGCAATCTTAAAGAAGCATGATTTTCGTGACAAATGGATTTCCTGGATTAGTTGGTGTATTTCTTCCTCGCATTTGTCGGTGTTGGTGAATGGTAGTTCGACGGAGAAATTCAAACCCACTAAAGGTCTAAGACAAGGAGATTCATTGTCCCCTTACTTGTTTTTATTGGTGGTGGAAGTTTTATCTAAACTGATCAATGTTGAAGTATAAAGAGGTCAACTTTCTGGCTTTCAAGTGGTGGACCATGGAACTATTATTTTGCATCTTCAATTTACGGATGATACGCTGATTTTCATTGATCCAAGTGTGGAAGAAGTTAGGAGACTTTTAATTATCTTGTCGGTCTTTGAAACTCTAACTGGTTTGAAGTTAAATTTGGAGGGTGTGGACAATGTTATTGATGTTCTTATCAGGGAACTGGGTTGCAAGGCTGAGAAACTTCCTTTTACTTATCTTGGTATGCCAATCGGAGCACATTGGCGTAGCACCTCAGTATGGGAGTATGTTTTGGTTAGAATGGAGCAAAAATTGGTAACTTGCAAGAAGAAGAAATTGAATAGAGCATGTAGACTCGTTCTTATTCAGAGTTGTCTTGATAGTTTACCAATATATTATATGTCTCTTTTTCATCTGCCGGTTAGGGTGGGAAAATGAATGGTTAGAATCATGCGTAACTTCTTACGGGGATCTATGGAAGGACGAAGGAAGTTAGTTTGGGTTGGTTGGACAAAGATTTGTATGACAAAGGATAATCGCGGTTTGTGAGTGAGGAATTTGAGGACGGTCAATCGGGATTTGCTGGTTAAGTGGATATGGAGGTACTCGGAAAGTAATAACAGCCTTTGGAAGAAGATAGTGCAAGAGAAGTTTAAGTGGATATGGAGGTACTCAATGCAGGACTTTGTGTAAGAATGTGGTGAACATGGTACCTATGATTCAAAATATGGTTCAATTTACAGTTAAAGATGGTAACGATATTAGATTTTGGAAGGACAAATGGCTTGATGGAGGCTGCTTGCACGATATTTTTCCGGAGGTGTTTAAGGCAGCGAAAGTTAAAGACGCAACTGTGGCTGAGATGATTGGAAGTAGTGGTTGACAATGCGTTTTCAAGAGAGCTTTGAATGCTAATGAGCAGCTTGAATGGGATTTACTTCGGTGTGATGTTTGTATTCCTAGCCTTGTGGAAAATGAAGATGAGATGTCTATTATGGAGAATTTTACTACGGCCAAGTGTTACGAAACTCTAGCTGGACGGTATGATTCTTGCATTTTCGCGAAGCACCTTTGGAAAAGCAATATCCTTAATAAGGTCAGTTTTATAATTTGGGCCTCCTTTCATAATTCTCTTCCAACTATAGACATGTTAAGGCATAGGAGTGGATATAAAAAGTGATTTGTGTGTTTTCTGCAATACCGAAAGAGAAACAACGGATCATATTTTCATTGTTCTTATTCTTTTAAGGTATGGAATTACTTCATTAAAGCTTTTCGGATTTCTTGGCCAATTCCGGGGACACACTTTTTGATTTGTTTGAAGCTTGGACAACAAATGTTTTGCGGGGGAGAGGTAGTTCAGTTTGGCCTTGTTAAACAGCCAAACTGAGATTATTGACCTTGTTAAACAGCTTGTAGTTGTTTGGTCTCGTGACTCAGATACGTTTAAGTATGTAACTCCTAATCTTATTTGGAGTAATTGGGAGACTCTCATGAATGTGTAACTCCCTTTGCTTTTGTAATTTTTTTTTTTTTTAGTATAACTTTTTCTTCAAAAGAAAAAACTAACAACAAATCGATTTGCCTTTGCCTTTCGGCAATAAATCTATCTTGGATTTACACTAGTAACACCATTAATAAGAATTTGTGATGGAGGGCCAATATAGACTCAAATTGATTACATCAAAGTAGAAAATTTGTATGATCTAATTTATTAGAAATGAAATTACCAATATTATTGAAAGGTAAACCAAAATAACTAGAATCATTACCAAAAAACACCAGCAGCGGAAACCATATTTTCAACTTTTGATTGATTCCATACACTTTGTGGATCTTGAACAGTTTGTTGCTGATTCTGATTACTCGTTGATCCTGTAGTATTCGACATTCAGAGATATTGAAAAGTAAATCAAGATTTCAAGAAAATCAAGATCTGGAAATTTGTTGAAACAAATGTGATCGATTGATAATGAAGCGTTCACTGCAATACCACTTACAAACAACAAGAGAACAATTCTTATCAGTCATTAAAGTCATAAACATCAAACATTCACATCAACTTTCAGCGCCTCCATCGACAGCAAACACAAATTGAAATGAACATCTTTCGTTTTGGAGTAGCCCGTCATTCCTTCTCCAAAATCACCACACGAAACCAGTTTCTTATCATTTCGATTCATCAGTTCTTTATTCTAGTGCAGATAGCAGACTTGATCTGAACACTAAATTGACAGAAGAAAATGATCATAACTTGGTACTAGAATCGTTTGATAGGAAAAATCATTATGCTGTGTGTTTTATTGGTGTTGGTGTTGATGATCAACATCACAACTCATGATCAGATCTGAGGTTCACTATTAAGAGGGCGTTAGAAAGCGAAGGAAGAAGAAGAAGAAGAGTAGGAGAAGTAGTAAGAGGGAGAGCTAAATGAGACCAACAAACCCTAACTCGGATGCTTAAATAGTAGACAAGTAAAATGTTTATTACACTTTGTTTACATTTTCTTGGGTCAAAGGGAGTATTTTCGGTCAAGAAGTACATTAGAGAGTCACAAGGCAGAATTTAGGCCACAAAGACTAAGGGCTAAGTAATTGTGTGATATTTGGATCAGAATGGAGATTTCAGGTCATGATACTGATTTTCAATCACAATCAAAATTAGTCAAACTTAGCAAGCTCGGTCCTTGCTAATAGCCGTGCCTGTGGAATTTTCCGAGCAGTATTTGCATATCTCACAAGGACGATGATTAACAGGTAAAGTCATCGAATTTGGTGGAGTAGTCATGGTATTGGTGCATTGAGTATGACTTATTGAAACAGCGCAAAGCTACGGGGTTGGAGATGTTGGGAGGTTGTCGGCACAAAATTCATTTACCCATACCTCCCCGTGCAAGTGATAGTTTTTGAAAGCAAGAGGGAGGAGAGTTGGTCGTGGACAGATGAGAGTGAGTGGGAGAGAGGACTAAAGTTTGGAGAGTCGGTAGACGACAGGGGTAAAGAAAGTGCTTGCGCCGGGATTTGTAGTAGGCATAGTGGAAGCTTTCCAGGTTCATTTTCGGAGATAATTTCCCTAAAATATTGTTGGAACGTCAAATAACAACTTTACCCGTAGTATACATTTACTTGTACAACTACTGCAAGTCTGCAGGTCACAAGCTTTTAAATGTAATGATCAGGCGAACCAACTGCAAGTCGGATTTTCTTTGATTCTAATAGTTTTATTAAGATCTTAAGTGATGCTATTATTATAGACTCACAATTGTGAAGCTCTTAATGGATGTGATCAAGGGCTGATTGCTATTTTTTCGTCAACTTCAGAAGATTGGAACCTCTGTCATGCAATGCGAGTCTTCCGAAGCAAAATTGAGTGAATGTTAAATTGTGAGCTTCAATTAGCTAGAACAGTTTCTTTATAATCTGGTAAAGAACAACAATTTCTTTATTGATGAATTGATATTAGCTTACAAGGAAAGGATCTGACATTCGCACCACCATATGATATAACAGCACAAGAAAGAAAACCAGTACATATCAACATACATGGAGAACATATATTTTGCTAATTTGCTATCAGATCCATCTGCAAAACAACGGAACAATGGTGATCACTAACTATTATGAGCAGAAAACCTCAGCATACATTGTATTTTTACTATCAAATAATCAAATAATCTTAATTTGGTGCTAAAGATCACTCTCATTATTGCATAAGAACTTATATTATGCACATGAAGATTTCAACATCCACCTAATTCCTGGCTCAATTGTTAATTTATCGCTTCAAGAATTCATTCTAATAATTAAATTAGAAACATTTTGCTCCAATTCAAAAATCATGCGAATGTGCCTATTGCCTAATCATCTGATTCTAAACACATTCATCCAGATATGATATTCACGGCTATGAGCCAAATTCCTTCTAATTCATGTAATTTGTACGCTCCATTTTCACACTCTTGTTTTCTTCCTTGCTTTGATTTTGTAGAAAGCTGTTTCACTTAATTTAATGAAATTGGCGCCTGTAAGTAGTAGTAGAAAATATTATTATGAATCAGTTGATATGAATAATTAAACTACTAATTACTAATAGACGAGGAATCAAATTTGCATCAATAGATAACTGAGGGCAAAGTTACTGCTAAACCCCTTGTATTGCAATTGACTCAAGAGAAACTGATAAACTACTGATTCTGTTCATTAGTGGCAATGATGCATTCCATGAAAAGAAATCAGAAAGAAATGAAAATAAAGGTGGAACGCGAAGTAGATGGAGAAGTAGTGATTAAGAAAGAATCCATGAAGGCTGCTAAGATAACTCAGAAATAAGAGTATGGTCGAACAAGTAGAAGAGAAGATGATCGGAATAAAGTAGATCTAGAAAAATTAAATCTATAGAATCACAAGTACTACTCATGTTTGAGAGGAGAAATCATTATGCTAATAATATCTTCTTTGTCGATGGTGGTGATCATGGAAATCAGAAGCCATAATCTGTGATACTGGTGGTGATGTGAAACTGAGGAGGAGTGGAGAGGGAGAGGCGGCTAAAGAGTGAGTGCGGTTGTTAAGGAGTCAGTCTAAGATGATCCTATATTGTCTCAGTCAATATAGACTGAGGTGTTTCAGTTGGCTTCAACATTTTATCCTAGTCTATCTCCGTCTATAACGTAGGGCAGTTGCATCTGAAACTGTTCTGATCTTTGTATTCATGTATAAAAGAGAAGTGAATCCTGTAAAGTGTAATACAATAAAAACAATAAACAAAATCATTTCTAACTTGGTATCACGCCAGTCGATCCAAGAAGCCACGTAAACAAAACCAAATCAATCAAAATGTCTGCTGAAACTCAAACTCTACAGCAAGTTCATATTAACCATCTCATCAGTGCCAAATTAACAGACACCAACTATCTTCTCTGGGTAACTCAGTTTAAGCCTCTTCTAAGGGGTTACAAAGTAATGGGTTTAATTGATGGAACTACTCCTAAGCCACCAAGAAACTTACCAAACTCAACCAATATTAATCCAGAGTTTGTGAAGTATGAAGATCAGGATCAAATCTTGATGGGATGGCTACTTTCTTCATTAACAGAAACTGCTTTGGGAAAATGTGTAGGATGCAAAACCTCCAAGGAAGTCTGGGACAGACTTGAGAAGCGATATGCACCACAAACAAAAGCTCATAAGATGCATCTCAGGAGACAACTCCATAATCTCTCAAAAGGTAATCTGACTATGCATGATTATTTTTCAAAAGCTAAGACTATTTTCGATGCTCTTGCTGCTTCAGGAAACGCTATCACTGAGGATGATATGCAAGAAGCTATCATGAATGGGTTGAATCAATCATATGACCCCATTGTCACATCCATGAGCACAACTTTAGACATGGACATGGATACTTTCTTTACACATCTCCTGTCCTATGATATGCGCATGGAACAACAGCAAGCTCTACTCCAACAACCACTTGCCAATGTAGCTACTGCTTCTTCTTCAAGGCCATCTCCAAGGCCTGATCAGCGTAGGAACGGAAACAATGGCTACAATCAATTCAACAATCGATCCCAAACTCGCCCCAAAAACAATAATAGTAATATAACATGTCAGGTGTGTTTCAAACGTGGTCATGTAGCTGACAAGTGTTGGCACAGGTTTGATAGAGATTTTGTACCACGACAGCCTAGACAACCAGCTGCCTTCCTTGCCAGGCCGGGTGAAACTGCTTCCAACAGTTGGGTAACCGATACAGGGGCTACTCATCATATCACAGCTGATTTGAACAAACTCAATATCAAACATGAGTACGATGGAACTGAGGAGGTTACTGTTGGTAATGGTAAATCTCTTCCCATTGCTAATGTTGGTAGATCAACCTTCACAGTTAATAATAAACCCTTTTATCTCAATCACATATTCCACGTACCATCTATCAAAGCCAACTTGTTGTCTGTTTCACAATTCTGCAACGACAACCATGTTTATTTTGAGTTTCACTCTTCCTTTTTTGTTGTGAAGGATATCAGCACAGGGACCATCATGTTGAGGGGTAGAAATCGGAACGGCCTCTACACGTTTGATGCTGTTAGAGAGATTAGAGCTCCACCTTCAACATACATTGCAGATTCATTTCCTTTGTGGCATCAACGTTTAGGCCATCCTATGCTTCAGACTATTTTCAAAATTGTCAAGAATAATTCGTTATCTCTTTCAAATAAATCTCTAGCCTTTTGTCATGCTTGTCATCTAAGTAAAAGTAGGAAACTTCCTTTTCCAACTAGTCATACTGTCTTTGATACTCCCTTAAGCTTAATAGTTTCTGATCTTTGGGTGTCACCAACATTGTCAAGAAATGGTTTTCATTATTATCTTTTACTTATGGATGCCTTCTCACATTATACATGGATTTATCCTTTGGTTCGTAAGTCTGATGCACTTCCTACCTTTGTTCACTTTAAAAAGCAAATTGAGAACCTAACTGAGCATAAGATAAAAGTTTTTCAGTCAGATAACGGCGGGGAATATAAAAAATTCACTGCTTTTTTAAATGATTCTGGTGTCATTCACAGATTCTCATGTCCTCATACTTCTTCACAAAATGGATTAGCTGAGAGACGTCATCGACATATTGTTGAGTCTGGCTTATCATTATTGTTCCATGCCTCTATGCCTGATTCTTTTTGGTCAGACGCTTTTATGACCTCTTGTTATCTCATAAACAGAATACCCGCTTCACAGACCCAGTCTAAGACACCACTAGAATTGTTGTTCAATAAACGTCCTGATTACTCCTTTTTAAAAGTATTTGGAAGCCTTTGTTATCCATGTCTGCGTCCCTATAATAACAACAAACTTGAACCTAGATCATTAGCTTGTGTCTTCATAGGTTACAGTGGAACTCATAAAGGCTATGTGTGTTTACATCGTCCAACAAATAGGATATATATCTCTCGGCATGTCAGATTTGTGGAGGATTCATTTCCTTTCTCTATCCAGCAACAAGATGGTACTGTGAAAGAGAGTTCATTGTCTCTCTATCCACACACAAAGGTATTATCTTCTCCAGTTTTCTCTCAATTGCCTTCTACTATACTAGTTAATGAACAGGCTCTAACTAACCCTATGATGGGCCAAGTTAATCCTAGTTCTTCATCAATGGCAAGTGATCCAGTAGCTTCACAAGATCCAAGTAGTTCTTCTCCAGCTACGTCATCAACTAGTGCATCTCCTAACTGTGTGCAAACTCTACCTGCTACTGAGGTTGCTAGCACTTCATCTGCGATCTCACATGAACCAGTGCATCCAATGGTTACAAGAGGAAAGGCCGGGATCACTAAACCAGTAAAACGTCTTTGCTTAACAGCTACTAAACATCCACTGCAAATACATCATATCAAAGAGCCAACATGTTATACAGAGGCCAGTAAGAATCCGGTTTGGCGTAGATCCATGGATTCGGAGATTAATGCTCAGGTCAGAAACGGAACTTGGACCAAGGTTCCTTACAAGCCAGGAATGAATGTTGTGGGATCGAAATGGGTGTTTCGTGTGAAGTATAACCAAGATGGCACGGTTTCTCGCTATAAGTCTCGTCTTGTTGCCAAGGGGTTTAATCAACAGGAAGGCGTTGATTATGGAGAAACTTTCTCTCCTGTCATCAAACCATGCACTATAAGGTTGGTTCTGTCAATTGCTGTTCAAAATAATTGGCCATTGAGACAACTAGATATTCAAAATGCTTTCCTTCATGGAGTGTTATCAGAGGAAGTTTTCATGAAGCAGCCTCCAGGGTTTGTGGATCCTGAAAACCCTAATCATGTCTGTAAGTTACATAAGTCGATCTATGGTCTAAAGCAAGCCCCACGGGCTTGGTTCTCCAGGCTCAGTAATTATCTCATTCATCTAGGGTTCACAGGTTCAATATCTGACACTTCCCTGTTTATTAAAAAGGAAAGTTCTTACACTATATACGTACTGATCTATGTAGATGACATTGTGGTCACGGGGTCTAATAAATTTGTGTGTGATGATCTCATATCTAACTTGAGCAAAGAATTTGCTGTTCAGGATATGGGTTCTCTAAATTATTTCCTAGGTATTGAAGTCTATCGCCGAGGAAGGAGTTTAGTGCTCAGTCAACGAAAATATATTACAGATTTGCTCTGTAGAACAAAACTTGATGGAGTCAAACCTGTCTGCACCCCTCTGGCAGTTCAAACGAGAATACAGAAAGAAGGTACTTCGAAGTTCTCGGATGCAACTCTATATCGAAGCGTAGTAGGTGCACTACAATATCTTCATCTGACACGTCCAGATATCTCGGTTGCTGTGAACAAAGCATGTCAATATATGCATGATCCATATGTAGAGCATTGGGAGTTGGTAAAGAGGATCCTGCGTTATCTTAAGCATACAGTGGATTACGGTCTGTACTTCAGTCCTTCTCAAGATATGTCTCTGCAAGCCTATACTGACTCGGATTGGGCAGGCAGTCTTGATGACAGACGCTCTACTAGTGGATATGGTATTTATTTTGGTGGCAATCTGATCTCTTGGAGTGCACGTAAACAGAAGACGGTTTCGAAGTCATCTACGGAAGCTGAATATAGAGGTATTGCGATTGCAACCTCGGAGTTAATTTGGATTCAATCATTGCTGAAAGAGTTAGGCATCTCTATTACGGCACCACACTTGTGGTGTGATAACTTGGGAGCTACGTACTTAACAGCTAACCCAGTGTTCCATGCTCGTATGAAACACATTGAAATAGACTATCACTTTGTTCGGGAAAGAGTGGCTAAGAAACAACTACATGTCATGTTTCTATCATCGAAGGATCAGCTAGCAGATATCTTCACCAAAGGGTTAGCTTCTCCTAGATATCAACTTATAAGGGACAAGTTAAACATTCGGCCACTCATGCTTAACTTGACGGGGAGTGTTAAGGAGTCAGTCTAAGATGATCCTATATTGTCTCAGTCAATATAGACTGAGGTGTTTCAGTTGGCTTCAACATTTTATCCTAGTCTATCTCCGTCTATAACGTAGGGCAGTTGCATCTGAAACTGTTCTGATCTTTGTATTCATGTATAAAAGAGAAGTGAATCCTGTAAAGTGTAATACAATAAAAACAATAAACAAAATCATTTCTAACTGCGGTAACCCTAAACAGACCTTTGTTTATATACTAGGTTAAAGACATATACATCAAAAAAAATTAATAATAATAATAATTTGCACTCAGTTGTGCTTGATGAGACAAGTTGGAGAGTAAATGCAATGATGCAGCGGAGGTGTCAACCACCACAAAGGAACCTCAAGTGACTCAAGCTTTTACTTGATAACATTTTAAGTCAACCTTTTACTGCTCCGGCATTGTCATTGTCTTGATTCATCGATATTAACAGTCCAACGAATGGGTCCAAGTTCAAGAAATATGATCTATAAGAAGAGATTATCAATTCTTCTTGATATAAAGGAGAATGATTTTGCTGATGTGTCACACCAGATTAAGTTTGATTTGTGGTGTAGCCACGTCAGAACCCGTTTTACATGTCATCGGTCAAAACATTGCCATGTCATCCTATGAAACTGTTCACAACAGACATGTCCATTCGTATTTTTTCTTTTCTCAGATTAAAACAGTTTGAGAAGGAAACATCCAAATGGTGCGTCACGACTTTAGACTAATAGACGCTTCTGTTGAGTTGCATAAATAATCAAATTCATACCTTGCAAATCCCTTTTCTGCGTCATCTTTTATTCAATCAAGAAGGTAGAAACCCATTTGGCCATTTCCGTTTTTTTTTTGTTTTACCGAAGTTTTACTCTTTTGGTTTTGGGTATAAACAGGCTCTTCCAAATGCCGTACAGAGTAACAAACGTACCGTCTTGGATACTTTCTCGATTTCTCCTTATTTTTGTGAAGTATGAGAGAAAAGACAAGTTGGGTTTCCTTATTTTTACCAAGTTGGGTTCAGAGTGGGAGGTGTAATAATGCAGTTCTTCCATGGCTACCAGTAACTTTTGACAAGTTGAGAGAAAAGACGATGAATACATAAAGAGAAAGTGTACGACAGCTAATTTATTAAATTTAAAGTTGTCTTCAATGGAGTGGCCTCAATGGAATTACAAGTGATGTTCTGCTATAAGGCCCTTCAAACAAGATCTGTAAAATTTGTAGGAGTCCATATATGGATGACGAGAAAAGAGAGATACCGAGTCAAACAAAATCTTATATGTGTCTCTTTACAAGACTAATATTGCCAACAAACTGAAGTGGGAGATGGGACAGGTCATCAACAACAACAAAGATGCAGCTTACAACTGTACGTAACAGTTTTTTGTCGATGGAAGAGAACTTGGATTCATGGTATTTGATATTAGTCAAGAGGATCTTAAAGAAATGAAGTATGCATGAAACGGTACCCCCTCTTAAAATGATTCAAAGTCTTGGTTGGTTCCTTTCTAATTGGATTTTTTTGGTGTAGAAATCATACTCCTCACTTGCAAGGCCACGTATTTGCATACTTTGTCCCCCTTTGTATTATTGTTTGTTGAGGCAAATTTATTTCTTTTCTTTTGATTGGTATATTTATTAGTGTAACCACCAGCGGAGCGTTTGTTTTGTAGGGATTACCGCGTATTTATTTGTACTGCAGGAAGAGCTGTTGGTGCCTGTGGCTGTCATTTGTGTTTATGAAGTGCAGCTTGAAGAATGCGTACAGGGGAAGGAACTAGGGAAATTCCTAACGCAGTTGGTTGAGTGTATTGCATATAGGAATGGGATGAGTGCTGTTACGCTAACATTTCAGAAAGTGAGAGTACTTGCTAAGGATTTTTATATGAGTAAGTCAAGGTGTGTTATATCGTTCAATTCACCTTTGCAGACGGGATTTGACAAGAGCTATGAAATTCTTGGTAAAGTAGCTGATCGTGAAGCAAAATAAAAATTGGTCAGAATTTAGTGATCAGTTTATTAAGTTTTATACTCCCTGTATATAATGTTTGAGTCGTGTGCCACTTAAATGTTCGCTGCAAGGTTCAGAATGAAATGGTTAGTGCCTTTTTTTTAAAGCGTATTTCTAACTCCCGGGGCTTTCCACTGATGCCACAATAAGAACAACAACTGCAAAAAGGAGTTGCTTACCAACGTACTAATACAGTTTTAGATTTACGACTGAAGCACTTGATAAACATCGAACAGCTTTTTCTTTGTTATTATATGAAACTAGCCCGCGCATTGTGCGGGCCTAAAGCACTTGTAATAGAATATAATCATAGATATTGAATTATTCTTACAGGACCAGACCAAATTCTAATGAGACTGAAAAAAGAAAATGACTGGATTTCTTGGCATCATGGACTGTCAACCTTAGCATTCCATTATGTACAAAATTTTGTTCATACATGTTGCATTGATTTACATGTGCATCACGCAGAAAAAATAAAAAATTGAATATGTGAAATGGAATGGAGAGAAAGGAAGTAATTACAGCGCCAATAGTTTGAAACTCCCTGCCTGGGTTATTCTGAATCCTAAAACTTGCACCCAACGAAGAATTAGGTAATTGGCATGATTACGGTAAGGCATTCCATGTTTGAAACAGATACATCCTCTTGGACACAAGTTTCTGAACCTTCTGCCTTTGATTCATCGCATTCGTTACATACCAGCTTTAGAGCTTGAACTACTACACCCATAAGGTAAGGAAGCTTAAAAATTAACAATAAAATATTATGCTGCTAATGGAAACCTCCATTTACAAAATATTAAAGTTAACAATTATCAGTGCATCTAATGGTTTGACAACTGTCAAATGATGACTACAACAAAGGGTTAACGAGGGATCAATTACCATCTAATTCTTTAGCAGCAGACAGGGGGGTGGAGAGAGTATCGAAGTTATCAATTGAATTCCATTATGAGTACATTTTCTGGCCTGTCTACCTCTTATAATCGAAGTTATCAATTGAAATCCCGTGTTTTCCACCATAGGCATTGAGAGACAGTGCAGAACAGTTTCACAATTCACCAAGGAATAAGATATGCATCCTGCTGCCAAGCCTCAAAACCCAAAATGAGATTTATACGATTAAAGAGCAAGTACCATGTTGAGATTTCATTAGGCAATTTCTTTATATGCGATGTTTAACTCCTTCTAGCAAGCATTTCCTTGGGATTATGATCAGAACTAGCACTGGCCGGAGCGAGGAAAGATTTCTGATATTTCCAGGCATAGACGCTTGGACATTGCGGCTTGACTACCATGCCTTAGATGGCCCGATTTCTGGAAAATATTGTTCCCGAGATGAGATTAGTACCTTCTTCCTCTGTGAGTGAAGATGGTTCGCAAACACTCCCATCATCGGTGCAAAGTGAATAGACTGAAACTGAACCCCAATCACTTCAGTCATCGGATGCGAAGTAATTTGAGAAACCAATCATAAAATTTCAATAACTAGATAAAGAAGCTAGTAACACACAACATAATAAGCAGATTAACATACATACCCAGAGTCACTTTACCACAAATACCAGAAAAATAATGAGCAAATGTAACATAAATTATCAACATGTATGCATTTAAGAAATTCACTTACATTTCCATCGTGAAAAAATGATTTATCATCGTTGTAAACATGGAACTTTTCTTCAAAGTAATCCATCCTTCCTGAGAATAAATAGATACATATCTGAGTTAGAATCAAAGGAAGAAAAGCAAGATCTGAGCAGGTTACTATACAAACAACCTGGGTTGTCAAAATTGTAAAATTGAAAGAATTGAATCAGTGACATTGATTCTTAAAACAGAAAAAAGGTAACAATCAAACACACAGAAGCCACCATTCTTAAGAAAAATGCTTTTTCATATCAAAAGAAAACGACTTATTATTTGAGAATAACACAAAGAAATTATTAATAGAGAGATGAAGATATACTACTTACCCCTAAGAGGAGAAATCATTATATTATTTATTTATTGTTGATGATTATCATGGATATCACAAGCCATGATTGGTTTGGGGTGGTGGTTGTTTTTAGACGGCGGCGGATGAGAAGACAAAGGAAGAGAGACGGAGATGCAACCAAAAGAATGAGTTGAGAGTAATAACCCTAGCATAGATATATTACGTGTTTATACCAAAATATGTATGGGCTTGGGCCTCACTTTGCGTATCTAGACTTTCGCTGTAGCTGTACATCAATGGAGCCACACTAAATTTCTGTTCATTGTTTCATCCATCGAGTGCATCTATCTTCTGTTCTCAACTCAACTTTTACCATGGATTTGGTGTCAAACGCAATTGGCATTCTTCTGATAAACTATTCTGCCTCTGCAACCAACCGTATATCCTAACACTCAATTTGAGGCACAAGTTGGTATTGTCTTTTCCCTTCCTATACAGTTCCCCAAGGACCCCAACAGACATATTCTTTTTTTTTGGAAAAAATAAAATTCATTCATAAAGAAGTGCTGAGTTAGCACTTAAAAGGAACAGTAATTGACTATCCAAACATGATAGGTGAAACAAAGTAAAGGATCGAAGTGCAACAATCGAATCATACCCCAACAGACATATTCGAGAGAACCATAATGCCTTCTCTCCTTTCCCATTCATATAAAGCTAACCCAAAAATCATTCATGTATAAGAAAACACCTTAGGTCCTTAGCTAAAGACATCACTCTTGACAAGGAGATGCAGCCCTGTAATTGCATATTCTGAAGTTATATGTTGGAGTTAATGCATTTTCTAGAATTTCCTAGGCTGTAAAACAGTAAAAAGAGCTTTGTAATGTAAACAGGGAAGTGGACATTCTAGAGTTGTCTTAGAGAGTCTTCTAATATGAACAAAATGTGAACAGGGTTAGATAAACTAGTATTCCAGTCAAAGAAAAATCTAGAGAAACTAATCTCTAGAAGTTGTCTAGTCACTCAAATGCTTGTAAGTGAAGTATTATCCAGTTAGCTGTAGAAAGTCCTAGAGAAAGATGAATGAAAAACGAAAACAAATTCACAGAAAAGAAAATCTGAGAGAGTGAAAAACAATACCAATAACAAGAGTGAGTTCGGTGAGTTGTTTCAAATAACTAATCACCAACATGTTTGAAGACAATAACAATACAAAAGCTCCTGCAGATATCCAACAGTGGTATCAGAGCATGTTTGATTGAAACGGGCGTTTGTTTCCGCGTGCTATCATGTCGAAAAACAGCAGTTCAAGTCAATCAGTAGTTGTTCCAATATTTTCCGGATTGTTAAAATGAGGACATACTTCCTATCTCAAGAATTATGGGAAGTTGTCCAAAGCGGTGTAATCTTGACTGAAACTACAGCAACAACTCCGGAGCAGCAAAAGAAATTGAAGAACATGAACTTAAATGATCATAAAGCACTATATACAATTCAGATGGCAGTAGATGATACAATTTTTCCGCGAATTATGGGAGCTACAACGGCTAAAGAAGCATGGATTACGCTGAAGAATGAGTTCCAAGGAAACGACAAGGTGCGTATGGTTAAATTACAATCTTTGAGAAGAGATTTGGAGAACATAAAAATGAAAGAATCTGAGCCTGCAAAAGAACACTATTCTAGAGTAAAAGAAATAGTTAATCAGATGCAAAGCTATGGTGAAAACATTGGTGATAAGAAGTTGGTAGAAAAAATTCTACTTAGTCTTACTGATAAATATGATCCTATAGTTACTGTCATTGAAGATTCGAAAGACATCACAACTCTTTCGGTGGCAGAACTTATGGGTTCATTAGAAGCCTATGAACAGAGGTTAAATAGGGGTCATGAAACATCAATAAAAAGTGCCTTTTAGTCTAAATTAAACCTAAGGTCTGGACTCTGGAAAATCTAGAGAAGAAAAAGAAGGCAGTAGTGAAATTTATAAGGAAAGCAGAGAAAACTACAGGGAAGCAAGATGGAGGAAGGATTATTCACCGTGTAGGATTTGTAAGAAGACTATTCATCTCGAAGAAGATTGTTGGTTTGATAAATCCATGGCTTGGTAATAAGGTTTCCAATTTGATAAATTTAATAACCCCAAAAATGCTCTTTAGTGCATACATATGTAAGAAATCTAATCACAGATTTTATTTCCGGTTCCATTTTCTAATTCATCTCTCTCTTTTCTGCTCTGGAAAAGAATGAAGAAACGAAGGTTAATTTCATGAAACTCGAAGAGAACTTCAGGATTCAACATCAAATTGAAAGAACAGGGTAAGATTCTCATATATATTTTTGATTCTATCAAATTCTCATTACGTTTTAACAAAAAAAAGAAGTTTTGGAAAGTTGATTTCGATTTTATTATATACCTAATAAATTTGATTTTACTTCGACTTTGATCCGATTTCAGACTTGTTGCTCCGATCTATAATCCTTTTATCATTCTCTTCGATTTGAACTATTATTTATCGATTTTTTTAACGAAAATCTTTGTAGGGTTTGTAATCAACTCTGATTTGTAATTTTTTACGATTTTAACTAAAATTTCTCGATGAACTCGTGATCAAAGTTCAGATCTGTTAAAATCTAATCTCTATCTTGCTTTTAATATAAAAATCTTGAAAAGAAATTTCAAAAAAAAAGTAATTAGGTTTCTATACCGGAAATCAATGAATCTCTGTATCTTAAATCTCGATTGAAAATCAGTTTTTAGATTCGAAATCGGTGAATTATCATCTCTATTACCCATTTATTAGTTACAAATTTCATCTAATTTGATTTTTCGATTTGATTCAAGTTAATATCTACATGTATCTGTTCCTGAATGTTTGATTTTATTACAATCAAAATTTGATTTAATTATTTGAGACACATAAGATGTGTATTTTGTATAATTTGGATTTTCACCAAATCAGAGCTTGTAAATTTTGTAGAATTCCTCTTTGAGATCCGTTTATGAGGATGAGGAGATTATGAAGATGTTTGAAAACAGTGACAGAAGAAAGGAGGACGTTCTAACTGAAGAATACGTAGTCAATCTTCACAAATGCCTTCTTGGATGGTAACTATTCAATACATGCCTGGAAATGGTTAATTCGATTTCTTCTTATTATAGGATTTCCTTGTTGTTTGAATTGAATATACTTGACTGCTGCAAAAAAATATTACGTCTTATATCATCATTGTGTGTATGAGGTCAAAGTACTGTTGGTTTTCATTTATGTTTGAAATTACTACAAAAATGCTACTTACTGTGATTTTGCATCATGTGATTTATGGTTTGATTGTGAAACTGAGTTTTTGAGTTAATGATTTGAAGTTGATTGAATGAATGCTTGAATCTGAAATCATACATGAAGTATTTCAGCAGAGCTTTTTTTCCTCATACTTCAGGTTTAGGTTTGATATGTGTAACTCTTAGTTACATTAGGAGAATACATGTGTAACTCTTAGTTACAGCAGAGAAATGCATGTGTAACTGGTGATGTTGTTGTATTACTGAGTGTGGAATCTACTTTGTTGAGTCCGTAACTCTTTAGCCACTCTTGAGGTGAGGATATGCCTTTGTTATATACTTTTTGTAGTAAAATTTTGATGGATATTATGCCGCCAAGGGTTTCTGATGCGCTTTGTATGTTGCATACATGTTTTGATTTCCATTTGCGAGATTGATGAACATGTTTTATTTTGTTTACAGGTTATAGATAGAATGTGGTTTGCTGTAGTGGCCTTGTTGGAGCCAGATAAACAAGTTGTTGGCAGGTACACAAGCTAAGTAGATGTGTATCTATAAGTTACACATGCTAATTAGATGTGTAGCTACTAGTTACACATGCTAATTAGCTATGTAACTTATAGATACATATGCTCATAGATTGAGTTACTTGTTCATACACATGATTGAATTTTGTCCGTTTTCATTTTTCATTGTTTTCCTTATTAAAGTACTCGATTTTTTTCCTTATTGAAGTACTGGGATGCTGTTTTCAGTTTATGCTACAGTTAATTTGAGGTCTTTAGATTCTTATATTTAGATTTTATGTTATTGAATTTGTGTTATGAGTTCAGAATTTGGACACCAAAATGCCTGAAATTAGTGTCTTACAAGCCACAAAATTTGCATCCAGTGTTTCCTTCTGCTCATACTGTTAATTAGAGCCTTGCTGCGTAAAAGAATTCGTGGCTCATATACGCAACCTCAGTTTGTGTCACATGTCATGGATACACTCGAAGTTGATAAATTAATGGAAAAGATGGTTAAGGAACTCTCGCTTGGAGACCATAACATATTTGCACTCTATTACATCTCTGTATCTATATTGTTATCGGTGTTTCTACCTCATTTCAAGTTGCAATTATGCAGCTAGTGGTTTGGGTCATGGTGTAGACCGTGCTTTCAAAGTGTTCAACGGGTATGCTAAAGGGAACAAATCAGACCAACTATTCGTCACAAATGTTCATTTATGTGCAACTTCGATGGTTAGTTTAGTATGAGAATGAATACAAAATAACCTAATATGACATTTGTAACTGTTGATTACACATGCATATTTGCATGTGTAACTTACAATTACACATTTCATATGCATGTGTAACTCCAAATTTCACATGCGTTTTTATGTGTACTAGCTGATTATACATGCTTGTTTTATGAGTGTTGAGTTAGTGAATTTCCTTTTAGATTGGTAGATGTAATAGCATCCTAATGATGGATGTTTTAGAAATGTGTCTTTTTTGTTTCCATAATGTTGATGCTTATATATGTTCTTTGCAAATTTAACTGTTGGCCTCTGCAACTGCAGGCAATTTGCTGAAACATATCGAATCTGACGAAACAGGGGCAGCGATATTAGCTCCTGCAAAATGTGCAAATTATCTGCCAAGCACCAGTATGTTGAGCTGAGAGCCATTTGTTTCATGGTTTCTGCTATCTTATCTTACTGATGCCACATGGTCTGAACCAGAATTTTTGTTGCTGGGAATGATGTACTGCAATTATCTATCTTGGGTAATATTTATATTTTGATTTAATTCACTTTCCTATTTCGTTTCCTATGTTTCAGCAATTGCTTTTGATATAGCCCCCCAATCTGACGATATGGAGACACATTTTTTATATGTTGCATATAATGTTATGAGATTCAAACTTGATTCATGTGTCTTTCATATTGTTATCGTACAGTTCTAGATTTCATAAGTATTGAAATAGTAGAAAATGTCTGCATAGTTCTAGATTTCACAGTTTTGATTTAGTTATTGTGATATACGCATGTGTAACTTCTCCTTACACGTTTCTATATGCATGTGTAACTTCTCCTTACACTAGACAGGTGCATGTGTAACTAGAAATTACACAAGTTAGATGCTTGTGTAGCTCCTTGTTATACATGCTAAAATTAAAATAACTCCTTCTCCTTACACTAGGCTTCAGAGATAATTTATCATGTGCCTTTTATGTGATTTTTGTTTTATAATCTCGCCTTGTAATTATTCTATAATTTTGTGTCTTTATTTTTGTCCATCCAACCTAATTCCATGGATGTTTATTCTTGTTTGCAGATGTACAAATATATCGGAATCGAGAAAGACAAAAAAGTTAGGAAACATTTCTATTATAGGATTTTCTAGGATTTCGCTTTCCATATCTCGTGTTTTAATTCGTTTATTGTGTTCAAACAACCAATTAATATAACCGTGGTAATTGATGAATGAACAAATTATTGTAAATGAAAATTAAAGTAATACATGTATTTTATGATGAATAACTTGTAAATAACCTTACATATCTCATGTGTAATAAAAAATTGCACATGCAAATGGATGTGTAACTTGTAGATACACATATCGTACGCATGTGTAACTTCTGCGTATACATGTGTAACTACAGAGTACACATCTTGTACAAGTGTAACTTTGCATTATTACACATTTTATATGATTGTGTAACTTCTGGATACACATGTCATATGCATGTGTAACTTTTGTGTACACATCCATATGTTGGTGGTGGCCAGCAGTGGTGGCGGGAGGTGGTTGACGGCGGCGGTGGTCGGAGGTGCTTGGTGGCGTGGTGGTCGGAGGTGGTTGCTGGCGATGGTGGTCGGAGGTGGTTGGTGGTGGTTGTGGTGGTCGGAGGTGGTTGGAACATCATTACATAATATTTTAATAATTTTGGACCTAAATTTATGTTTTATTTAATTATGGGGTTGACAAGATTGCATAAGGGTATCAAGGTCTTTTAATATTTCGCGGTCTAGATTTAAACTTCTTTTAAATAAGGGCCTGATATTATGGGTTACCCATGGGTGGGGCTTTAGCCTAATTTTTATTACTAAAGATTTTGGGTCATCGGATTCGGGTGTACATTTTGGTATCAAGAAATATACTAGAGTCACATGCCATATTTTTGCGGAAAATGCGTCATTTGTCCAAATATTTTTAAAACATGGTTCAAATGGACGAGTAAAAATTATTATGGGTGAAATGGACACCAAAAAAATAGCAAGGATGAAACATGATTTATCCTGACTTAAAACTTAAAAAATAGCAAGGATGAAACTTGATGCATCCTGATGTAAATTAAAAATAAGAAAATGTATTTGAAAATGGGTACGATGAAACTGTTTACGTCCTTGCTATTTTTACATTTCTTCCATTTAAATAGTATCAAAATCTAAATATCCTTTTCACCCAGGAATTGTTGATTTTGGTCTTTTTAACCAATTTTACGATATTTTTGGGACACAAATTTTGGATTTGAAAGATGAATTTTTGGAGTGAGTAAAGATTTTAGCTCGAAATACTGATTTCGGATCCCATTCTCTCAAACTGGAAATATCATTGGCAAGCTGGACCAGATTTTAGGTTCATCGATTACATGCTCAGGCAAGGCATCACTCGATATATGCAAATTTGTGACGCTACGATCTTAATTATGCACATGAGATACATCCCTATGACTAGTATGTTTGTGGGTCCTCAAATGTACATTTTGAGTCAAAGAAATATTTTGGGCCATGAAGGCAAATTTAGGGTAACTCTAAGAATTTGGAACCAGAAGACATAATCAAGAAGCGTGCTTGGAGTCGAAGCCCAGGAAATTGTTGATCAATATACTGAAATGCTTTTCTAATAGCACACTTCAAATAGTTCCTCCAAATTGAAAATTTTTTCAATTGTCTCTCAATTTTAGATTACAACTATTTGACATGAGATAACTCAACTTTACCGTGGGTTTCCAAGCACCTAATAAAGATCCCCAGATGCATGCCTCAAACGCAATTGGCATATATACTCAGGATAATCTTATGCTTTTGTAACAAACCCTGCTCAGCCTAAAAGGTCAACCATTCATCTGCAATGCTCTGTTATCTGAATTTAATGGTTACCCTACGACGCACCTTTGAATTGCTTTGGGAAGAGATTAAGGGAAGAAATATTACGGTAAAAAGTCAATTGTGAATCCTTGAAGACTCAAAATAAGCATCAATTCATTCGCTAGAAGAATGCATAAGACTGGAAATTAAAATCCGGTAAACAACTACAATTTATTTATTGATGAATTGGGATTAACTTACAATGGACGGGGCTGACTTACGAAATCGGTTTATATATGACTATTATAATATCTGATTCTAACATTACACATCAACGATCGGTTTTTATATATGCAAATGAAATCCGATTATGGCTAAACAATGGCTATACAATCGAGCTATGTGGAAACTTATGTAATCTGATTCTAACGAAAAAAAAGTTACAGGAAAACGGTTATCCATACAGTCACATAATCGGGCTATGTTGGTATTAACATTAACCGGTTATGGTTCAAATTTCGCGAACCAGAAAACACATGCAGGGCAATCGGTCTTTGTGGGCATGAACAACAACCGATTTCTAATACAATCGGTTCACAAGTACATTAACATCGTCTGATTCTGGTAAACCCAGGAAAATTTGATTCCAAAATTTCTAATTTTTGAGCGACTGCATGTTACTAAAACCTAGTTTAGAGGATTGGGTTGATAAAAAAGTACCTGATTTGACACATTTCCTCCTCTTGTGCGATCAAAGATGGTTCAACTTCCTCAACCATTTTCTTCGTTTTGTTTCGAATCGCTTCAACAATTCCGGGATTATTCTCACTAGGAAATTTCCTTTTAGTAGGATGCTTCACTCTTTGTTTCGTCATTTTATTGAAGAAGAAAACGATTAATCATTTTTGGATTGTCGATAATCGTTGATGGTTTGGTTTCAATAAAATGAAAAAAGAGGGAGAAGAAGAAGAGAAGAATTAGCTTATGAGGATGGAAATGAAAATTTGATTTTGCTTTTAAGTTTTATTATTAAGAGTTAATGGGAATAATTTGGTAGTATTAATATTTTCTAGGGGATAAATTATTAGTTTCGCAAATTCAGACACCCAATTTAGCCAGGTTTTTAAACATCAAGAACACATGAACACATGATTTAATAAAATATACAATATTTTAAGTCATTAACACATACAACTAGAAGCTAAAGATAACTGAAATACAATGATAAAGTTGAAAGATTAGTACTTAGTACTTACCCCAATCTACCGTGCCAAACCAAAACCCGAGCTAAATTGGACATGGGATTTTCTGTCCATAGGAAAAGGGAGCATATTTGTATTTGAGAGGTGAAATTATCAAATTGTTGTAATTCTTGTTGTTGTTGTGCGTGATGGTGGTGGGTTTTTTGAGACGGGGCAAATAAAACACTGAGGCAAAAAGAGGGAGAAGAAATTAAGAATGAGAATGAAAGTTATAAAACCCTAAGGTCCACGACACAAACATTTAATTAGTTGTGTAAATAATATGAAAATGTTAATTACACTTTGTTCAAATTGTGGATTACATCACTAATGTGGTGGATAAATTATAAATGTGGTAGAAGCCATTGCTCAAGTATCACTTTTGAAGCCCAAGGACTTTACGACCCAAATGAAAGCCTAGGGAGTTTTAGAAGACAAATTCCAAATGGTTACACTCATCTGACTCATGGTGCTGGAGAGATTTAGAAGATGTAACTAACTGGATTAAGGTCCAAGAATAAGATTTGGGGAAATGGAGGAAAGAACCATGAGCAGTTGCGAGTTTTATCACCCCAAGTGTTCATTTTTTGCAAATTTCATAAATAATTTCGGAATCATGTCAATAATTTGGGAACTCATTAAACTATTTCCAATTATATTCAACAAAGCAAACAAATGCTATACATTCAGATATCTTGAGCTCGGATCACATACTAGTTATGAAAATTTTGTAATCGAATTGGCCTGATTTTGACATGAAAACATCCTTCTACATGCCAAATCAATAAAATCATGGAATGAGAAATGGATAAGACAGGTGTAGACACTGATAACAAGTCTTAGACAGCAGTATAAATTGAAGGGTTCTCAAAAAAGGGCCCTGTATAATTTGAAGGCCCTAGGCTGTGGTACAATGACTACATACTGGAACTTAGCCTGAACGGAGTTGACATTCACACCATATTACACCAGATCAACCATGATTACCACCAAGTACTCAGAAGTCTTAGACGGCCGCAATGATAATATCAGTAGACAGAAAAACTTATCTATTCTATGATTATTACAAAAGACCACACCCAAATAAAATCACTCTAACAATTCATAAAATAACTAGTAATTTAATCTGCTGCACTCATAAAATTGGTTAGTAGCCCCAAATATATACAAGGGAGACGCCGTAGCTATCTTCAGACCCATCCCCTCAATCCTAGGCATGATGATCATCAACATCCTTACACCATACCAATCCGTGGGTTGTTTCCAGACCTATTTACAGAATCCCAGGAATTACACAGTCAATCCTCCAATTCATGCAATTTATCCACTTAATTTTCACCCTATTGTTTTCTTTGATTTGAACCTACGGAAAGCTGATTCACTTATTGGTGCCTTAGAAGGTAGAAAACCCTGTAAGAATATAATTATGGATCACTTCCTAAACATAATGAAGTTAATTAAACCCTGACTACAACTGAAGTGAGGGCAAAAAGGTGCAAGGATACTAAACTTACATTAACTGGAATAGCATCTGCAGAAGAGGAAATCTTCAGGCTCCAAGAAGTTGATATTGATGTTGATGTGGAGAAGGGGAGGGAGACGGGGATCTTTGTCAAGGACAGCATTTTTTCTATAGAATTTTTTTTTTTCAGAAGAATCATCAATATGAGAAAAAAAGAAATCGATTTTGAAGTATTCTAGAAAAAATAAAGATCTATTACTTACGTCTGAGAGGAGAAACCATTATGCTATGAGATCTTATTGTTGTTGTCGATCATGGATATCAGAAGCCATATATCCCATTTTAATTTATGGGTTGTGGTAGCTTTGGGACGGCGCAAGTAAAACTCTCGGGAGGAAAAGAGGGATTGGCAACTTAGAAAGACAGTGATGAAACCCTAACCAATACAAACCTTTAAATACTAGTGTAAATATTTATTACACTCTGCTTACACCACTAGTAGTTTCCAAAAATCTGAAGCATTTCTTATAGTGCAATATTGAGCCCATAAGCATATTTTGTGTTACAGAGTTAGATTCAAGCTGTGGTATGGTTATTAAGCAGATCTTGAATGGATTACTATAATCTAATGTTTAGGAAGTGTTGCAATAATTATTTTTGAGATGATTGCAATGCGATGGAGCCGCAGGAAACATAAAATCATCAATGTCGAACACTAGCACACGAGAGAATTAGGACGAACACAACCACCACATAGCGTTATCTGAATGAATTTATGGAGCAAAATGAGGACAAAAAAGAAGGTTTGATTGAAAGTTATACCTTAGAATGCCCTATACAGAGAGAACAATGTTGCAAAAATGTTCAGTGGAGAGAGCAATACTGCTAAGCAAGTTTCAAAAAGTTTAGTTTTTATTGGTGATTGTGTTTGGATTATGGCCAGCAGTAGAGCAAGGTATAATTGTGTTCATGTCAAAACGTTGAATAGTATCAACAAATTTCTGTAAACTAGCTGTCTTTGATTACTCACTCTTCAGCTGGTGATGACTTCGGCCAAAGTATGAGAATAGTGTCAAAATTGTGCGATTATTGGTTAAAAATCTTCGTATAATAAACCTACTGAAATTAAGCCACATTCCAAAGATGTGTATTGAACATCTCCCAATAACTTGTCATGTCAAAATGGATGCCTAGAATTCCTTTTATCAGAAGAAGACTGAGGGGAACTTGAGAAATCAAGAAACACATGTAGTACCTCATAAACGGAAATTATACCTATGATTTCTTTGTGAATCTTTAAAGTAACAACTAACAAGCACCTTTATCTGAAGTGAAAAACGTAACAAAAGCTTCACCATATGAAATGCAAAACAAAATTGAAATAATTCGGGAAAAATTCAAGTTGGATTTTTTGCTTACTGAATTTCAACTAATCTTTTCTCCCACAAGACAATTCAAAACTTTTTATGCTAACATCTATCGATTCTCTAAATTACCTCCTTCACCGTCGTCTTTCTTCCCTCACTATAGTGTTATATGAGGCGAGAATTGATGAGAAGAAAGGAAAGTTCTCCCTATTTCTAACCATATATGTACAGCTACGCTGATATGCATATGATGAGCAGCGCGATCTGTTATCCTACAAAATGAATATAAACAATCAGGTTAGAACACAAGATATCAAATACTAGACTGACAACCAAAGAAGTGGTTAAATCTTTTATCAGCAAAAATACTTAGCAGCACAAACTCATCCAAACCATACTTTTTTTTTTTTTGATGAAGAAGGGGCAATGTTTTATTAATGAAAAAGGAAAACAGCTGGAGAACCATCCCAATACAATTTCCTGAGATTCTAATCAGACCAGTTCATCTGGCATCTCAGTCGATACCATGAACTTCCTTCCAATTTAGAATTAAATCTTTAAAGGTTACAAATTTGAACCAAGAGTGAAGAGAGTCCCAATGGAAGAGAAGTCTTTTTATCCCAATGATGATCATTTCCTAATCTCTACTTTTCTGCCATAACTCTTCGATTTGTTTCCCCCCAAATGGTCCAACACATAACAAAAGGAAGCATATACCAATTTTTTTTGCCAAATTCCTGCAATTGGTAGTATGCCATTCTCTGAATTGATCTTGAATCGTATCTTTATGAGCCCATCCTGGATCTAGAGGGATGGTGAAATAGTCCCAAATACCTTTGACAAACTGACACCGTAGTTATCAACGTACTATAGTAATAAAAACAAACATTTACAAGACATTGGATCAGTAATATAGTCATTTACCTATGGATTACTTATTTGTTCAAGTTTTAGAGCAGGAAGATTTAGAGCCACTTCAGGTTAAGAGGCAGAAGCAATAGCAATCTTCGAAGCTGCAAAATATGCAGTGCAGTAGAGATAGCCGTCTCCAGTTTCTCTATACAAGGCCTCAGAAAAAGGTAATTGATTACCACAGCGAACAACAAGTATTGGTAAATTGGCAGCTCAAGGTCTTTGAAGCTAAGGATTTCGTTAAATCTACAAAACTGGAAACAACTTAGCAGACAACTTCTTTATTGGTCCCTTGCATGTCCTTGATGACTCAAAATAATAACCTTCAATTCGCTAAAAGAATGCATAAGACTAGAATTAAAATCTGGTAAACAACTTCTTTATTGGTGAACTGAGATTAGCTTAAAAGAACGGAGCTGACATTCATACCACCAAATTACAACAATACAATAGAAAGAGAAAGAGTACACCAACATAAGGAGAACATAATTTTACTAGCTGATGCGATCGATTAAGCGTTCACTAATGCTGAACAGCAACCATATGAACAGAAAACCATAGCATACATTCATTCAATTTTTATTCTAAAATACCAAAAATCAAACACACTATCATTACTTTCAGCGCCACCATCAAAACATACATATGATGTAAATTCAAACAAACTTAACAGCACCACGAAACCAGTTTACTTTTTCTCTGAATGAACCATTGCCCGTTCATTCTTTCTTCAAATTGCAGAAAATCAAGAACTTAATAACCCCACGAAACCGTTTTTCCATCTAAATTGAAAAAAGAGAAGACTGAATTTCAATCAGAGCGATCAACAACCCACTAGATTGGTTTGAGCGGATAAACCATTATGCTGAGTGGTTTATTTTTGGTGTAGATCATCGCATAAGCCATGACCAGATCTGAGGTTAACTATTATGAGGCGGCGTAAATAAAAAGAAAAAGAAAAAGGAAGAAGAAAGAGCAGGAGAGGCTGAGAGACCAATAAACCCTAACTCTCATGCAGATAGTTAAATAGTAGGGCAAAAAGAGGAGGGATCGCTCCTTCTTTACAAGTTTTAACAAGGTCTTAATAACCGTCCGATGCTAAATCAGTGGTGATAAAAATACGGTCCTGATCTTCCTATTGGAATCTGGGTTGCTAATGGAGAAAGATGAATTCTTTTGGTATTGGTAGGAATTACTGTTTAGTCCAATTTTTCATGACCCAGTTAATGGCTAGTCCATCCGTGAAAAACATTTACTCCCTGGTCCAAAAACATGTTTTTGGACTAGATTATTTACTCTTTAGTCCAAAAACTTCGTGAAGATTATAAAGTGTATTTTCAAAATACCTAAAACAGACTTCCAGGTCTAATTAATATCAACACATGTAAATGTCACTAGTAGTATGTTACTACATACTAGTAATATCAATACGGTGATACTACATATTAATATGTACTATACTAATAGTAACAAAAATATCTTACTATTTTGTTACAAGTAAATTAGGTAACTACTTTACTATACTAGTTACTACTACTATAGTAGTATATACTAGTAGTATACTAGTATATAGAATACTACTAGTACTAGTTACTACTAGTATAATAGTATATAGTATACTATATACTACTCCCTCCGTTCTTTTTTAATAGGCTGGTTACCTAAAATAAATGTTTAAAAAAAATAGGCTGTTTCCTAATTGGGAAAGTCAAATGTTACTTTAGTTTTGTGGGACCACTTTTCTCTTAACTTCTTTTGATGACAAGTGTCATGTGGACCATTTCACTATACTTCTTTTGCTGACAAGTGTCATGGGGGTCATTTCACTTCACTTCTTTTATTGACAAGTGTCATGAGGACCACTTTCAATGATTAGATCTCTTAATTTCCTTAATTTTCTCTAAAAACAATACCAGCCTATTAAAAAGGAACGGAGGGAGTAGTATACTAGTAATTAGTACTAGTAGTAACATGTAGTATCAATATCTAACAATTTTTTTGATATGTAGTATGAATACATAACATACTACATACCAAAATATAACATACTACATATCAATATGTAGTATCAATATGTAACATACTACATACCGAACATACTACATATCAATATATAACATACTACATATTGATATGTAGTATCAATATATAACATACTACATATCAATATATAGTATCAATATATAACGTACTACATATTAATATGTAGTATCAATATATAACATGTAGTATACTACATATTACTACTAGTATACTAGTTACTACATATTACTACTAATATACTACATATTACTACTAGTATACTAGTTACTACTATACTACTAGTATACTACATATTACTACTAGTATACTAGTTACTATTATATTACTAGTATACTACTAGTTACTACTAGTATACTAGTTACTACATATTACTACTAGTTATTACATACTACATATGTAGTATAGTAACATATATATGTATTAATATACATAATATTATATGTTAGGGTTAGTAGAGTAATTTTACTCTTTTCAAAACTTTTATGGACTAGAGAGTAAATATGTTTTCCCGTTGGACTAGCCATTAATCCGGGTCAGGTTTACTGGACTAAACAAGAAAGTTTTCTTGCTTTTTTCGTGTTATATTATACTGGGCCTAAAGAATGTTGGGCCAGTCCACAACTTATGGTCCAACATGAGAGTATCCCCTTAACCAATTAAGGGAGTTAGATAGTAGTGCCTTTGTTAGGTTTACAGAAGGCATCAGGAGAGATGTTTTCTCTCACGGGTTATCTTCTTCATTTGTGAAGAAAAGAAAATGAGGTAGAGAGAGAGTGAGTGGGAGAGAAAGATAAGCCACCATTTTTGGTGAGATGTTGAAGTTAATCTTTCAAGAAGAAGAAAGGGTTCTTAGATAAGGATCTATTGGTTAGTGTGGTGAAGGTTGATTGATCAATTTCCACATCTCTTCGAAAGGGGTAAAAATCTAGGGTTTGTTCAAGCCTTAGTAGTAAGTATCTCTTATTTTTGTTATTCTCAAATTGATAGTGAATCTCATCTTATTGGTGAATGAATTGTTTATCCATCCTTTACGGTGAGTGTAATTTAGGCAAATTGTTATTCAAGTGCTATATGTACCTTGAAGAAGAGTGTATCCCCAAATTGGGAGAATTGTGTGTAACCCATTGTTTGATTATAGTGGAAGATTTGCCCGTGGTTTTTTACCTTTCATCTTGGAGGGGTTTTTCCACGTAATTGCCGGTATTGTGGGATTGCTTCTTATATCGTCATAGTTGTATTATTTCCGCATTGTGTTTCATTGCTTGTGTGGTTTTCATATTGCCCATAGCGGCTCGGATTTTGCAAGTCTCCCCCAACAAGTGGTATCAGAGCTTTTGGGTTGGGCTAATCATGTGCAATTACAGAAGCTAGCACTAGTAATAGAATGGTTATTTTGACCGGTGAGAACTATTTGATATTGAAAGCGAAGATGGAAGATTGGTTTTATTGTGAAGATCTCTATGGTCCAATAGAGAGTAAAGGAGTAAATCCTAAGATGATAGAAGATAAAGTATAGAGTGTTGCTAACCGTAAAGTTGTTAGTTTCATTTTGCAATGGGTTGATGATTATATTTTTCGTCATGTGGCTAGTGAGAAACTAGCATATTCTTTGTGGACAAAGTTAGAAGAGTTATATGATCAGAAATCTGCTTGCACCAAAGCTTTAGACCCTGACAAGTCAAGAAGTAAATCAACTTCTAGAGAAGACCTGGATTGTTGTAAGAATGATCATTATTCAAATGAATGCAGGAAGCCGACGCAAGAACCAAGGGAAGTGAATGTAAATGACAGACAAGTCAATGATGTTACAGTTGTGGTAACAAGTAGTGATATTACTTCATTCTCTGATTGTAATGATGTATGTGTGAGTTCTGCAGTTTCTGGTTCAGAATGGATAGTAGATTCAAGTGCATCCTATCATGCTACTCCTCGAGAAGATGTGTTTATCTCCTACAAGGCTGGTGATTTTGGTTCAGTCAGAATGGGAAACAATGGTGTTTCAAAGATTGTATGAATGGGTGATGTGAAGGTTGAGACCAGTATTGGTTGCACATTGGTTCTCAGAAATATGCGACATGTACCAGATCTTCGTTTGAATTTAATGTCACCGGGAGTTTTAGATGATGAAAGGTACAACAATCACTTAGGTGATGGAAAATGGAAGCTAAGCAAGGGATCCATGGTTATTGCAAGAGGAAATAAATGTGGCACATTGTATAAGACACAAGTGAAGGTGTTGAAAGGTGAGTTGAATGTTGCTGATAAAGATTCAACCTCCAAGCTATGGCATAGAAGACTTGGTCATCTTAGTGAGAAGGGAATTCAAATCCTCACCGAAAGGAAAGTATTTCCAAAGGAGAAAGGTAAGCAATTGGGTAAGTGCACTAATTGTTTAGTTGGTAAACAAACTAGAGTTTCTTTTCATAAAGCTTTACCCAAGCGTAATTCTGGTATTATTGATCTTGTTCATTCGGACGTATGTGGACCTTTACGGGTCAAAAAACTTGTTGGTGCCTTTTAGTTTGTTACTTTAATAGATGATGCTTCAAGGAAGGTTTGGTCATATGCAATCAAGACCAAAGATGATGTTGTTCTTGTGTTCAATATGTTTCACAGCATGGTGGAAAGAGAAACAGGTAGAACCTTGAAGTGCCTTCGTTCTGACAACGGGGGAGAGTACATTGGGCCACTTGAAGAGTATTGCAAGAGCATGGGTATACGTCATGAACAATCAGTACCGAAGACTCCACAACATAATGGTGTTGCAGAGCGGATGAATCGCACTTTTCTTGAGAGAATTAGGTGCATGTTATCTCATTCCAAGTTGCAGAAGCACTTTTGGGGTAAAGCAATGAATATTGTTGTGTACTTGAGTAATCGATCACCTTCAAGACCGCTAGATGGAGAAGTAGCAGAGAAGGTTTGGAGAGACAAAAATCCTACTTATGACAAAGCGAAGTAGTGTGTGTTCCTAGGCTATGGAACAGAGAAGTTTGGTTACAAATTTTGGGATCCAGTTGATAAGAAGGTTATCAGAAGCAGGGATGCAGTATTCCTTGAAGACCAAACTATTGAAAACTTTGAGAAGATCGAAAAGCCAAAGCTTCAATAAGACATGTTCTTGGATCCAAATCCAGTTATTCCTTCTCTTGAACAACATGATGATGATTTTGATGGTAATGGTAATGAAGAAAAAGAACACAATCATGAAGATGAAGCTCATGAAGATGTTCCAGTGGATGATGTTGAGCAATAAGTGCAACAACAACCAGAAGCTGAGTTGAGAAGATCCAGCAGGACCAGATTACCTTCAACGAAGTATACACCACATGAGTATGTGATGCTCACAGATGCAAGTGAACCAGAGTCTTATGAAGAAGCTCTTAGAGTTCCTGAAAGCCAGAAGTGGTTGAAATCCATGGAAGAAGAGGTTGACTCTTTATATGAGAACGACACTTTTGAGTTGGTTGATAAGCCAAAGAATCAGAAAATTCTGAAAAACAAGTGGGTGTATAGAATTAAGACTGAAATTGGTTCTGATATGATGACAAAGCCGCTGCCGAAGTACAACCATGTGCATTTCTGCAGCAGGGCAGGTTTGGTAATGACGGGTACCTCAGCATAAGTCGTGAGGGGGAGACTGTTGGGCCAGTCCACAACTTATGGTCCAACATGAGAGTATCCCCTTAACCAATTAAGGGAGTTAGATAGTAGTGCCTTTGTTAGGTTTACAAAAGGCATCAGGAGAGATGTTTTCTCTCACGGGTTATCTTCTTCATTTATTAAGAAAAGAAAAGGAGGTAGAGAGAGAGTGAGCGGGAGAGAAAGATAAGCCACCATTTTTGGTGAGATCTTAAAGTTAATCTTTGAAGAAGAAGAAAGGGTTATTAGCTAAGGATCTATTGTTTAGTATGGTGAAGATTGATTGATGAATTTCCACATCTCTTCAAAAGGGGGAAAAATCTATTGTTCAAACCTTAGTAGTAAGTATCTCTTACTCTTATTATTCTCAAATTGATAGTGAATCTCATCTTATTGGTGAATGAATTGTTGATCCATCCTTTAGGGTGAGTGTAATTTAGGCAAAATTGTTATCCAAGTGCTATATGCACCTTGAAGAAGAGTGTATCCACAAATTGGGAGAATTGTGTGTAACCCATTGTTTGATTATACTGGAAGATTTGCCCGTGGTTTTTTACCCTTCATCTTGGAGGGGTTTTTCAACGTAATTGTCGATGTTGTGTGATTGCTTCTTATATCGTCATAGTTGTATTATTTCCGCATTGTGTTTCATTGCTTGTGTGGTTTTCGTATTGCACATAGCGGCTCGGATTTTGCAAGTCTCCCCCAAAAAAGAATGTAATAAGCTAGGTTTTGCTGGTTATCTTTTGATTAATCAATGAACAATAAAACTACAGCCACTGTTTTTGGTTATTTCTTTCTTTACCGGGACGCAGTCCCTGTTTCTAGCGCCAAATTGTGAACACGTAAATCACGAGGGCATCTATATGTTCACAAACAATGTTCGCACTCTAGGTAGATAGTCGTACTGATGATACAGTTGCATTTATTCCTTGGCTCAAAACCTTCGGGTTTATCATAGCCTCATCTAATAATATCGCGAGAGGCGTTTACGCAAGGGAAGATAAAGAAAACGAAGTATAAGAGTAAAACTCATGGAGCGTTAGATGAATATAAAGTGCTGAAATGTAAATAAGACTGGGATTTACGTGGTTCAGCACTAAGGCCTACATCCACGGGGTTGTTGTTTCCCTATGTTCTTGATGATTACAGAGATAGTCGAGTGACTTTGGAGTTTACATAGGTCTGTGTATTGTAAAGGACAAACTTACACTCACAATCCTTCTCTCTCTCCTTCTCTCCCCCGTTTTCCTGATCCCCTCACTCTTGGTGGAGAGGGGGTATTTATAGGGTTAGATTGTGGGACCCATTTCTGAGGGCCGTTGGAACCTTATCTTCTTGTGTTTTGTGTCCATCACGCGGAGATCTTAGCTCATTACTTGATCACGCAGAGTCATCCTCGTTCGTTACACGGGTTGATCGACACGTATACTGCTCAGAGAGTTTAATGCGGGTAGTTGAGACGCATGCTCGTGTCAGACAAGTGTCTTCTGCCCCTGTCACATCCATGTCAGTTAACCTTCTCTTCACCGTTGATCTTAGCTTCTTTTGGGGATGAGATAAAGTAACTCCTCGGGAGTTATTTGGTGCTCCGCGGTACATCGTGTTTTCGATACATCTTTTGACTTCTTCCCTTAGATTTATTCGGGCAAAGATCCGACGTCGACGGGATGGGCTTCTTGGTTGTGGGCGTGTGTGATCATGTTTTGATGACTTTGTCCGCATGCTCTCCACGTGTCTTCCTGTATACACGTGTTTGATGATGAAATATGTACACACAATTTTCCCCTTTTCTTCGGGCTTGAGTGTTTAGTGGGAGCATTGAAGAAAACAGACGTTATATATTCTTCCTCTCTCCTAATAACTTCTCCTAGATACTTGGGCATGTTTCTTACTCGTGTATTAACTGCTCATTTAATGGGAACGTTTCCCATTCCTCCTTTAACTTCCTTCTCTTTCTTTCGAGTATATTAAGGAGAGTAAAAAAATTAATTTCATTCAACGTTCCAAAAAATTAATTTTATTCTCCCTGTCAGTCTTCATTCTTTGTTCTTCAACCATTAAATTCTATCTGCCCTAGCATTAATCACGCTCGTTTCTTCTTTGTTTCTGGTTTGTTGTCTTCTTTCGGGATTTTGTTTGTGGTGGTAAGGTTTCTTTTCTTCGTTTCTGTTGTTTTAAGTTTTGTGTTGATTGTAAATTTTCTGTTGCTGTCGTCCCTTGTTTGTGATGAAGAACATCTTTTGATACATGTATTCTAGTTTGCCCCTGTTCTTCTTCTCAAGTCGAGGAGGGCATTGTTTTGTTTTGATTGGATTTTTAAGTTTAGGGTTTTTGGGTTTTGGGGAATTCAAGCATGTATGCTAGTTTTAGGGTTTCTGGGCTATATTGAGATGAACTGCTAATTTTGTGGTTTTTTGATCCTTGGTGATGTCCTCGTGTTTGGTTCTAACTTGTTTATGTTGTACGTCTTCGCAGACATGTTTGACCGTCCACGTCTTCCTTATCCAACTCCGGCATCCATTCTACCGAGATCCCCTCCTCGTAGAGAGTCTGATACATATCCACCTGGGGGAGATCTCTCTAGATCATCTCAAATGGATACCCGCGGTGGTAAAGTTTCGTATTCTTCTGGGACAAAGGCCTCTCCTCCTAGGAAAGGGGATCCATCGAAGAGTCCTTCCGGGTCTCGATATGCTGCCGGTCGTGTTGCTTCTCGTCCTCGTGATGACTCTAGGTGTACGCAGACACCTCCTCGTGGTGGCGCCTTCGATATTCCTCCTCTTCGTTCTGTAGCGCCCGTGCAGCACCCTCTACCGTCGCCTCCAATACTTTCTTTCAAAGGGAAGAACTCCAAAGGTGGTTTGCCGAGAAATGAATCGTCTAAAAATCCTCCTTTGAAAAGAAAAGCTTCCGAAGCTTTTGTTGGTTCGTCCGATCCCGCGGAAGAGGATGATGCTTCCCCGGTGATACGCAGCGTTTCGGTCAGCAAGAAGAAAGTCACGTTCAAGCACATTGACCTTGAAGTTTTCAAGGAAAATCATGAGCTTCAAGCCTTCGAGGTTCGTTTCTATGCACTGAGGATGATATTACTTACGAGCTCATCTCGAAGTATCAGTTTGATGAGTTTCACCTGTTGACTACGGTTGGAGCCTTCGAGGAGGGTCTTATGCTGCCGTTGTACAAGTCTGGTGATTCCTTTTATTATGATGTGCTTTCTGGTCGTGAAGGCTCTTCCACCAATACTCACAGTAGTTCCGTGTCGCAATTATCGGGGAATTATCTCCTTGCACTGAGGGAATGTTATCTGCGGAGTAAGGGGGAGACGACGATGACATGTTACGTTCCAAATCCCGCTGCGAGGGAATGGTATACTCCTGAAAACTTCAACAACTCCTTTGGGGATTATGTCAATAGTAGGAACCGTAAATCGTGGAGTGTTAGCCTTCGGAACCTCGCTGCTCCTCGGGGCGAAATTCGTCTGTTAAGTGAGGTGAGCGATGCCAAACTGAAATATGTTCCAGACACCGAGGGGTCGAGTCAGCGGAAACTTTTTCCTGCGCATGAAAGGATCAAGCGTGACCATGATTATGAGTGGCACGCTACTGTTATTGAAATTGTTGGTCATTGGGCGTATGGTTGGATTCCCGGTCCGCGCGGTTGGCGTCCTTCTGAGAGCAACAGGCCTCGTGAATCTCCTCCTGCTCGTTATGGAGATTTTTGTCCTTGGCATTTAAATTTAGGAGGCATGAACTTTCCTTATGCTCTCGACGTCGTTGAAGGAGACGAGGAGGAAGGTTCTGGTGCTATACTTCCATCGAAGAGTGCCACTACTGCCAAGGTATGGTTATTGTAGATTCTGGCCGCGCCCCTCTTTTTTTGAAAATCAAACTGTATGAAGAAATAACTCTTTTTGTGGAACGTGTGTTGGTTTGCAGGTGTCGAAGAAGAAAAAGATTGGGCCCAAGCAGTCTTCTACCATTGTACGGGTGAGGCTGAGGTTCATGAAGAAGTTACCAGTCCGGTGAACGAAGAGTTTGCCGAGGATGAGAATTCTGATGGGGAAGAACGCACTGATACTTCCCCTCCTGATGTCGAGGAAGAGGTTGGTGCGGGTTGTGATGGTGTTGTAGGAGAATAACCGCGGTGGCTGACGAAGTGTTATCGCGGACATGTCTGCTCCTGCTGGTGAGGCTGCGGAAACTCTCCCCACCATTTCTCAAGAGTTCTCCTTTGACAGGATATATTCCGCAGGGGAACTCTTTGACGATGCCCTCGATTTTCCCGAAGACTTTTCTTTGCTTTCCCCCAATGATGATTGGGATGTGCTCGGGGGTTCTGGTAAGGAAGATGCTGTTCAGAATGAGGGCGCGGATGATCATAATGCGCGTGTGATGCCGAAACTTGTGCCGATGGGGCAATGTCAGCAAAGGGGAAGTCTGTGGTTGACTCGCCTCCGAGGATTTCCCTCATTCGCTGATGTTTGAGGGTGAGGATGCCATAATGGATTGGCTCAAGAAAAGAGTCTGTGTTTGTCCCCCTGCCCCGGTGGTTGCTGGTGAGAAGATTCCGATGCTTATACCCGTCGGATGATGGAACTATCTTCCGAGGCGCGTGTTGCTGAGATGTGGGGGAAAAGCTTGAGTGTTCCAAGGCTACCCTCGTATCGGACCTCCCTCTTCTGTTGCTGACATGATGGCCATAGCCGATGGGTACCAATATGGTTTTCCCCAGCGTGTCTTGGAGGTAAGTCTCGTACATATCTCTTCGTGACAATTGAATCCTTCGGTGTAATAATGTTTGCCGTTTGATGTGTAGATGATGAGGAGTGAGCATTGTAACCATGTGTTATCAATTCTTTAAGCGAAATCTTTGAAGCTGGAGGCTAAGCTTCGTCACAGAGAAAAGGCATTATCTGCGGCTGAGGTGGAATAGAAGAACTGAAGAAAAGCCTTAAAGAGAAAAAAGGTGGGTGAAGCGGAGGCTGGTCTTCGTTCAGAGCTTGCCGCCGTTCGCGAGTTAGAGCAAACTCGCGGCCAAGTTTCAGCTTTCACAGGTTTGGTTCTTTTCATCTTTTATCCCTCGTAATTCCTCTACTACTTAGTTGTTCTGTCTGAGTCTCCCCACCCTATCTCAGTGGGTGGCGTCCCCGAGCTGATATGGCTTCGAAACGAAAGGGCACGGCAAAAATCTCGTATCAAAGAGTGGTCGAAAAATTAAGAGCGAAGCCAAAAAGTGGGACGCTCGAGCTGAGGGATGGCGCGCAAGGCATGTTCAGATGGTTGATATGCAGAATCTGTATAATCATGACCGTACTTTGTTCAATGGTACGCTGCTGTGGACACGTGAGAATCTGCGGGAATCCCGTGAGCGTACTTCGTTGTTGGAGTCTAGAATACATCTTCTGGAAGAGGAATTACAAAAGGCTCGCTCCCTTCCTTTTCCGGGAATTAAGGAGAGTATGTTGTGCTTACTAGAGAAAGGGACGATGCCAGAGCCGAAGTTGGGGCTCTCAGCAAAGCCCTTGCTGCGTCTCGCGCTGAAATAGCCCGCCAGGCTGAGTCTGAGAGGAATCGAAGTATGTATGTACAGACTTAGCAAAGGGGTAACAGAGATAAACAACGAAGTCAACCACCTTCGTCACATGGATTCGATGAAGCAGGTAGAATTAGATGCCAGTCAATTTACTCTCACCAACCTTCAACTAGATTATAAGAAATTATCCGAGGAATATGACTATCTTGATGAAGCGCGAGATGCGGTTGTTAATGAGTATGAAGAGGCTTCGGCTTGTGTCGAAGGTATAACCTATTTCGTCGAGTGTGATTGTGTCTTTTCTGTGCTAACTCCCTTGTGTTGTCTTTTTCAGAGCTCGAGGGACAACTCCGCGTTGCAAATGAAAAATTTGAAAAGGCTCAATCTTCCTTAGCGCAGCAGGAAGAACAGACTAATCATTTTAAGAGTTTGGCGGCATCCCGCGAGGAGGCCGTTGGTGCTGCTTCTAAAGAAGTGAATCGTCTATCTTCGTTGTTATCCTCAAGCCCACCAGCGGACGACAGTTATTATGCATAAGGCTCGGTGTCAATTGGCTGAGGAGACAAACAAGATGCTGGAGAAGATTGAGCTTGGCCTTAAGACCGAGCATGGCCTCGTGAAGAGCTATCCGCGTCGTCCGTACCTGCCTCCTTGCCTGGCTCCTCGGGACCCTCATCTGGTGGGAGCGTCCCTTCAACTCTTCGGAACAACCCTGCTGATGGGGCGGCATCATCTAAGTAGAGACCGCGGCATCATTAGCCTTCCGTTAGATTTTGCTAGTATTTTGTAAAAAGAATATTTTTGATGTGTTTTCCTTGTATTGGCCTTGCCGCTTTTTGTAACCAACCTTTATGAAATGGATCATTCTTTTGATATACCTGCAATATCAGTTTGTTGTTTATTTTAAGCATTGTGAGGAAGGACACTAAAAACAAAAGAAGAGTTTTAAGTGTTTGGGTGCGATACCGAAGGGAGGTACCTTCGTGATCGTCTTGAGACCTGTCACCCCGCTGGCGAACCCTTGGCCAGAGGATTCCCAGACGGTGGGGGCCGAGGCAACGTTCTAGGATATGGGGTTAAAATATTTACATACACCCATTCCGTCGACCCGTTGCCTTAAGATTGGTTGGGTATCTCTTTCTGCTGGGTGCCTTCCCCCGGTCTTACACTTATGGACACTGATGGGGGAGCCCTGAGAGATTGTAGATTAACTACTTTCCCCAATATTGTTGATAGTTTGTTTACTTGAATTTCAGAAAGCTTGTTTGATTGATAGGTTGAGGCCTGCTACTCCTCGTCCAGAGATAGAAACATGTAGAGCGGTTACGCTGCCTTCTTCTTCTGGTATTCTTCACGCAGATGCAAAGCTGCGTTGCTCCTATGGGTAGTACGGTTGAGCCACTTAGCATTCCAAGGATGCCGGAGACCTCGCCTTTCAGATTGCGAAGATAGTAGGAACCGTTTCCCGCAATGTCGTGTATTATAAAAGGTCCTCCCCATGTAGGTGCTAGCTTTCCCCATTTCTTTTCTCGTTGATACTGTGGGATTGTTCTTAGCACATACTGCCCCTCTACAAAATTCGAAGTTTACCTTTTTGTTGTACTCCCTTGCTAGTCTTCGTTGATAATTTTCCATCTTCTGCAATGCTGCTTCCCTTCTTCCTTCCAGGTCGTCCAATCTCTCTAACATCATGTCTGTGTGAGATTTTTCTCCCATGCTTCGGTCTTTGTGGTTGGCATGAGGATCTCTGTTGGGATGACTGCTTCGCTCCATAAGTGAGGAGAAACGGGGATTCCCCAGTGGCAGATCTTCGTGTTGTCCTGTATGCCCATAACACATTGTGCAACTGTTCACACCATCGCCCCTTATGTTCGTCTAATTTTTTTTGAGGATAAGGGCGAGGGTCTTGTTAGTGGCTTCCGCTTGTCCGTTGCTTTGAGGGTATATGGGGGTGGATTTGTTCTTCCTTATTTTGAAAGTATCGAAGAGCATGTCTATATTTTTCCCCTGTAATGCTTACCATTATCGGACACGATTTCTGCTGGTATGGAACCTGCAAATGATGTTTTGGAATATGAAAGTAAACACATCCACGTCTCTGATCCTGGCTAAGGCTTTAGCTTCCACCCATTTACTGAAGTAGTCCGTGGCTACTATCAAAAATCGTCTTTTCCCTGATCCTTCGATGAAAGGCCCGACGATATCTATGCCCCATTTTGCAAATGGCCACGGGCTATCTACTGAATTTAACATTGTTGCTGGCGCGTGTATCTTTTTGGCGAAACGCTGACATTCTTCACATCGTCGGACATTCTTGCGGCATCCTGTATCATTGTGGGCCAGTAATATCCTTGTATTTTTCTTTGTCGGCTAGTGATCTCATGCCGCTATGATTCCCTGCGTCACCATAATGGATGTCGTTTAGAATTCGATGCCCCTCTTTCTGGACAAGCAGCGTAGTAACGGTCCGAGGAAGGATTTCTTGTACAGGATTCCATCCCGAAGGTCATATCTTCCTACTTTGGAGAGTATTTTCCTGGCTTGTTTATGGTCCGCGGGTAAGGTTCCTTCTTAGAAACGCATGGATCACCATTCTCCAATCATCTTCGTTGCTGAAATCTTCGTCTTGATTTGCTCTTGACAGGATATCTTCTTCGTCAAAATCGTTATGGATGTCTTCTCCTACCTGGTCTTCGATATTTTCTTCCACTGTATCTTGATTGGTAGCGAAGGAGAATTGATGCAATCGAAGGCTCGTATACCCTTGTTATTTTAATAGCTTCGACGCTTTTGTCCTTCAGCATGGATGATATATATGCTAGGGCATCCGCGTGCCTGAGATCCCTTCTGCATAAGTGCCGGAACTTGATGTTCGGAATTTGTGATGCCAATGTTTGGACCAAGGCCATGTAAGCTGAGAGGGTGTCGTCGTACACATTGTACTCGAGCCCTATTTGCCGTATGACAAGCTGCGAATCACTTGTCAGTCTTACATCGGTTACCCCCATCTCTATTATTAAACGGAGGGCATGTACGACTGCCTCGTATTCGACGATGTTGTTAGTATGCTCTTTGAATTCTAACCTGAGTGCCTGTACGATCCTTTCTCCGGTTGGGGTGGTGATGACGATGCCTATTCCTGCTCCTTCCTTATTTTGGAACCATCGACGAAGACTTCCCATTGTCTTTGACTCGCGGGTTCGAGGATATCCATTGGATCCTTCTTTCTTCCTCGGCTTCTGGTATTCCCTAATCTCTTCGTCGTTGTCCAGGGGGAGGTCTGCTAAGAAATCCGCCAAAACTTGGGATTTTCGGGAATGTTGAATTTCATGAATGATGTTGAATTGGTCCAGGTGGGTGTTCCACTTGGCTATTCTGCCCACTTTTCCTGCGCTTTTAAGGACTGCTTCCAGTGGTGCTTTGCATGGGACCCGGATGAAGTGAGTTAGGAAGTAGGTTCTCAGCTTTTGAGTAGCCCATACCAATGCTAGGATAAGTTGTTCGATCTTCGTGTAGTTCCTTTCCGCAGAATTGAGGGTCTTACTGACATAATAATAGGGTTCTATCTTCGTATTGGTTTTGACCAAACTGCGCTAACTGCGTCTTCCGTCGCTGCTATGTACAATGCCAAAACCTCATCAGGATCAGGCTTCTGCAGGATTGGAATTGAAGCAGGTGTTCTTTGATTTTTGGAAGGCTTCTTCGCATTCTGCGGTCCATTCAAACTTACTCCCTTTTTTGAGAATATTGAAAAAATGTTTGCATTTGTCCGAGGATCGGGCAATAAATCTGCCCAAGGCTGCTATGGACCCATTGAGCTTCTGCACTTCTTTTAAATTCTTCGGGGATGGCATTTCTACTATGGCTTGAATCTTCGCTACCTCAATGCCCCTTTTTGTTACCAGATATCCGAGGAATTTCCCTGAAGTGACACCGAAGATGCATTTCTCTGGGTTTACTTTCATGTGATGTTTCCTCATTGCTTCGAAGATATCTCTCAGATCCTGATGGTGATCTTTGCGCAGCTTACTTTTGACGAGCATGTCATCAACGTAGACTTCTAAGGTACTACCAATCCATGGCCTGAAGATAGCATCGACCATTCTTTGGTATGTTGCCCCTGCGTTTCGAAGTCCAAAGGGCACTCTAGTATAGCAATAAAAGCCATGTGGGGTGTAGAATGTTGTGTGTAGTTGATCTTCTTCTGCCAGGGCTACTTGGTTGTAACCAGAATATCCATCCATGAAAGACAGCTCTTCATATCCTTCTACTGCTTCAACCAGCTGATCTATGCTTGGCAGGGGATAGCTGTCCTTTGGACATGCCTTGTTGAGGTTAGTAAAATCGATGTATATCCTAACCCCTCCATTTTTCTTAGGAACGACGACCATGTTGGAGATCCATGTAGGGTACTTTACTTCTTTGATGAACCCCGCTTCTAGTAGTTTCCGAAGTTCTTTTTCCACTGCCTTATGGTACTCCGGTGCAACTTTTCTTATTTTCTGCCTGAAAGGTGGCGTGCAGCTCGTGTTGGATTATTTTCGGGTCAATCCTCGGCATATCTCCTAGCTTCCAGGCGAATACATCCGCGTATTCTTTAAGTAATTTGGTTAAGGAATCTTCTCTTTTTTCGTACATTACGGTCCCTACTTTGATCATCTTCGGGTTTTTTTTCGTTCCTATGTTGATTTCTTTTACGGGCTCTACTGGTGTGAACACCGGCTTCGGATCCCCGAGGACTGGGACGTTCTTTGATTGCTATTTGGTATGTTTGTCCTTCGTTGGCTGCTGAAGTACCTGTTTCTGTGTTTAGGACATTATCACCTTTGTCAAACCCCTTCCTGTAGTTTCCTTGAGGAACAGGTCTATGGCCTTTTTCTCGCGGCTTCTTTATTTTTAATTCTTCGGGTTTTTCGCTGCTCTCTTGTTCGTTGTTGATACGATCCTGAGTGGCTTGGCACTCTCTTGCAGAGACCCGATCTCCCTTGATTTCCATCACTCCCTCAGGTGTAGGGAATCTGAGATATTGGTAGTAAGTTGCCGCCACTCCTTGAGTTTATGTAACCACTTTCGTCCAATAATGGCGTTGTAGGGGGATGGGGCGTCAACCACGCTGAATCGTGTTTCTACTTTCATGGGTCCGGCGTTAACCTGTAACACGATGTCTCCCAATGGCTTCGTGGGTGTCCATTGAATCCGTAGATGGTGTAATAAGAGGTCATTAGCTGTTCTTCATGGAGCTTCATTCGTTTGAATGCGTCGTAGAATAGAACGTTTACTGAGCTTCCCCCGTCTATGAGGATCTTTTTGAGGTTACATCCAGCCACTGGTAGTGTTAGGACCAGGGGGTCGTTATGGTCTTCCATATCTTCTTCGATATCTTCAGCATCGAAGATAATAGGAGTCCATCCACTCTTCGTGCTCATCCACCTCTATACCATCAATCTTATACAATTCGCAGCGGTCCTCGAACTGCTTCCGTAGCCTCTTTCCTATCTGTGCTGTAAGTGAGGGCCCTGCGGCTTCAGAACACGAGATGGTGTTGATTGTGCGGTTCCCTCTGGAAGTTGGACTGGCTTGGTCGTTTGGATCTATCCTCGCGACATCCTTTCGTATGTAATGTGGAGTTCGCCAGCATCAATCAGTTTTGGATCATTATTTTGAGGTTTTTACATTTCTCGGTCTGGTGTCCGTTGAAGCAGTGATATTCACAGTAATCTTTAGACTTCTCGGTTCTTGGGGGTTTTTCCCTTAGACCATGGCCACTCCAAATTTTCCCTTCCTTTGATCTCTCGCAGGATCCGAGCATAGCTAGCATTGAGCTTCGTGTAAACTTGATCTTCGAATTTTCGATCGTCTTTTCGTCGTTCACCCTTCGTTCCTTCCTATCTTCGTGAGGCCGTTCCACTGAGCTATTCCTTTTGGCCCCATTGGTTTGTTCTGCGGAATTGGTACGGTGAGACCTCTGCGGATACGCCCTCGGGTTTTCACGCTGGATTTCTTCAAGACGAGCGTGCTTTTCAATAATTATTCGAAGATCTCCCTCTGTCTTAGGCACGCTTCCATGAATCTCAACAAATAGTGGACTCATTCGGTCTAATCCCCACTTGTAGCAGTTGATACTTACCACTGGGTCCACACTTCCTATGGCTTGGCAGATCTTGTGCCATCTGTTAGTGTATTCCCTCGTGGTTTCCTTGTAGCCAATTGCTAGCGAAAAGAGCTTATCCATTCCGGTGTTAACGCCTTGTTGTACATGTAAGTTCTTAAGAACTTTTCTGCGAGTTGGTCGTAGGAGTGGATGGAGTGGCGGCAAATTATCAAACCAAGACAATGCGATCCCTTCAGGCTTGATGGGAAGTATCTACAGAGTACGGCGTCGTTCTGACTCCATCTGGCTAAACACGGTTATAATACCGAATATGTGCAGCGGGATCACTGGATCCGTCATAGCATTCGAAGGTCGGGACAGGGCACTTCAGCGGAATAGGGGTGTTGGCCAGGCGATGAGTTAGGGGCGTGGAATTAGCCTCTCTCATGACCTCTTCTAACTTCCCCCGCCTTGTCTACTTTTAACTTCCTGATCTCGGCCATCATTTCATCACGCAGCTCTTCCATCGCGCGGTGGTGCCCTACGCTCTTCTGCTCGTGATAGTCTGACTCTCCGTCATTATAATCCGGGTCGGATGCGCTACTTCCCCTAGCGCGTCTCCATTAGCTGCTACGATGACTCTTCGGTCTCGATTTGGTTATGGTGCCTTTGAATTTGCTTCATCAAGTTGTTGGCTGGTATTCGTGCTTAGGGAAATCCAGTATTTTAAATCTTGGTTTTCTCTGGCCAGCAGAGCTACAGCATCTGCGTAAACCTGCTGGATCTTCTTCAATTCTTCAAGCTCAGCCATCAATCGATGTGATTGGTTTGACCCCTGATTGGGAGTCACAGCTCGTGCTACTACGGCCATGGTGCCGCCTTCTTCTATGGTTTGCATTAAAGGTGGTGGAGGTTCAGCTTCGATTGTTGGCATTTCCAAATCGGGCAGAGCGCCCATATGCGGTGTTAGAGCCGCCGGCACAGTTTGATTCTGATCGTTTGTTGATGGCATTCCGAAGGTTTGCGGGTGCGCGGGTTGATGTGTTCTGGATTCATCTACCCTTTCTTTTGGTTGGTGAAATCGATTTGTAGCAAGAGTTTCGCTGGCTTCCGCAACCTTTGGGGCTGCCGCTGCCGTACTGCACTTTGTCGCCGCTGCTCTGAGAGCCGCGACTGCAACGGAGTTAGCGTTCATAGACGAAGTGATTTCCGCAGTATCCTGCCTCTGACTAGTCATATTTGCTTTGTCTCCTTTCTGCTTGCTCCGGGTGATGACCGGGGTTGTCCTTGGTGCTTCCTTCGACGAGGCTTTGGATTTTCCTGCTTCTTGCATCTTTTCCATCGTGGGTCCTTTTGTCGTTTTCTTTCTGCACAAGGGAATTTTGAAACAGCAAGGAACAGAAATGTCCGTGCGGATCGGGTCAATTTTGCGAAATACCTTACTCCAAGGCAGGGAATAACTCATTTGATTAAAATGTATGAGTGAAAATACATGGGTTGAAGTCTTATTAAAAGTGCGGGTCCAGTGAAAGTACGTGGAAACGCGAAAAGATCCCTTTAAAAATGCACGTGGATCTTTTGAAAATTTTCGAAAACCCACCGGAAAGAAAGGTCCGTACGAGTTCTAAAAAAACAAATTCATGGACCTAAGAGATAAATCTTTTAACCAGTTTAAATTGCTTCGACAGATACTTCCAGGGCTATCGAAGATAACGGGTGCGTTTTTGAATATAGTAAAGTTAACAAGGGGTAAATACTGCTAGAGCTAATGAAGCAGAGCAATCATATGCTAACTTAAGATGAAATCACAGGATAAGATAAATCTTTTACCGGGACGCAGTCCCTGTTTCTAGCGCCAAATTTGTTAACACGTAAATCACGAGGGAATCTATATGTTCACAAACAATGTTCGCACTCTAGGTACATAGTCGCACTGATGATACAATTGCATTGATTCCCTGGCTCAAACCTTCGGGTTTATCATTGCCTCATCTAATAATATCGCGAGAGGCGTTTACGCAAGGGAAGATAAAGAAAACGAAGTATAAGAGTAAAACTCATGGAGAGTTAGACGAATATAAAGTGCTGAAATGTAAATAAGACTGGGATTTACGTGGTTCAGCACTAAGGACTACATCCACGGGGTTGTTGTTTCACTATGTACTTGATGATTACAGAGATAGTCGAGTGACTTTGGAGTTTACATAGGTCTGTGTATTGTAAAGGACAAACTTACACTCACAATCCTTCTCTCTCTCCTTCTCTCCCCCGTTTTCCCGATCCCCTCACTCTTGGTGGAGGGGGTATTTATAGGGTTAGAGTGTGGGACCCATTTCTGAGGGTCGTTGGAACCTTATCTTCTTGTGTTTTGTGTCCATCACGCGGAGATCTTCGCTCATTTCTTGATCACGCAGAGTCATCCTCGTTCGTTCCACGGGTTGATCGACACGTATACTGCTCAGAGTGTTTAATGCGGGTAGTTGAGACGCATGCTCGTGTCAGACAAGTGTCTTCAGCCCCTGTCACATCCATGTCAGTTAACCTTCTCTTCACCGTTGATCTTATCTTCTTTTGGGGATGAGATAAAGTAACTCTTCGGGAGTTATTTGGTGCTCCGCGGTACATCGTGTTTTCGATACATCTTTTGACTTCTTCCCTTAGATTTGTTCGGGCAAAGATCCGACGTCGACAGGATGGGCTTCTTGGCTGTGGACGTGTGTCATCATGTTTTGATGACTTTGTCCGCATGCTCTCCACGTGTCTTCCTGTATACACGTGTTTGATGATGAAATATGTACACACAGAGATTATGGACTGTATTGGGGTTAGTCTCCCCATAACCTTATATCAATTCTGGGGTGTTTACAGTTTCTACTATCTACCTCTTGTTTTAACTTAGCAAGACAAAGTTGGACTAAAGGAAAGATTTGTTCATTTGTAAAGTGTTGGCACCACAAAAAGAAGAAGTCTTTTATGATTGAAAATGTGGGAATTGACTCACAATACACTTCACAGATAGAGCAACCTGACGATATAAAAAGCTATCAAATGTGGGGAACCATATGCAAAAGATGTTGACAGAATTGGGTGAATGAGTGTACAATTATTCCTATATCTGCGTTGCTTAGAACAAAGTGACTATCGGCTGTCAAAGGCTTAGCACTTCCAAATGTAAGAAATTGATGTAGCAAATTTTGTTGATACAAAGGGCTGATGGCAAGATTGAGTGAAGTTGAACCAACTGCAAGTCGGACTTTCTTGTGTTATTAAGACTTTGAGTGATGCAATTTTAGATTCAATAGGTCCCTTGTGTGAACCTTTGATGACTCAAAATAACCTTCAAAACTCGGTAGAAGAATACATAAGGCTGGAAAATAAAATCTGGTAAAGAACAACAATTTCTTTCTTGATGAATAGAGATTAGCATACAAGGAACAGAGCTGACATTCACATCACCAAATTAATTACAACAACACACTAGACAGAAAAACAGTACACCAATTAGCTTCAATGAAATCAATTAAGGTTCACTTGCAAAACAACAGAGCAATGACGTACTTTCTATATTGGGAAAACTGCACCAAAAAAATACCAAGAATGAATATGGATTCAACCTGATTCAAACTTAAAAAATAGCAATGGTCAAACTGGATGCATCCTGATGTAAATTAAATAATTTATTTTTTTGAAAATGGGTAGGATGAAACTATTTACATCCTAGCTATTTTTATATTGATTTTTGTTAGAGAGAAAACGAAAACGGATTTGAGGAGTGCGAAAATCGTAGTTAGCAAGTTAACTGCGACCGGTTCAGTGCATTTTTCCAACTCGGACAGATATGTCCCCACTAAAGACATCTGTTTCACCCAATCATACAGGATATTCGTAGGTTTTCTCTATTCTTAAATCACGAAATCATATAAAATCGTATGTTTTCTCTATTCTTAAATCACGAAATCATATAAAAATTTCAATAACTAGAAATCTCATAGTGAAAGTTGAACAAGATGGAGACGGCATGGCGTGCTTTTTCTCTCTGTTCGTCCCAATTTCTACAAGTCCTACTACAAGCAAATCTAACTCTGATCAAATATGATTGAAAATACCACCAATGGAGAAAGGTGCATAACGTCTCTCCGTGACCAATTGGTTTCAGGTGTACACAATACAAATCTTGGAATCAGACCCTGGCAAATCATTTAAAAATTAAAATTACGTTGGATCCAGACGAACCATACGGATCAAAAAGGAAACCCTAATAGATATAGATAGATAGAGAGAGTGCTCGCTCTAAATAATAATCCGAGTTCTTTATCTTGGATTGGATGAAGAAAACTTAAAGAGTCTAAGACACATTACTTTTTTCTGCATTCCGCAATCCATAAACGGAGTTTTGCGGGAACATATTTGTCGGAGTTAGTTTGCTTTGATTGGTTTAATAATGAGCCTGACTGGATGAAGTCTCTAATCCAGCAGGACAAGAAAAATTTGTCAAGTTAAAATTTTATATCAATTGAATTTTCCTTTCCTATTACGAAAAAAAATAGTGATTTTCGTACTCCTCAAATCCGTTTTTGCTCTTCCTCTAACAAAATTCGTTTACATTTTCGTCTGCTTAAACAGTATCAAATTTTACATGTCTTTTTCATCCAGGATTTGTCGTTATTGGGTTAATGGACCAATTTTATGAAGTTATCAATTAACTATGATACAGTTGCCTTTTTGGAGGAGACAAAGAGTGGTCGGGATGAGTTTTGGGAAACACAATTAGTGGTCGTGATGTTTTAATCAAACAGGAGAATTTTTGCACCTTCCTTTTTCGTAAGTATCACCTGATCCACCATTCTTTGTCTTTCAAGAAGGGTCAAGTTATATTATTGAATGTTGGCAAAATTGAAAACCACAGACGTGTCACAGCCTCCTATTGTTTCTCCCTAGGTGTCTTCCAGATAAGTTATTTGTAAGTTTCTATAACTTCCCCAATTGAAAGAGATCAAAACTGCAAATCAATTTCGCTTGGTTTCATCTTAATTAGTTTTCTTCTTCCGACCATTAGGAAGAGACATGTTAGTTTTTCTCTTAATTATTCTCATTTTTTTTTTTTGGTGATTTTAAGTTTTTCTCTCATTGTTTGTTTTTCAGATAATAATAAACATCAAAATAAATTGGAGGACGAACATGCTGCTTGATTATCATCATCCCTGGGAACCAAAACAAAACTGAATCACGGTTTGTTCTTGGAAATCGATTTTTCCCAGTCCATCTATGAAAGTTCGTAACCTTTTACTTAACATTTTCTTTTTTAAATGATACATTCATTTAACCATTTCTATTCATGTTATTAGCTTTTGCTGCGAATGAAGTGGCAGCATTTCTTTCTTTTTTTTTTTTGATCGATGTGGCAGCATTTTTCTTTGCCTGTGTTTTTTCTTAATTTTTTTGGCGCCAGTGTTGATCATTCTTATTGAGTGTGGTTAGATAAAGGAACGACTCATGGAATATGTTTACTTTCGTTTTTGTTTTTCATTTTGATTATCCTTGATCGTTTTTATAGTTTGTCTTCTACCTCATGATATGCAGTTGGCGCTTGGAATAAAGATTGATCTGCACTGTTAATGGCTACACTCAAGCTAGACTTGGATTTTCTTCATCTCATGCAGTGGAGATCTTTACATCATGGTAACACTCAAGCCTTACTCAATGTTTGGTTATTGTTAATGTAGGTGCTTCCGGGAAGCCATTTAACAACAAAGATTACATGGTTGGTAACACCATATTGGGTTTTTTTTCTCCAGACTAGCGCACCAGCCTACATATAAAAAAGAATGTCACCGAAAAAGCCAGTCACAACTCGGTCAGACTCTATAATAAACATATGGATCTGCAATTTGCCAATTATCTGTTAGTTATCTTTTGTTGGAATTCCACTACGTTTTTCTGAATTTTCTTTCCCTTTGTTTGTTTTAGATTTCGACAGTCGTATAAAAATTTCAGTAGTGTGCTTAATATATGGGTAAAAAAAACAAAAGAAAATTTGCTTTAAATTTCGTTTTTGTTTTATGCCATGACCGCAATGCTTTAAATTTTCAGGGGATTCCCCGGATCTTTTAATTTCATGGCAACAAAACTTACATTATGTGATGCTAAGCTTATGTCGGAATGATTTATTGCTTTTTTGTCTATTTTTTGAAGACCATTCAAGTGATGATAAGCCAGTAGGGAGACATTATCCCAGTAAGATCAGTTGGATATAAATCAAAAAAAATAAAAATCCTTAGGTGATTGTTGTCATCACGTACGCTTCTTCAAGCTTCGCAGCAACCAAAGGTTTATAGATTATCGGACAGAAAAAAAATGTTTATGTACTCGACTCGACATGCACAAGTACATTTACCGAAGACATCTGAGCATAAAGATGGTGTTAAACACATCTAAGTGCAAGGAAATTGTGGCAGTGAGATACATGCACCATTTAAAGCTACAAAAGACATGGGAGCTTAAAATTTTCTGGGAGATGAATGCAGCACATTTACCGGAATAAATGCTTGATTTTATTTCGTGGAAATGTCTTCTTTACACCTTTCTCTAAGTAAGTTTGCGTAAGTGAAAATTTGTAACTTAGTTTTTCGGTGCTTAATGTGCTTAGTGGAATTGATTAATATACATGTCATCCATATTTAATTAATATGCTACGTACTTAAAAATTTCTTAGGTCTTTCCTAATTTCTTTAATTTATTGTGTTTTACATAATACTTTTTTCTCTCGAAGGCCTTCTACTCTTTTATTTCATTCGTTTGTTCATATTAAGGGCGACTTTATTGTGTCTCTTTCATGATCGGTCGTAAAGAGAAAATAGACATTGCACTCCGTAATATTTTTTTTTAAGAATATACCAAATGCTAACATTGCACATGTGAATTTTCACAAGTGAGATTGGAAATTCACGGACAACATGAAATAAGTTGGTCTTGCTGGACTTCATAAGATAATAAAATCCTAATCTAAAAGCACCTTATATAGAACACCGTGGGTAGAAGTAAATTTTTTCACAATTAGTATTTGTTAAATTGTTCTTTTTTTGCATCACCCAGTTGAACTGCTGATCTGTTCACTTTATTGGTTCAATTGTGATCAGTTAGATTAGGCGAATAAAAATTAGTATTGATTTCTGATTGAACCAATTTTCAGTTCTATGCTTTAAGCTTATTTAGCGTTCTTCACCTTTTCAGACTTCAAATTATGTTGTAATGAAATTTGTATTGTGTTGCAATGGAAATTAAGGTCATTGGCGAACCATGCAAAATGTAGTAGTATCACACATGGAACCCCCGATGGTGTGAACTTGCATACAATAAAGTAACATATTTATGAATCATTTTGTGGATTTAATATTATAAGAGTGATGAATATAGTGAAGTTGGTGGCAAAGATCATGAACTTTCCAAAGCAACATTAATATCTGACCATACAAGGAAGGTGAGGAAAAGCAAGCAAATATTTTTGCATATGGGCGATGCAACGAAGGCCAATGTGGCGCAAAAGTTTTAGTATCGGATTAAATGAAACAATATAAGGATAACAAATTTCTTTTTACCAAATGAATCAGATGGATGCACTTTATCATAAGCCAGGTATTTATGAGACGAAATGATTTGGATGCCACAAGCCAGAAAGATTCGAAAGCGTTGACAACGCATCCGTATCATAAAGTCCGACGCGCCCAAGGCGCACGAGAGATTGTGTCCAGGCCGGAGGCCTGGGTGATACCGTAGTTATTAATATGGGCTTGGGCCGTACTTAACCACTGTGTCTTACAAGTTACAAGTCACAAGATAGAATTAGAGATTCAGAGAATTAGAGATTTTTCACGTAGAAATCTTGTAGCGGCGATGATGAATCTTGGCTGTAAGTGGCTTTGGAAATTCAAACCAACGAAAAAGTTGTCACATGAAACTTCGATCTAACGGTAGAAAAATAACTAATAATTCAAAATCCGGTTTACTCTCTTCGCCCCTTGCATGTCGGCTAGTTAGTCTCTTTATGATCAGACGAAAATCCCTCCCTTCTTCCATTTCTTATCTCTGCTGTGGCAACAATATCCGATCACAGCAGTTATTTAGCGAACACCGATGACTGTAGTCAACAATCTTTGATGCTGGCGGTCAGGTGGTGGTTTTTTTTTCGGAAAATGTTACCTGAAAATGTATTCATTTTTCTGAAAAAAAAATGAAAAATTATTAAAATTTCTTAAAATTATTTTGTCTATTTTCTCAGTTTTGGTTGGTTACGCACTACGCAGCCAAGTATCATTTCATCGGAAACCCAACACCTTGGGTCTATACCTGACAACTCAACTACAAGTTGAGAACTCCAGCTTCCAGCATCCATCTTCTGTAGTAAGTGGCATTCTCAAGCTAAAAACGAAGCGTAAGTAAGGGTCTTGGCCTTGGAGAAGTGTAGGATTGTGGAGAGTGGAGGAAGCAATTCAATGGGCGGTGAAAGTTTGAGCGGTGTTGGCTTAAAATCTTCGATAACTTAATTGGCCGGATGGTAAATAAGTGTTGCAGGTATAGTAAGCTACTGGAGGAGTATAACTGTTCATCCACCGGAACAATCAAGTCATACCATAGAAGCAGTGGCGGAAGGAAAGGGGGGCTGCAAGAAAAAAAACTCGGCAAGATCATACTCTTGCCACCGGCCGAATCTCGTCAGCATCATACTCCTACTGACCGAAAATGTAAAAAAAGAAAAGAAAAATGGTCCTCGAAACATTTTACATATATTTTCCTGTCGAACCAATAAGCGTCTTCTATATCATGCACAGTTCTAATTTATTGGCTGCCCATTTTCACAAACCATGCACCATAACTGTCAAGGCCGTAACTCGTGTTTAAACCCATTTTGTATCGATGTTTATTACAGGTAAACAGAACAATTAGAAACCATTGCCGTCAACTAACTTGTGTACATACTTGTCAGATAAATTCTAACTAATGTTTTTTGCTCAGGGTATCAGGTTTATACTCTTCACATATACTTTGGAAGCACATATTTCTTTTACAGCCTTAACTAAAGGAAACAAAGTAAAGTAACAAAAGCATTAACATATATAATTGATTGATCATCATAGTGGAAGGGTCCTTCCTTCCCCTCCCCACTAGATAACAATAGAGATACATACAAGATTGCACAGGGAAGTGTCTCTTTATCTTTTAGAAAAGTATGATTGATTGATCATCGAGCTTAACATAGACCTCACATAAGGAATCATTTCCCTAAAACCGTAGACAACTTTAGGTGTCAAAAAAAGTTTAATTTTCCTACATTTCATGAATTATTTTCACATGGTGTGTTCCTCTTTTACTCTTTGCTCTCTCTTTCTACATTTCCAATGCTCCAAACTCACTCTCCCTGCCACAGAAACTCTCTCTATTTATACCTACCAGATCTGCATTCTCATTCAAACACACTCCCAGCAATTTCGATCCATGAAAATTTAAAGCTTCTTCTTGCTCGTCGATACCACTTAATTACTCTCAACTAATTCATTATCTCTATCTCTTTTCCTGTCTCTCAAATGTTTTACTGAATTTTGTACGCATCATCACAGGCACATATTTGCACTCAACTACTCCATTCTACAGATATTGAAGCAATGTTGTTGGTGATGAATTACCTGGTGATCTTAGCATGATGATATGTCCTCTCAAATGGATGTCTCCACATCTCAAATACTTGTCTATAGCCACCAACAAGACAAGCATTCATCCTGGAGCAACAAGTTGAAAGACCCAAAATACTTCAGAACAAGTTACCAGATGATGCTCTGCTGCTATTGACCCGGCTAAGATTGGTACTGAGCCCAGGATATCCTGGCAAAGACAACTTTCGTCTGTATCACCACTTCACAGACGATACCATATGCTCTTCCCTCCACGAAACAGGGTTTTTTAATTACGCCGGCTGTTTTACCTAATTCACTATACCATTAATTTGTCTTATTCTTGATTGTGTTATATCTTCTAAATAAATAAAAGATGGAATTATAGGAGGACTAATTGATTTGAGTACTGGGTCCCAAAATGCCTCTTCAGTATGCTGTAACTGCCGCAGCCGTAACCGCTCTGTTCACGCGAGATGCCGAAACTTTATGCACATGTAAATGGCATAATATCCGCGCTGAAGGAAAAGGGAATGTGAACACGGTCTTCAAAATGGGAGTAACAAGCATTTTGGTGGGTGATCAACTGTAGAATTGCATTCTAACAAACTTCTCTCAGGGGCGAAAGCGCAATACATAGAATTGGTTTAGATTTACATGTTCTCTTCATAAGTACTCTCTCCATTACTTTTTAATAGGCCAATTTCTTTTTTTTGAGAAAATTAAGAAAATTAATAGAACTAATTATTGAAAGTGGTCCTCTAGATACCTGTCAATAAAAGAAGTGAAGTGAAATGGTCTCCATGACACTTGTCAGCAAAAGAAATAAGTAAAATGGTCCACATAACACTTGTCATCAAAAGAAGTAAAAAAAAAAGTGGTCCCAGAAAATCAAAGTAACATTTGACTTTCCCAATTAAGAAACTGGCCTATTTTTTTGAAATATTTATTTATAGAAACTGGTCTGTTAAAAAGTAGCGGAGGGAGTAGAATTTAAATTGATCGACTGGTAACATTTCATTTACTTGATGAAGAAAGGGGAAATTGCATTGTACCATACTGGTCAAAGCTATTATTAGTTCAGTAGTTTGAAAAAAAATATCTTTAATAATTTAACCCTTAACCCTGGCGAGGCCTGGACACTCCTCCAATGGCTACGAAAAGTTAACAGTAAACTCAGAATCATAAGTCATACCAATGAATGAAAATGTTGCAATAAAATGGGGCTGATTATCGCAAGAAAACATGCTACACAATACGCCAATTCATGAAATCAGAAAAATTGATAAGACATCTGCATATAGATAATGGTGAGAATCAATATACATCATGATGAGATAATTGTCGGAAAAAACACAGAATCAACATCAAGCACTAAGCACATGGGAAGACACAGATGCAAACAACAACCACAAGTGTGCCTTGGAATGGTGGTGCGCCAGTGAATTAAACAGATTTTCCAGTTTCTTTTTTCTACAGTCGTCTCTGACATTGTGAGGCCAAATTAAGGGTGCACAGGAGCCGAGCCGGACCGACGGACCGTCCCGGAACTCGTGGAACCGTATTTAGTTTTGTACCGAACCGAGGAACGGGGTACAGGTACCGGTCCTAAAAATAGGAACCGGGGCTAGGGAGGTACAGGCACACGGTCCTGACCTAGTCCCGTGTCGAACCGTACCGTCTGTACCGATTAGTTGTAGCCGTCAGATTTAGGGGATGATAGATCAATAATAATCGTTGGATTAAGTGGTGGTATATAAGCAAACATTATAGGGATAGGGTTTCTATTCTCAATTTCGTTTCTTTTTTTCTTTCCGTCTCTCCTCTGTCTCTGAGAAGGAGAAGAAGTGAAGAACTTCGTTGGATTACTCCTCTGTCTCGTTGATTGATATTGGTTTATGTCTCAATTCTTACTAAGAGGTAACTAGATGTTGCAGATTTTGATATTTTTTTCAATTCAATTTAGGTTAACGTTTCTTCTAATCTGCATCTTCTTATCTGTGTACCTCTCTTTCATTATAATCATGTTTTCGTTGATGATTCATGAATAATCAAGAAAAAGCTTCGATGTGTAATCATTACTTTTGTGAAGTTTTGAATCTTTTGATCTTGAAAGTTATATCTGATTATTTTAGGATTTCACTTTCACAGGGTAAGACAAAGGGAAAAGAAAGGAACTGAACTGGATTAAGTATCAATCAGATTATCTAAGGGAGTGGAGAAAGAGAAGGAAAAGGTTAGAGATTTGTTGTTGTTTTGGATTATGTTGTTCCTAATTCACTCTCTAGTGTCTAGTGCTAATCTTTGAATGGTAATGGTGCTGTTTTAGTAATTTGAGTACTTCTTTTTCTTTTTGTTAATGAAATTAGGGTGTTAGTAATTGTTCTGATTTCTAATTTACATGATTGCTAGAAGTAGGTAGATAATTAGTTAGTTACTCAATCTTTTTGGTGTTGTCAAAGTGCATTTACTTGCAGTGATGCTCAAATTCTGTGGTTTTGTAACTTTTGTTTATAAAGTTAATATGGGTTAGGTGTTCCTACTAGTTACAATTAGCAATCTGGGGTTACGATTTGGTTCATTATACTGTTGTTAGACTTTGTTGATGATGATATAAGTACCAAGTAGTTAACTGCAGTTACATGTTAGAGCAGGACAAGAATGACAAGTAGTTAGTTCTTATGTTTCATGAATCTTCTTATGTTTCATCACCTCCCTGTTTGTCTAAATAAAATGGATTTTATTGAAATGAAGAATCAATAGGTACTGAGAAGTTAATGTGAATAAGTTTTGTGTTGCTTAAAGTTTTAGGAGTAGATAATCTTGATTTATTTATCTGACTTGATCAAGTGTATTGTTGCAGGTAATCTTGATTAGTTGCTGAAATTTGTTATTGGACTAGAGACATGCTAAGGAAGCCAATACAACTTGATCTTCTATCTGATTACATGCCAGATGATGATGTTGAAATTTAAAAAGGTAACATACAATTATACAAACATATATTGATATACATATTACATTATTACTTGTGTTTGGCAGTAAAAGATATAGACTAATAGTTACTAACTGCTATTATTTGTTTTTGCAGCGTTACTTGGTCCTATCAACAATAATGCCACCACCACAAGTGTTGCTGACATGGATTAGAAGATCAAGATTCAAGACTTTGTATTTGTCATTGCCACCACTGTCCAGTCATTGCTACTGCAGCACTAGCTGCACTGCTAGTTGTTCTTTTTTTTTTTTCAGATTTTCTCATTTTCAATACTTAGTGTGTGTGTTTGTGTGCTACTGCCTACTACTACTTGTTCTTTTTTCGGATTTTAAAGACTTTATTGTGTGTGTTTGGCACTTTGGTTTGCTAGTATTATTGCTACTTATTAGTTGTTGCTTTGTTCTTTGATTGAGATATTACTTAATATATCACTACAAAACAGAAGGCCTCTTGGGACAGTCAAAAAAGCGCCCGAAAAGCCTAAAGCCGTCCCAAAAAGGTATTAGGGACGGTTCCTCTACCGTCGGAACCGTCCCTAGATCCACCGTCACTAATACTACTAGGGACGGTTCTGACTTTTAGGGACGGTTCTCACTTACCGTCACTAATACTTCTAGGGACGACTTCATGCTGTAGGATGGTTTTAAAATCCATCCCAAATACTTTTCTAACCTTCCCTAGAAGCAAATTCCAACGGTAGCGGTGACCCAATAGTAACGCCATTAAAGTGTTGCTAAAATTTGAAAATTTGGTAATGAACTTACTCGGTTTCTTTGGAAGGATTCCTTTCCCTTTACCCTTCTGATCATTCATTCACACAGTATTTTGTCCCAAAATACATTCTCATTCATGAAATCAAGTTGTTCACAAAAATGATTCAAACATTTAGAATAAAAAGTCTCATACAACAAAAGAATAAACTCTGCAAAAACAATCAAAAGGTGTTGTTTTCAGACTACCATAGTTGTAGGATCAGAATCTCACAGCAATAATTTCTCAACGAAATTATTAACAATACAACACGACAGTGTCGTAGAACAGCTTCAGAAATGACATAATAAACGACGTCAGCTAAATCATGAGAAAAGTGTGATGGTCCTGCGAAAATTAGGGAGTTTGCGAGATTAACATTTGTAAGGTTGTGAGAATGTCTCTAGCCATATCCGAAAATAAAGGTTAGATTAGTTGTCATCCACTATGTAAAACTCTATATAAAGAGCCGATCAGCTGTAAGGAAGAGAGAGATCTTTTCTGAGTGAAAAATAAGTAAATAGGAGAGAGAAAATCTAGAGCAGAGGTTACTCTTGATTCTTTTATCTTTTCTTGTAAGATTTTTCAAAGATTCATCAATAAAATTAAGATTGTTAATCTAAAATGTGTTGAATGTTAATGAAATCTTATGAGGGGTGTAGTGTAGGATTTCCTGCAACTACATAATGGCGCTAGAAACGTGGAGGCTGAAGATTGAAAGTTGAAGATTGTTATTGAGATTGTTCAAATCAAGAAAGTGATTAAACAAATCAGTGAACCAGTTAAAATAAAAATTATTATAGTCAATGAAGATGACAAAAGATTGGAGTGTAATATGATAAAAAAACAATTGTTAATGAATTCCATGAAAACATCAAAGGAAGGATACATAAACGAGATTTTGAAGGAAGGAAGGTTATGGCGGTAGAAAAGACATCACCCTTGAAAGATTGGGAAAAGCAAAAAATCACATTCATGGCGGCAGAAATACCAAAATAAAATTTGAACCACACATCTCCATTGGTTATTACAGTGCCTATTACGCGAAAAGGGAAGGGGACAACAACAAAATCCACGGAAGAATGGACATTGAACAGAACTTTAGTTGATACAGGAAGTTCAGTGGATATAATATTTTATCATGCGTTCAGGGGAATGGGATTTAAAGATGAAGAAATGTCCAGTTCAACATATCTTGTTCATGGCTTTGGAAAATCCACAACAAAACCTAAAGGAGAAATAGTGGTACGAATTCCACTAAGAGAGATTGAAACACGTGAAACTATGCGTGGTGGATATGGAATCGCCATATAATATGTTGCTAGGAAGACCATGGATACATGCGATAAAAGCTATAGTATCAACGTTGCATCAATGTATTAAATTCCCAACACCAAATGGAATAGGTGAAATCATAGGAGATGTTGACAATCCGAAATTATGTCATCAAATTGAAGTAAATCATTATGAAGGACGAGCAAAAAAGAAACAATTTTGCAAAAAGTTGGCAAAGGAGGCAAAGAAAGAAGAAGAATTTAGAGTGTACATGATAAGGGAAAAACAAGGCATGGGAATACCCAGCGAAATTTCGGAAGAAGGAGAATGACCTGTGAAAACAATAAAATAACCAACACCAATGGGGGAACCCAAGTCCAGTTACACTGTCGCAGAACCAACAAAAGAAGTAAACGTTGGGACTATAGAAGAACCTCTAATATTGAGAATTGGAACCAAGATGGATGTAGAAGAAGAAGAAAGAACTATTAACCTTTTGCGAGAATATAAAGACATTTTCGCAAGGAGCATGGATGAGATACCGGGAATAGATCCATCAATTTCATGTCACAAGCTGAAGATTAACAAGAATGTGAGACCATTTAAACAAAGAATAAGAAAAATCGCAACATCCTACCATTCCCAAATAGAAGAAGAACTACAGAAAATGCTTAATGCAGGAATTATAAGAGAAGCTAAATACCCATAGTGGATAGCGAACATGGTCATTGTTCCAAAGAAAAACAAAGGAATAAGTATTTGCATAGATTTCACTGATTTAAACAAAGCCTGACCTAAGGATAGCTTTACCTTAACAGATATTCCTCAAATGATGGAATCAGCAGCGGGAAATGATAGGGTACCGTCTTTAGATGGGTACAAAGGATATAAACAGATCCCTCTCGCTGAAGAAGATCAAGATCATACTGTTTTTTTCTCCCCTAGAGGTTTGTATTGTTACACGAAAATGCCATTTGGTTTGCGAAATGCGGGAGCAACATACCAAATAATGGTAGAGAAGGTGTTCCCGAAATGGATACACAAAACATTAGAAGTATACATAGACGACATGTTAGTAAAGAGTAAAGAATCCAAAGACCATTTACAGGACCTGAGGGAGATTTTTGAACAAATGCGGCAGTATGACATTAAACTGAATCCTGGGAAGTGTACCATTGGAGTTGCATCGGGAAAAATTTTAGGCTACATTGTATCAAAGGAAGGAATACAGGTTGATCCAGAAAAAGTGCAAGCAGTTCGTGACATGCCAACACCAGCAACAATAAAAGATGTACAGAAGTTGAACGGACTTTTAGCTTCGCTAGGGAGATTCATTTCGCGATCATCAGACAAATGCAAGTATTTTTTCGATATACTCAAGAAGGGTGCGAAATTCAAATGGACCGATGAATGCGAAAAAGCTTTTCAAGAGATCAAAGAACATCTTATGAATACATCTATTTTACAAAAAGCATAATCAGGAGAAGAGCTATTAATCTATCTTGCGACGACGTCGTATGCATTAAGTGTCGTGTTATTGCGAATAGACGCAGGAGTGGAGAAACCCATTTATTACATTAGCAAAACTTTTAATACTTCCGAGAAGAATTACTCAAAGATTGAGAAGCTAATCTTAGCATTAGTTTATGCATCATTTAAGCTCCGCATATATTTTCAAGCACACAAAATAAAGGTATTAACAAAAGTACCAATTGAATCAGTAATGAAGAATTCAAAAAGATCAGGAAGAGTGGAGAGATGGAATGCACAAGTAGGCTACTTTGATATTAAATATGAAATTTTGTCTTCACCAAAATCACAAGTTGTTGCAGATTTCTTGACAGAATTTCCTTTAGAAGAAGATGAAGCGGTAGAAGAAATGATGGATATAGAAGAAGAACATGGAGATCCAAAAGACTTATTAACAAAACCAAATAGATGGGAGATATTGGTAGATGGATCATCAAATGGAGAAGGCAATGAAGTTGGAATTGTTTTAATTTCGCCAGAAGGAGCGAAGATGGCTTTTTCATTCAGATTGGAATTCGCATCCACTAATAATGAAACGGAATATGAAGCTGTGATACATGCCTTAAAGTTCGCAATAGAAATGAAACTAGAAAGGGAGAGTACACTACAAATGAACCATCCTTGAAGAAATACAAGAAGCTCGTTGAAGAATTGTCAGCGAAAATCCCAAAAATAAAATGGAGGCACATTTCAAGGAAGGATAACAGACTCGCAGGCGTTTTTGCTTTCATCTCAAGCATGATGACAAATCCAACTGCGATATGCATAAAAATACAGACACTTCTGTCACCAACAATTAATAAAGAAGAAGAAGAAGTGAACGTGATGATAATAGACGGTGGAGAAGAAGAACAAACGAAAAATATTGCATATTGGAGAACAGAACTTCATGCATATTTGGCGAAAGGAGAAACACCAAGAAATAGATTGGAAGCACACAAGTTAAAAATCCGCGCAACAAATTATGAATTAAGAGATGGGCTGCTATACCGAAAATCCTTTTATGGACCATCACTCAGATGTTTGGCACCAGAAGAAGGAGAAAAGGTGCTAAAAATGTTACATAGTGGGGATGCTGGCAATCATAGCGGGGAAAGATCTTTGGCACATAGAACAAAAATGCAAGGCTATTACTGGCCATACATGCACGAAGGTACAAAACAAATATCAAGACGTTGCGAAGATTTTCAGCGGCATGGAAAGAAAATACATGCACCTGGAGCACCCTTGTCATCTTCAACCAGTGTGTGGCCTTTTGGAAAGTGGGACTTAGATATTGTGGGGCCATTTTTACCAGGATCTGGACAAAGAAGATACTTAATAGTCGCAACAGATTATTTCACAAAATGGACAGAAGTGAAGGCAGTACAGCATATTCGCGACAAAGATATCTTTACGTTCATATTCGAAAATATCATTTGCAGATTCAGAATTCCTGCGCATTTGGTATCTGATAATGGGAAACAGTTTGAAGGACAGAACATATAAATGTTACTTAATGCATTTAAGATAAAATGTGGAAAGTCTACTCCTTTGTATCCACAAGCTAATGGGCAGGTAGAAGCAACAAATAAAATAATTGCAGATATATTAAAGAAGAAATTAGAATGACATCATAGAGCATGGTGCGAACAAGTACATACTGCAGTATGGGCTTATAATACAACTAGAAGAGAAGCTACTGGAATGTCACCTTTTTGTTTAACATACGGAGTTGAAGCGGTGTTACCAACATAAGTTGTTATTCCAACAACAAATAGAGAAGCTTGGGAGAAAAATCTTAGTGCGGGTTTGATCTTCAGAAAACTTGATGAATTAGAAGAAAAAAGAGAAAGAGCTTTACAAGATATGGAGAATTATCAGCGAAGATTAGCTCGAGAATATAATAAACGTGTCAAAGTACGCGAATTCCAACCAGGAGATTTAGTTCTGCGAGAGACACCAATATATCAGCGAGAAAATGGTGGAATGTTAGCGAAAAAATGGCATGGAACTTACATCATTAAGGACATAGTTGGAACAGGAGCTTATAAATTAATGGATCCAGAAGGTAGAGATGTTGGTCATAGACTTGACAGACCATGGAACAGATTGTACTTAAAAAGATATTACTCGTAAGAAGCTTTGAGAAGTTATGGATTCTGAAAGAATAGTTGCGAGATTATTAATATCAAAACAAGATCATGATGTGCGAAACTTTCGCAGAGATAATCATAGAACAATGACATAAAAGAAAAGGGCGAACCTTTATGGCGTACACCCTAGTTCGCGAATAAAATTTCGCAAGAGGCAAATGTAAGACCTAAAGTACGTCATATAAGGGGGTACCTGTCGCATGGCTCAGGGAAAGGCTACACCGCCACCGGAACCTGAGTCATGGAGATTTGGGGTCAATAAAGCCCATCCGGGAGAGGCACCTTGGATTCTCAGCTTAAGCATATGACTTAGGTTGGGCGACTAAGGTAATAAGGACTCTCCCAAGGATTGCAGAATATGATCAAGGCGCCGAGGTACACGGTTGAGTCAAGAGTGCCAGGGGCGTCTGGAGCGTACCTTGCCATTCTTGACAAGTTTTGGCTTATACTGCACTCGGCCCGAAGAAAACCCCACTTACGGTGCAGTATCGTAACCATAAACCCTATAGGTAAAAGGGATAAGAGGCTGCGAAAATAACTGGTTGTTGTTAAGACTGGATGGGAGGAGCTAACCTTGCATGGTAGAAGTACGCCTCCTTGAAGGGGCAACCAGGGGGAGATAAGGGCGGCACCCTCCATTAGGGAGCTGATAAGTGTGTTAAGACGCAAATGTCATGAGGATTTTTACTCGCAAGGGTATTAAGGCTTGTCATATTTGTGCAACAATCCTGAATAGGAAATAATACTAGAGAAAAAGATAAGACGAGATCAATGGGTTTTCGCATGAAAGTGGGAAGACGTCCTGCGATTTCGTCGCAAGACGGCAATGTAATGGGGATTTATTTTCGCAAGAATATTTAGGCCTATCATATTGTCGCAACATTCCTGAAGAGGCAATAATACAAAACAAAAAGTTAAGGCAAGATCAATGGGTTTTTGCATGAAAGTGCAAGGACGTCCTACGATTTTGTCGCAATGACAAGAAGTGGCATAATAAGACCTTTAATTAGGAAGGCAAAATAAGACCACATGACAAAACAAAATATTTATAAATATTCATAACAGATCATTTCTCGCAAGAAATATAATGAGAGGCAAGTATGGGAATCAGTAAACAAGAGGCATTATCTTTCTCGCAAGCAAAATACTAAAAGAGAAAATTAATTCCAAAGTTGGTTGAAGAATATTATTCGCAAGAAATAATAAAGATGAAACAATTCAAGAAGATAGAACTAGATAAGAAGCTCTTCGCCAATTTTACCATTATAGCCAGTCTTTTCTTCATTTCGATTCTGATCTTCGCCAACAATAATTTCTTTGAGAGGGACTTCTTTTTCGCCGCCATCTTGATTATCGTCAGCAATTACTTCTTTAGAAGGGATTTATTTTTC